>NC_092860.1:90279742-90288994 GCF_032062135.1 Pyxicephalus adspersus
GACAGACCAAAATGCAGTCATGAAATCTTTCCAGGAAAAGCTTTACACTAAACACGTCATTCTCTTCTATAGTTTCAAAATGAGTTAAGACCAGAATAAAGACTGGAGGGTAAGTAGGACACTCAAAATAAGAGCTGGAAAAAGAAATTTGTTTTTAAATATTTTTCTCAAATTACATTTTAGTGGATTTTGAAGTAGCCCCCAACACTGATAAATGTATAAATCAATAAATGGTCTATAATTACCGTACATTGGACCTAACAGTAGGTGTGTTTTTCAAGTTAAATGCATTGATGTTTAATAATTTAAAAGTGTAACACTTCCATGGATTTAAAGTCCAACCAACCAAAAACAAACAAGGGAGATTGTCAAAGCAATAATGTTGTTGATGAAAAGAAAAAGAGGCTACAGATACCCCAGTTGTATTGTAACAAATTTTGTATTGCCAGCTCTTACAATAAACAAAGTTAGTAGAAAAAGAAAAATTAAGACCCCCTTTATCTATGTTTTTGTACTTTAGTTTTTATAAATGCAATTTTTCTGCTTGGTAATTTCCCTGTAGAAGCCTGCCTCAAGTGGAATGCATCAGCAGCTATCAAATTACACTAGAACTTTCTATATTTTGTTATTATTGTCTATTATTGTTTTTAATTAAAATATTAAATAAATAAATATAAATAATAAATAACATTTTAAAGCCATATGCCTCCTTGCTTTTTGAGTAGTTCAGTTTGAAGGAACATCTCTCTTTCTACTTACTAAAGCAATAATGTTGATTAGTGTAGATTCTTAGTTTGGAACTGAACTTTATAACTTCAAAAGTCTATTGTTTAGCTGTACTGGGCTGTAGCTGTGAACTCATCCACACAGCCAGGACCTTCTGTACATTTTAGTTTACTCTTAATAAATTGAGGTCCTACAATTGTTTACCACCAACTGTTGACTACAAGTTCTATCCCACCTCCTGTAGATACACATGCAAGGATTCTGGGGAATGTAGTCTGGTATCTATTGTTCTGTGTACTATGGGTGCTTTATGTCACATCTGATCCCCGCTTCCTGACCATAGCAATAAAACCCTTTACCACTATATCAAAATTTGAGACATAAATGTTAAAGACATTTTTTTCCAAAAAAAAAAAAAATGGAGCTTTTCTGAAACATTACACTACACATATTTGTTATAAGTTGAGTCAAGGTTGTGGACTTTTGTCAGCAACTTCTGTATGCTGCCAATAAAAATGTAAAGGGCTGGAAATTATATTATGTTGTCTTTGAAATGGTTTAAATAATTCCAAAGCAATTGCAGTTATATTTAATACATCTGTATATCATACTTTACAATCTACCATATATAAGTAAAAAGTCAAAAGTAATTATCAGATTAATACTGTTTTCCAATTTACCTATTTGTATGTTTAATTGACGTATTTTATACATTATATGAAGCACACCTGATATTAGGAGGAAGTGTGAATTCATTGCTATAGATCCATCCATCATGTGAGATCCATTTGTAAGCAATATCATTAAAGCTTATGTAAGGATCCTGAAAAATTAAAAACAAATCAATTATTTAGCACAAGGTGTCAACACTACAATTACATATTATCCTATCAGACTTGTTTATATTGTATGTTATCTTTTTTTTTAAAGTGCTCATAATATACAGCTTACTTCATTCTTCACCCACTGATATCATATACAGTTACTACCCCAAGGTAAAGTAATTGTAAACTCAAATCACAAAAAGAGCTTTGATGTGTTAGTGTGATGTTTAAAAGTTATTTTCAATATTTTTAAATCAAAGGTAAATAAAGTATTGCCAGGCTACCATTGGGGCATTTCCTTCTATATGGAAACAACACTTGTAATGTTTTTGCCATAGCATGTCAGGGGAGCTTCCAATAAACACTATAAGTAGATGTTTTAATACACATTGCTCAGGCATTCTCCACTATTGTCACTATCAGTGACCCGTCCTTAAAATGTCATTAACAATTGCTAAAGTGCAGTACTGTTCCTAAATATAGTTTTTTATAGTCCTTAATTTCTTGTTGAGAACATTTCATCTTACCCCATCTTTATGAATGGTAGCGGGCAGGGTCAGGCAGAGGCAAAGTTGGCACCCAATGTTAAAGGCAAGAGCCTCCTCTGCATCACCCAGCCAGGTCCTGCGCTGTCACACTGGCAACAGGACATCTGGCTAAAACAATTGTAACTTTTATTCACACATTAATATTACCTGTAAATAAGAACTAATAGTGAACCATTAGTTTTTAATCAACATTTTTCAGCAGTTGTAAACTTGTGTCTATTTAAATTCTTTTGTAATGTTAATTGGACATACTTATCAGAGTTCTTGATCCAGAACCAACCTTGGTTGTATCTTTCAGCAGCAAAGCAATCCAATTTCCATTTTATACATTTTGGTAAACAAATAGTAAACATATAGCAACTTTGTATGCGAATATTGGGGACACTGGAGGGGCCTTATAATGGCGTCCATACTTTCAAAGTTACACACCGCAGTCAAGTATGCAGAATAGATCACGAGTGTATTTTACCTGATTGTAGCAGTGAAGTCAGAGACAGCCAGACAACTAGTATTTTCAGAAGGAGAACAGAAACAACAATCTTTACCTTTCTCCTTTTTCATGTTGCTTTTTTAGAATGTTCAACATTTATCTCCAGACAACACCTTTTTTTATATTTTGTATTTTTATATATCACTCTGTGTCTCACTGGAGATATTGAAAGCTCTTTTTGCACTGGTCATCAAAATAGGAAGTGATGGAAATACATCACAGGCATCAAAAATAAACTGACGGGTTTTAACCCTTCCAAAAAGTTTTTGCTATACATACACAATGAAGTGAAGTAAGAGTAGATAATCGCAGTCCATACCTTTATGAGACCCCAGGAAAACATAGCAGTGTGCACACAGCCAGGCACATCTCCATACAACTTAATAGAGCTGTTTGAATTACGGAGCGCCCATTTGCCATTTAGGCTGTACACCTGTACAGTAGAATTATGCTGCAGCAAATTTCCAGATGTGATCTGCAGCAGTCCCCAAAGCAGTGGCAGTACTGGAGCCCAACCTATAGCCATGTATATATAGTATAGAGCTTTAACCAGGGATTCTTTGCCTTCCAGCAGTGCAGGTGATGATCTCCTATAGCTGTTGTCCTGCAGAATTCTGTAGTCAGCTATATGCACAACCTATGCCCATGCTGCCATGCAGTGCTGTGTGCTTTGTAACATAGACACAAGCTTCCTTGTTGTGCACTGATCCAGGCGGGGTTACACTGCTGACTGTCATTACTAGGGAGGTGTTTCTGTCTCATATACAAGGAAGTGAACAGAAACTGTTTCTTAGTGACCTCTACTGAAGACACAGCTTGCTCACTGTGAAATAGAATAAACATTTATTAAGGGTAACAGAGCCTGGGATTGCTGAATGCCTGCTGTCACCTTCCCCCACTGTCTTCTGTGATTTCTAAACTAAAACAAAAGTCTATATTAGTGGGTCAAAGTATGCAAGGCAATGGATGGGCCAGGCAGCTTTTAGCACAAGAAAATGCCTCCGGGTTATCTTTAAGCCTGAACTGCTGAGAATTTGGGCCCAAATACTATCTAATAATATGTATGAGCTGCATTTACCACATGTGCGCTCATGTGCTTTGTGTTAAGGCAGCCTAATTCACCAAAGAAAAGTGTGTGCATTATTTTAAGTATGCAGTGCACCACAAACACATCATTGGGATATATTTAGAATGAATGGCACAACGCTCCTTAGCTGCTAAACTGTGACTAAGTATAGGATGCCAATGTTAAACTCTAAAAAAGCTAGTTGTCAGTTTGTCTGCCTTGGTCTCACACTTTTGGGTTTCTTCCAATAACCTTTACTCACTCAGTATCTTTGGAAGAACAGCATTATCAACCTAAGGCTGCATACACACGTCCAATAATTGTCGTTGGAAAGGATCTTTCATTATCTTTTCCAACAACAAACTACTGCACGATGCAGATGAATGAGTCCTGTACATACATCACTGTACTGCTCTATGGAGAGGGGAGAATGACGGAGCGACACCCTGCTGTGCGCCCTCCCCCTTCACTTCTATTAAGATTGTTCATCGTCCATTGTCCATGGATCCGCCAGGACGGTCATTGGAACGAAGGACGACAGATACTGTACACACGCCAGATTCTCATCCGATATCGGCCCTGAGCTGATTATCGGACGAGAACCATTTCAAGGGTGTACGTAGCTTTAGACATAACTAAAGTACACCCCCTTTGCTAATTGATATGTACAATGCTAAAAACAGTGGAGGCCAGGCAAAGAACACTGGAAGTTGTTAGTCCACTGGAATAATGACCAAATATTTTTGTGTGTGCCTTTTTACAAATATATAAAAATATATAAATAAAAAGATATAAAAATAGTTTAAATATTCAATAAATCAAACAGGAGAAAATAAGATAAGTTCATCTCTACGGTTTACATACTTTTTACCCCACCCTATTGAAAACAAAGTGGTAGATTAACATTTGCTATTTGGTGCCATGGTGCCCCGGGCACCATGTCCTCCATTACTGCTTCTGGGTCCCATAATGCCCCCCTTTCCATCCCCAGACAGCCACTGATGATGGAACTCCTGTACATTAGTGGAGATCTGGGTTTCTCCCTTACCGATCTCTCTCCTTCATCTACTCACACTTCCTTCATGAGTAGTGCCTATCAGGAAATAGGCTACAAGCCCCTAGCATGCTGGTACAGGGTACCAACTCTCCTACACTTGAGACACCTACTTTGGTGTCTCTGAAACCTGCTGATGGTTTCCTGCTCCATAATTATAGAATTATCCCAAAAATGTTATAATCCAATTTGAACCATTTTTTTAAATTACACAATTAAAAAAATACAATGTTTTATTTACCTCTTGGACTTGCAAAGCATACCAAAGATCTCTGCTTATCTGTCTAGTGGATGCTTGTAGAGCATGTATCCCAGCAATGTGGCATCAGGTGAACTCACAAACCATTGCCTGTGGTTGCACAGAAATAACAAATCTCAGCATATGGAGCAAACCTTCCAAAGCTTATGGGTTTTTTGGAGGTTTTTACAGCTATTCTCCAGAGTATATTGAAGTACTTGGTGTTACAGTTAGACCTTTACTGGTCACTGCAGGCCTTCTCTATTTCATCCATCCCCATCACCCTTTCCTCCCCACTTTTCTTTCTTTTTTTTTTTTAATTTTTTATTCTGAACTGTCCACAGTTTACCTGGGGAGATTTTTAAGCTTAGTTATATATTATTACATTGTTTCTGAAGCCATCAATGACTGTGAATGTAATCTGTACTGCTCTTGTAAACTCCACAATATAGTAACATTTAAAAAATAAGAGTTACATGGTCCTGGTACTTAGCTTCATTCTTAAGCTTCTTGGAGATGCAGGGAATGAGCCAGTGCCCCACACTGCACAATTCATGTGCCATAATACATTAAAAATGGCCTCAGCTAGGGTAAAGGAATTTCATACCAAAAAAAGGCAATGGACTAGCTCTGAATGTTTCTTCTGTCTTTAACTCAATGCAAGGTGTACTGTTGCAGTAGTAGGTGCCAGCACCGCCCTTCCAGTGTTGCCATCAGCTGCTGTAGCCACCCTTTGGCTGAGCTGTATTTCTCCAGACAGGAATCCAGTCTGGGAAGTCAGGGAAGAGCCAGATAATAGGAGCAGGAGGGTTTTGCACAGTGTATAGTACTACAAGGAACACTGTATGTGTTTCTCTTTATGTGTTTCAAGATCCTAAGATGATAAAGAGGGACACATTTTAGCCAATTTATGTATAGGGTGCATCTCTGCTATACCCCAGTTGAGTGGATCATGAAGAATTATCATGAAAATCAAAATAGCTAATCCAGGTCTGTAGATCAGACCAAAAAGAGTGACCACTGATGAGGAAAGGGGGACAGAGGGATTTGATTTCAGATGAGAGTCAGTTAGGGACAGTTGAGAGCTAGTGACTGTTAGTGTCTGTGTTATGTGTATGATTAGTGTGTGTATTTATGTGTATGTGTATAAATTGGTGTGTTTATAATTTCTAATTTTACAGTTCCTAATTTTCAGTAGATGTGTCTGGGTTTAAAAAGATTTTCTTGAGGTGAGGTCTGCTTGATGGGTTGAGTTTAGGGCACCACAATTTCTCTGTCTTTAGATTCCTAAAATGGTATTACAAACCCACCAAAACCCATAATGAGGTTGGATCACCTCATCAGGAACCCAGCAATGAACACCTGACATAAATCCTAACACTTCTCCAATCTAAAACTTAGTTTTTTATTTTTTGGATTTAAATATTAAATTCTGGCATTACATGCCTACTCTTTGGATAAAAAGAGGATATGCTGCAACAATTTAATTCTGCAGCAGTCTTAAAATCCTAAATCGACCTCCATGACTATTAATATCTTCTTCTATAAATTTAGTACAGTAATGCTATACACAACATTCCCCAATGCTTTGTGCTCTCTGCTGTCCAGTCTATAAATGCTGAATACTGTTACTGCCATCTGCTGGTTTAATTTTTCAACACATTCATCATCCTGAATAACCAAGATTATGTTTGGTATCCAGTATATGTCTGGAAAGTTTATTAGATATGTGCACCTATATTCTCTAAAAATATCTAGATGTCTAAATAGAAAAAGCATATTAATTCCACTAAATAACAGAAGCTTTTTCAGTGATGGAATAACAGACCGAAAATGTAACAATTAAACAGAGCTACCTAGCCGTACTATAAATAAAACATAGAGGTCAATTATAAAGGTTTTCACACAAGAATTAACTGGCACTTTTCAATTCTTGATTTTGCCAAATGTGTATTGCTTTGTCACCTATAAGGTGAAGTTGTATTGTTTATGCTACATATTTAGTAATGCAAATGGTTTTGGAATGGGAAGTCCTACAGTCTCATATAGGTATGATGGCCAGGTAACCAAAAACATTGGCCCATATAGTGTAAATATCACTGACCTGCCAGACAGCTTATGGACTGAATATTAAAGGGATACTGCATACTTGCATTGTAACGTGAGCTGCATTTCTTCCCAACCCATAATAGTAAATGGAATATTTCTCCCTTTTTAATTTTACACGTTTTCAAATTATGCTGGGTAGTTGCCATCAAATTGTTTTATACATGGTTCCACCTGGCATTCACCACAGCATGCTACAGCCACAAGTCTGGCCAAAGTATACAATTTGAGTTATTTGTTCAAATCATTGAATGCAATTTTGCATGAAGATGGGTAACAATGCTATATATTCTTTATTGCACACAGGGTGAATCTTCAGGAGGCTAGCAAATGCAGAACAGGACACACCTCTGCAGCTAGTTGTGATGACTGTTTGCCTTGGCAAATTGTGCACCTGGAATCTCTCCTCAAGGACTCCAGCTTTTGACTCACCTAGGAACCAATGGTCCCACTAAGTACCCCATAGCATGCGATGTCTTAGGCTAAATATTGCAACACTGTGTTGTAGCTCATGTGGCAGAAATGCAGGAGACACAGCTTTGAGCAGCTCTGTAGGTCCAGGCCAAGAGGTGGCTACCACCCACCATCTTTAACCAAACAAGGGTGTGTGTCCAATGACACTAATTCCTGACTCCGTTAGAATAAAATTCAATGTGTCCTGCCTGGAGCATGTCTTCAACCTTGTGGTACAAAGGGTCATCACAAAGAAACCTTAAGAACGTGTGTCAGGGTTTGTGGGCACTGTAGACAATACTTAGCCGTAGCTTGCTCAGCCAAAATCAGCTGTAAACAAATAATGGCCACGCTGGACCATCAATGTACAATCAATAAGTTCTTGTGATTATGCCACAAGGACAGGTCTAGAGGTATAACCAATTCTGGTGCCACACCATGATTCCACACATCTATTTCAACAACAAAATGTTTGCTTCAGCGTGAACTCTGCAATGTGCCTCAAAGTTTGCACCCTTTTCTGTTTATCTGGTTCTTTCTGCAGCTTGTTTCTCTCAGATAATACTTTCATTTCAATTTTACGATAAAAAAACTTTATCTTGCCTTCTTTTTTTGCAGCCTAACCAAACTTCTGTCATACTCTGCAGTCAGTATAATATATTTGGGGCTGTTGCAACACTAATTTGTAAAAGTCAATGGTTTTTTTTCCTTTCCCACTGCCTTGAGAGCTGTTGTGGTTGCTACTTTTTCCAGTCAATACTAGCCTAATACTAGTTAATAATTAATTAAAGCAGGTGCCACAGCCAAAACTAGCTAAAATATTTTTTTTAATTGAAAATAATCTGATTGGGTGCTGCTGCTCTGTTTAAGTCAAGTTAAAAATTCGAGGCATTCATTTCAAAAGATTGATGCTTTCCCCATGTTGTCTGCAGGACCACATTAAGGGACCCCGTTTGCCTTGTATGGTATTTTCCCCTTCCTCCTCCATTACAGCTGAGAGACTACTCCTACCTACCTGGGGCTCCTTTCTAACTGGTACAGAAAACAACGAGGATTAGAAGCCACTTTTAGAATAAGAATAAACTTCCTAATGCTTTTTGTCCCCCATGCTCTGCATAGTTACAGGAGCTGACCCTTTGCATTAGGTCCCTAGAAATACCTGAACTGGGATGTTTTTCATATTAATGTACGAGTTAATTACTTTTAGGTATTTCTTGTGGACTGCACACAGGTAGTATATACTGGGTATACTTTTGACCGCTTAGGCCAAGCAATATCAGTCCTTTCAAGATGATGGCATCGGGAGATCCACCATATCCTGGGACTGGCCTGCAATGGAGTGTGTGCTTGTTACTCTTAAATAATTTCTATTGTAAAGACTGCTTTTAGATTTCCTAAACGGATGAGCCAAACAACGTATATAGAAAAATTTCAGGTAATGAAATCTGTTGCAGTTTTTTTGCAATACATAAGTTTACTCCCTGATATATTTGGTATTGATTTGCTCAACTTAGTCTTAACGTTCGTTATGGAAAATTTGAAGTCGGTGAGCAAGAAAATGTATTTCTTTCTGAAAATATATTGCAGTTTATCAGTCCATCAGCAGAAAGAGCGAACATTGTTTGGGATTCAGTACAGTATAAAAGGAATTAGAGATGACACTGGAATTTTTGGAAAAGTAATTGGTATAATTTATTTTTCAGAAATGGTATTTTGCCTAAAAAAAAAAAAAAAAGGAAAATATTTT
>NC_092860.1:90289265-90377146 GCF_032062135.1 Pyxicephalus adspersus
ACAATGCCAGTTATTTTAGCATTTATTTAATTTCAGTCTTTATTATGATTTAGACTGCCTTTTTCCCTTAAAGCAGGATTTCTGCTGATATATTTGGATGGTCAAACTCCATTTGCACTTCTTAAAGCTGATGATTAGGGAAGTTGTCTTTACTCTAAATATTTGGTTAAATTTAAAAGACTAAAAAGAAAAGTAAAACCCCTACTTCCTCATACGTATCAAGACAGGTAATCTGTATAGATTAGCTACAGTACAGTTTGCCATACTAACAACATTTTACTGAAAATGTTATGATGATCCAGAGATGGATGGAGCTCAGGTTACATACACCTTTAATCCCCTACCATTATTTCCGTATCGTCTCCTTGATGGAACAGACAGCCTCAGACCTAAATATGGAAAAAAAAATCAGCATGCTCACCTAAATCCGTACGAGTTTGTTTTTTGTTTTACAAACAGGGGAACCAAGGTGTCAAACTCACTTTTATTGACCTTCCTCTGTGTGCCTCAAACAACTTTGTAGCCAGTGACGTAACCGCCACCTCTTATGGAATCAGAATGAGTGGCCATTAAAATATTTTTCAAAAATCACAGAACAGTAGGTGGTGTAATTTAGCAAGTTCTTAGGAATTAGATAAACAGTGGCAGGTACCCTCTCTACAAAAAGATATCACACAAACAGAACTACATTGCAGAAGCTAAAGATAGTTAGAAGGCAGCTACTATTCTTCACATACTTCCCACCCCCCCAGGAAGTGGGGAGAGACTGCACAGTAGTAGAAGGAAGAGAATATAAAGGTAATTAAAACTAGTTACAACTTCCCAGATGGCATGAAAATGGCTGGGTACAAGAAGCTTGCCGTTGTGTTCAGCATATTAGCAGCGTGTTTAAGAATGTGAATATAGCTCAAAATTCTAATAAGAGCTTTGATTTCCATACACAAATGCATTGGGAACACTGCACATTCTATTCCAAATTTATCATGTTATTCCTTAACAGAAAGTGAAAAGGAATTAGGCTGTACAAAAAATGTCCGCATTATTCATTAAACGCAAACATTCACTGTATAAACCAAAAAAAAAAATCTTTTTTTTGCTTTTCTTTGAATCACTGAATATTAAGGTGAATAATCACTATTCCTGTGAACTGTTGCACGTCAGTGTTGCATGCATTCGACCAACTTCTGGCACCTATAAACAGGTATCCTACCCCAGGACGATTGGATTACATTCCACAGTTCTGCATTTCTTGGTTTTGCCTCAGAAACAGAATTTCTGATGTCACCTTACCAGTTTTCTTTTGGATTAAGCTCCAGGAATAGGGCTGGCCACTTCAAAATGCTGATCATTGTTTACGTCAGAAGTCACTTGCTTACTGGTGTGTTTTGGGTTGTTGTGGCATAAGGCAACATGACCTCTTCAAGTATTTTGACACATTCAAACCAAACCATGATGCCCGGTATGTGATAAATAGACCCAACATCATAGTATGAGAAACATCTCCATATCTTCATACCCGCACCACCATGTTTCAGCGTACCGGGGCTTGAATTCAGTGTTTGGGGGCAATCTGACAAACTGTAGGCCCAAGATCCAAAAACAATAATCTTGCTTTTATCAGTCCACAAAATGTTGCGTCATTTCTCTTTAGGCCAGTCATTTTGTTCTTTGGCAAACAGTAACCTGTTCAGCATGTCTTTCTTCAACACTGGGACTTTGCAGGGGCTTCTCACTTAATTGTAACACGCACAGGTAGCTTTAGACCTTCCTCGATCTGATCATATCTGTTTTTCCCCTCTGCAGTTAACTTTTTATTCAAAGTATACTGATGTTCTGGACAATGTCAGAAATACAGTTATTATACTAAAATAGACATGCACTAAGTGGTTGCTCTGTTGTGATATCATATTCTACCTCCAAGTCCATAGGAGACTATTTACAATGCTTCGCTTAGTGCATATCATGCTTTACCCAGACACTGGAAAATAATTCCAAGTGGACATGCCAATTTAACCTTTACAATTCAGTGTGCTAAGGTTGAGGTACCATTACAAAGACCATGAAATTCCCCAAACTACAAAGAACTAAAACAAAAACATACCTAAATACAGGACAAAACCACTACTCTTAAGCACTATAAAGGATATTTTCACTTCAGACGACCCATTTTGTAGGATCCAGATGTTTGCACTTCAAGCTCCCTTCCACAGAAGAACCTCCAACACACACACACACACACAAATGAAAGAGTAGATGATGTAAACTCCTCCAGTTTGATAGACTGCTAGGTATTGTCATGAACAAAATAAGGAAACATGTACCATTGGGAATACAATTGCTCCCACCACACTTCCAAACAAATTAATTATGCGGCCTTTAAGTCTGTAACCCAACAAGTATGAAGCAAAACAAAGTGGGACTTTTCCCCCTATACTATTTTTTAAGGTTGGTTAGCCTAAAATTATAGTAATTATTATATTAATAATTAATTGAATAAGAGACCAGCACAGAGTCGGGAACAGAAAAAAAGCTCAGTATGTTCCGACAGACAACAGAAAGTAGGTCTTCAAGAACGCTTATCTGTTCTTAGATGACAAGTTCTCCTACTCCCATAAAAGCCTGTTGTCTCAGTTCACATCAGATGAGTTTCCAAGATTTAATGGTGTAAATACAAATACCCCAACAAAAAAAAAAACTGCATTTTCTATCACAACTTGGCAGCTATGACAGTTACATCCCAGGCAATGAATGTTTTTTTTTTTTTCCTGTAAAAGCAAACTACTGTTTGCTTATGTAAGAGAAGCATTGCTCCTCCCTACCGAGTAATGTAGATTTTTGCTTTGTAATCTGAGCGATTGCTTAATTACACTAGGAGGTATGGGGGCAAGCATATAGAAAAGGATTTTTCCTTTACCCCAAATACAGCAACTACAGAATATTGGCCAGTGGAAGGGTGGAAAACTTGTTTGTAAAGTTACTTTTTGGGGTATCAATGAAAACATAGAATTACCGTGCCACTAACCTTTACATTCAGATGTGAGCGAGAACCACAAATTTTTTTTAATGATAATCATGAACGTAAACAAGTTGTGGGACATATTAGTGAATTCATATGTATACCGAGATAATGCATTTTACACAAAGGCCTATAGACATCCTTTGGCTTTTCAAACTGCTTAAAACTCCATGTCCATGCAGTGGCACCAATTAGACAAACCAACTGAAACGGAACTTGTGTCTGCCCTACCCACTCAAATAGGGCCTAATATCTTCAGCACTCCTATTTACCAAGTAACATTTAGAACCTATTAGGCAGTCTAAGGATGTTCATATGTTTTAACAAAAAGGGAGGAACTAAAATGGCACAGACAGCTTTTTATTGTGAAATGAAAAAACAACAGTACTGCTTTTATTCATTCATGATAAGTCATCTAGAGATTAAACTTCTTGTTTGCACTAAAATACGTATTTTGTAAACAGCAGAGCAAATAATCCTTTCAATCTAATGAACATCCCACATTAAAAAGGAAAAAAAAAATTCACTTTTAAACAAGCTTTATGACACCAATCCCCCATGCCAGAAGGCCAAAGCAGGATTTTGTCGTGGAAAATTAGTACAGCCATGTGAGTTTTCACCAAGTCCTGATTGTGCCAACCACTCATTGCAAGTGGGCTGATGGCCGTCACCAACAGAATGTTGCAGAGTTCAGGAAAAACCTATTAAATGATAAGATACCATGAACGTTCACAGTCTGTTATGTGACCAGTAAACTTCAAACCACAATAACCCCTCCTCCTCAGCCAGTCCAATACCAGATGTTGGATTTCCACCCAGGATGGGTAGAAGCTGACTAATTCTGCCTATGATGCTACGCCGATTTAAACAACTTTAAATGAACATAGAAAAAAAAATATTGTTGTTCTTTTGAACTTTACAAGATCATTTGACGTCAAACAGAACAAAATCCATACTTTATATACACACACATTTCTTCAATTTACAAAGAAAGTAGGGTTGCAAACATCGATTAATTCAGGCTGCTAACAGATTGGTTTATGCAACTTTATTGAAGAATAATAACTAAACAGAGCTATTAGTTGATCAGTCATCCATTGACGCTTGAATTGTTTTATTCAGTGCTATATTAACAGTGTTTTGGAAGATAGATCAACTAATAGCTCAGCCTCCAAAAAAAAAAAAAAACTCAATGAAAAAATTACAAAACTTTTTGATCCTGGTATTAAATGGGGTATCACCTTCCAATTTCAATTTGTCATATTTATTGACATGCATAAAATACATTACTTCTGTTCCGCTATATAAATTTCACCAACTCGCCACCCAAACATCAGTTATGAGCATAAAGTACATCATGAAGTCTGAAATAGCTGAAGGGTTTGACCAAAATATCCCGAGCAACTCCATGGACCTGTATTCTACAATGACAGACAACTGGGCATTGTTTTTGTTTAATTTATTTCTGCTTAGCACCTTCCCCTCCCTAGCCCAAACAGAGGCACTATCTTCACCATTTTAGTGAGAAATAAAAGATGGATTTATTCTCATAACCAAGTTATGGTGAAGACATTGGCCACATTTTAAACACATGCTCTGTTTGATACAATTATGAATCTTGGGCAATTGTATTCTGTAACTACTTGACAGTCTAGAGCAGTTTCTGTCCAATATTGAGCTAAAAGTCGTCCCATGTGAGCATGTGCATGAAGGGAGGCAGCACAAAAAAAAAAGAAAAAAAAAAAAAAAAAAAAAAAAAAAAAAAAAAAAAAAAAGAGAGGGGAAGGTAAGTAGATGAGGTCTGAAAGGGAGGGGAAAACAGTAATTTAAAGTTTATTCCAGCTATAATGCAGGTTTATTCAGACTTGAAGGTAGCATCACATAGCATATTTCTGAGTCCATTCCCGGGCTATTCTGTTGTACCTGAAAAGATCATACAAGAAAACATTATAAAAAGTCACATGCATTAAAGACTTGAGCACAATTTATACATATGAATTAAAAACCCGTTCAGCCACCATATTCTTTACACTGGCCTAAACATATTAAGCAAAGCTGTCTATAGCAAGGGTGTCCAAACTTTTTGCAAAGAGCCAGATTTGGTGAGGTGAAAATATGTATGGGCCAACCATTCAGCATGTACTCAGGGTTAGTGTGGTTGTGGTCTGCGCAGGTCCCACACAGCACACACCCACCAGGGTGACATGAGGGATTCCGGTGTCCAGTGTCAGTGTGGGCTCCATGCAGAGTAGATTCTTGGAATCAGAATGGGTGTGGTCCCTTTGGGTCCCACACAGAACAAGCCCACTTATAATGATAGAGGGGATTCCCTGTGCCCACATGGAACTCCCATCCTGCAGATATCGACCCACTACTTGGCGGGCATAAATTGCAAGGCAATTGATCAACCCTAATGAAATATTAAATAGCTTTTTTGTACACGTGTATTATATACTGTGGTCAGCAGTGCTGGCGGGCTGCATATTATTGATTTTATGAGAGGCTGCGGGCCAGTGGAAATAAGAACACGGGCTGCTATTGGCCCCCAGGCCGGACTAGGAAATGCCTGGTCAATTGGTATACTTCCATTGAGTACATTTAGAGTTCTGACGAAGATTTTGTCTCATCGTGGTACTTTTTTTTTATCAGCTGTAAATGCATTGTAGATAAAAGTGGTCAGAAGAGTTTCCCTGAGACCAGAGGGTGATTGAATGGGTTTCTCCTTTGCACCTGGATTTTTTAGTTAAACTTTGTAGTGAAAACTGGCTGAAATAGGCGTCCAACTCAAAAACTTGATCTTACTAAAAAGAAAAGCTTAAATAAGTTGTCACATTGATTACTTTTGCTCCTGTTGAAGAGTTACTGCTGCAAAAGATCTTCAGTAATCGCTTGTGTGGGAGGTATCTAGTACCCAACACTAGAATGTCGCAGTCCAAACAGACAGCCTTTACTTAATGGCGCAGGGCTGGCTGACAGAACCAGAATGCTTACTTGGAATCAGACATTTCTAGAAATAATTCTTTAGCAAACTTTTAAATTCGAAGATCAGCAGCAAAGGCAAGTCAAGTAAATGTTAAAGCCTTTATTTACAGAGAGACCATGGTTGAGTTTTTATTGTAGCAACATAGCCAAGAACCATTAATACACGTTTTTCCACAGGTGTTTGTAGGAGTGATGTGCAGATTAACATTCATGCAGACACCAACAGCATGTTACTACTAGCTGGAAGCACTTTGTCAGTTGCAACTTTCCACTAAAAGCGTATCAAACTTGCAAAGAAACTTGACTTTTACCACTGAAGACATATCAGGGAAAAACAAAACACCTGCATTTTCAGCCTTGACCTCACTACATGGACATGTAAAATCTAAGGCTATGTACACAGGGGCAATATTTGTCAATGGAAAGGATCTTTCACGATACTTTCCAACGACAAACTGCTCGATGCATGAACGAGTGCCATACATACAGCATTATTCTGATCTCTGGAAAGGAGAAAACGACAGGGGAACCCCACTGCAGACTCCCCCCCCCCCCCCATCACTTCTATTATGATTGTTCGTCGTCCATGGATCGATCAGGGCGGTCGTTCGGATGAGAATCTGGCGAGTGTACAGCACTAGTTGTCCATCTTCTGATCAGCCCAGGGCAGACTACCGGATGAGAACCATTGCACGTGTGTACTGTCTTTATGTGATATTAGATTATGTTCTCTCTGGAAATTATATCCAAGCAGGTATGATAAAGTAACCAAAAAGGTCTTTTATCCCCCAAGACTGAATGGGAGCGCAGAGCCTCCCGAGATCTTGGTGATGTGCAGAAGGGGCACAAAGGAAAGAGATGCTAATCTCACACATGTGCCGGGAGATATGATTTTTAACCTCCTTTATAGCAGGCTACTTCACCCAATATCGCACGTGCGCAGTGCGAGAACGGGTGACGTAGCAAGAAGACGGAGATGAATGGAGATGGCGGCGAAGAGGAATTCTAAGTTGATATGGGTGTGTATAATGTAATATATACACACACACACACAGCTAGGAAATTTTGTAAATCATTAACAGCTCTCTAAAGCATAAAACCAGTGATTTTGTACATTGTAAATTACAGCGGAAACACTTTATAAATTAGAATACTGCTGACCAATAATGTGCAGCAATAAAAATATTCAGCAGAGTATACCAGTCCTAATAAATATCTAAGTTCTTAACACACTTCCAAGTACAAACACCTACAAGAACTTAAGCAGGACAATTTGTAGATGTCTTGTGACAAAAAAAAAAAAAAAAATATCTGCCAGTTAAGTGATTAGTCATGCAACAGCATTAAATGCCAGTCAGAGAACCAAAAAAATCCCTCATCATAAGGGCATAGGAAAAGGATTCCCTAAATGCATGCATCACCCAACCTTGCAAATTTAGAAGTCTCTTACCCTATGACATAGCATACTTTTCTGTCCATTCTCCATTCATAAAAATGTATGTATGTATGAAATGTATAAAAACGTACTGGCCAAAACTACTTAACTATTAAACTGAATGAAAAGCAATTCAATTTTATAATACTCACTTTTCCCTATCTGTTTTGTAGATCCGTGCAATCTCTGGCACTAGAGGGTCATCTGGGTTTGGGTCACACAACAGTGAACAAATTGACAAAAGAACTGAAAGAAAAGTGGTACATATATCAAAAATAGTACATTAACATACGTTATAATCTACAAATCAAAGATGTTTGGGTAGGGCTTGAAAACTACAAATACTGAGAGAAAATGGGGTTTCCCATAACTACTTATCCCCTAGTGTACATTTTAAAAAGTACCAAGAACTGTTGTTAGAAATTCCAAAATCTTGCATCTGGGTAGTAGTACCCCATTTCCATATTCGTCTTTGGTGGACTAAAACACGCCCCTCAAAACTGCATATCAACCAGTAGAACAAACAGAAGATAAACGTGATATGTAGAACAGAATGAATGTGTAAAACTAGTCATGAAATGTGTGAAGTATGGTTGGGAGGCACGTTAAAAGTACAGCTAAATTATAGCCACACAAAAAAAAAATAAAATAAAAACATTAAGTTGCAGACTATACCATATACCTTTTATTGGTTTCAGGAGTGGCAACAAAGAGACAGATGGTAAATGTAATATTAGTGAAGACTTGTTTTAACCCTCACTGGGCTCCTTTATACAGAGGCCACAGACAATTCCCTAAAACACAGCTTGAGTGGTTGTACACTCACTGGCCACTTTTGTCAAATCTTTTATGATAGGTCTTGTTTAACTGTGGCATGGTTGTTGGTGGAAGTATTTAAACTGCTGATCTGCTGGAATTTTAGTACACACCCATTTCAGAACGGCCTGAAAAAATGAGTGGCAGTTCTCAGGGTGTAAATACCTTGTTGATGCCAGTGGTCAGGTGAGTGGTTGGATTGGTTTCAGTTGACCGAAAGGCAATGGCACCTCAAAAAAAAAAAAAACCAAGGTATGCAGAAGTGCATCTCTGAACACATGTCAAAATTCAACCTAATCCCCTCACCCGCCTCCATGGAAAGTGTCCCAAAGAGGCCTAAACCTCTGTCTCAACTCACCCTTAGAAATAGTTAAAGCTGGGGACCACTGTGATCTGAGAATATCAAGACAAATGCTGCCATTGCTGTTGATATTTGGATGGTAGATTCTTGTTGTAAACGCAACCTGCTCAGAAAAAATGGCAAGAAAGATGTAAGATTGGGCAGTTTAGAATTCATACACAATATGCATTTATGGGAGACGTACTTATGTAGTGTGTTTACTACCATCAGCCCCTATATCTGACAGAGTAAAGCAGGGAACACCACCTGACTATTTCAGAAGTGCCTATAGTACATTTTCCAGCAAGCTTCCCCAATACAAAAGGACTAGACAGCAGGGTAGGCAAGTAAATTTAACTCTTTTCTAAAACTGCTGTTTATTCAGCACCATTAGTTACTAGAGTTATTCTAGATTATGTGAGAATGTGCTTCTGGCTCTGCTTTATCATTCACTGGTTTGCCTGTGCTTTGGGAATAACCACCTCGGAATTGTTGCAGAGGCTGCTACACAGTACATTCTAAGCAGGGACTCCAATATAGAAGTATATTCTGTAAAATTGTTGCTTTTAAAAGAAAAAAAAAAATCTCCATTTGAGTTTTCAGAATTTGTTTCCAAGAAAAAAAAAAAATCATAAGGGCCTATTCACACATCTTTCACATTCCTGTGTGTTGCATCACATGCTAATTTACACTGCTAAAAGGTAACCCATTTATTTTTAGGACAAGCAGCATCCCCTCCACCCCCCCAAACACATGGAACCACAACACATGGTAGATTGTTACCATGCCTTGAACTGCAATGGTTGAGAGGAGGAGCTGTTGCCCTAGTGGATTGAACTACCATTCAAAATGAAAGGCATTGCAATGCATAACAACCCAAGAAATTATTTCAGGCCCGAAAGATTTCAATTACTGTTAAAATACATTACCAACCATATATTCATATCAAAACATATGAAACTTTATATATTTTAGAATTTGCTTCTGAAACATTGTCAGTCACAAAGTTCTCAACCCAAGCATGTCAATTCACTAGGGAGCCAGCTATATTTACATGTATTTTATTTTAGGATTATCCCCATTAAATGCAGTCAAATTCACAAATACCACATAGGTGTGGAACTGTTATTTTCCAGAAAAAATAAAAATAAAATAAATCACCACCTCCAATGGCAATAATGCACTTCCTAATACATAAAACCTCATTGGTTAATGTCATAAATACATATTTGTTCTACATGTTACATAATATATACAAATTTATTTTACAGAGTGTACAGCAAAGATGCATAATGTGCACTTGGGAGTAACATCTGAATTAGGCTACAGACTTTGACAAACTAGAAAAAAGTTAGCAAAGGAGATAAAAATAAAAGGTAACATGCTTTAATGAAATGACCCAGGTCTTATGTTGTCTGAGCATCCATCAGGTCTTCTTACAATCAAAACCAATGCACAAATGTATTATTTAAATATAAACAGCAATGATTTCAAAAGAAAAAAAAATTACAAACACTACATACTTTAGGAGGTTTGAAGGGGTAGTCTGTTGGGAAATGAATAGTCAAGAAAAATACACCGCCTTGATATGGACTGTCATTCTACAAAAAGGAAAAAAGCAAAAACATTAACAGGTTTTATATGCTCAATCTAAATGGAACCAAGACAGCTCATTCAACATCTGCTTTGACCATGTATAGCAATGCAATCAGTTCAGATAAAGTTCCGGGGTTTCCGTGTCTTTTGTCTTCTCATACACATATCCAGCTTAAAAGTTTTTAAATTTGTAAACTACAAAATTAAAGTAAGTTCAATGAACAATGACAAAGGCCATTGACTATCCAGGAGTCCTAAAAGGTTGTGTGTGCGCAGCAGCCTCATGACATTTTCTTTGGCTTTCTGGGACTACATGTGCCAGCTCTGCGATTGCGTCCTCAGGCAACACTGCAGGCATAGTTCAAAGCATAGAAAGATGCAGAACGGGGACAGGATGGGAAGACTAGCTGCAGACCAAGGAAATCCTTTCCATATAAATAACTCTTTGCACCAACCTGTTTAGGCCAACACACCCCTATCGAGAAATACATGAGGGACTGCTCAACAAATATATTAGAGCAAATGTGCATGGTCTCCAGAAAAGTTTGTCATGATTACAGTGCTTCTAAAAGTCACTTTGACAGAATAGGTCAGCAAGTCAAAGAAGCAAAACTAGTAGGGGGTGGGGGAGTATTTTAGACTTACAAAGGGCAAAACCGACAAGAGAAGAGCTTCAACAGACATCTTCCCCTGCCAAACACCCAACTATTACTTGTCCTGAAGCCAGGCACTAAAACTTATGCATACGTAGACACGCACATGTAACTCGCTCCCTTGTTTTACATTTTAACACACCTGGTGAAAGCTGCTCATATATGCAGCATTGTCATCAGAATGCAAGAAGAAAATCCTGATCTCAGGGCAAGCTTCAAGTTGAAACTAGTTGTTACACAGATCTAGTCATTCTAGAAGATAGTGGGGCAAACAAGGGTGAATAGTAAAGTATTGCTTCTCTTGGCATAGGCAAAGCACAAGCTCTCAAGACACCAAAACAGACTGACCAGATTGTAATAAAGCTAACAGTTTCTAACAACTTCTTTAATCAAATTCTTATTACAGAAGGTAATATTTTAGAGGTATATCGTTTATCAAGCTTTGCCACCAAGTATATTTTGCCAATGGTTATTTTGTGCAACTAACACACAATGCAAGCGTAGCACATTGTGACTACACCCAGAAAGTGACAAGCAACCATTTCATATAGCTGACCTTGCAGTTACTTGGAAATAGCCAAGCTTTGAACATACTTCAGAATACAAGAATTACATTAGATTATGGACATTCAAACATTTCAGTCTCAATTATTTAATACTCACAGGTCCCATAATTGTAGCTTGCCAGTGAAACACTGAAAAAAAAAAAAAAAAAAAAATAATAAGAAAATATGATAAGTTAACTCCAGTTAACTGCGTAAAGTTTAAAGAAAAACAGTAAGAACTTTAAAGTTACTATTATAGTAAAAAATCTCCTTCATTGTACTTAGACATTCTCCCCATTAAAGTACCCAATTTGATCAGACAGGTATTACACTAAACATTCCAATTTGCACAGCATGGACTGCCATTAAAAAAAAAGAAAGGTTACCTAAAATGACAGCTAAAAAAAGGAATCAGTGGTAATGCTAGTTAAGCAAAGCCAAACTTTGACATCATGTTGTCATCTTGAACACTCAAACTGCAAGCTACCCTTTACCACAATTCCCAACTTGATTTATGTGCCCTGGGGTACTTGGAATATTACCACCAACTTTTTGGGGGAGTGAACCCAACACAATGGGCTCCACAATCATGGAGACCCAGATGCATGCAAGAGCCCACTTGACACCCAAGAAGTTAACAGAATCTACCAAAAAAAAAATATATCACAGATTCTCTAATAAAACAATGTTTACATTACAATACCTATTTTTTTTGGGGCAAAGAATAATCAACATGCTTTTCACTAGAGATTTCAGTGAACTGTTCAACTAACAAGTCAGTGTTTTGGGGATATTGTACAGTACTTGTAAATAACATTCTAGTTGTGTTTACCATACTATTGTAACCTGGACTATTTTTGAGAATGAGGCTTAGAAATTTGTGCATCAGTTTAAGAATAAAAACAAGGTAAATGGGAGCTGGCAGGGCTAGATTTTGTTATTTAGAAAAGGGCATCGCAGGTTAAAGGGATTCCAACAAGTACATCGAGCAGCTATCTCAGGATCCATAGGAAGTGTAGGTGTCCGTTTCTAGCGTTCCATTATGGAGAAACACACACGTGGTGCTTAATTAATCATGAGTTCAATAAAGGAACCAAGAACCATCTGCTTGGATCCTAAAATGTACAAACATTTGTCCAAAGTCAGTTGGAACTGAAACCTGGGACAGATGTTTGAGTGCCATAAACAAAAGAATTCTGGCTTCAGGGATGTCCTCCTGGTGTTTCACCATATTCCTGCATGTTTTGGTTCTCTTTAAGGTTTTTTTCCTACAATCTATGTATTTGTACACATGTAAGAACTATAGTAGGAATCTGTGTGCAAGGCAACAATTGGAGTTCAGTTTTCAAAGCAGAATATTAACAAAAGGATACCACGAAGAAGAGCTCCATGTATTGACTAACAGGCCAACTCAGGCTTTTTTTTGCCTCTAGAAAAAGATCTATCTATATATGCTACTTTCTGGGTAATAAGACATTTAAAATGCTTACTGTCATCTCCAACTGGACCTGCAGAACATTGTGCTGGAGGATCACGAGCCAAATCATTCAGTTCCTAAAACCAAAAGTTTAGTTCAATGAAAAGTATAAAAATGACAACCAATTAAGAAAAACTGTAAATATTTACAAAAACACACAACATTCCATAGTGTAAGGAAATATGAAGGAATACATATATTATTTAGCATTTACTACAGAAGAAAAGAAATGGGTATTAATCTAGGCGTAACGAAATAGCTTTTTACCAAAGATATTCAGCCAAAGGTCTTAATTGAGAGCAGGTAGTATAAACTAAGTGGAAGAGAAGAACATATGAAAACAAAAACTGTTTTCATGTTAAACATATGAAAAAATATGTTTTCAAAAAGTTAAACACAGCAATATCCTTTCCACAGAAGAAAGTTATTGGAGGACTCGCATAATGCTGTACAATTCCTTAAAAAAAAAAAAAAAAAAAAAAAAAAAAAAATGAAAAATGAATTAGTATTTTGGAACATAGGATAATTGAGTGGAGTTGGTAGAACGTGCCAATGCACAGACAATTAACTTGGCCAGGGTGAACATCTTTACGCAAAGATTAAGGTCTGCCTATACCAATACTTTTCTTAAATACTGCAAGGGAAGTTAAAATTCATCTTAGAAATAATAGCCTCCCACCCCACTGGTGAGACTTTTCTCTATATTCTGTCACAGCATACCCCAATTAAAACATGTTCTAACCTTACCCCACTCTACTAAAAATGGAAACCCACTCTACTGGAAAGCTTTTCATCCATATAATATGTTAACACACACCATTGTCATCAATTGCTTTTATTTTGTCACATTTACAATCAGACCATTCAGGATAATGACTGGTTGCAGTAAACCTCACTTTCAGGGGTGCTTTTTTTTTTTTTAAATTAAACCCAGGTCAATAAAAATTGCCAATTGCCAATTCCAACATACCATCGTTAAACCCACCAATTGACATTGTTAGTGGATGAACAAAAAAATATCTGTAGGATCAAAGCCAAAAGTCTAAAATTTAATAAGGTTTTGTGTAATTTAATATAAATATTAGTTTAGTAGTACAATAAAATTTAATAACTGCTCAACTGGACTTCATGCCAGTGAAACAACTACTTAGTGGGCCCATATAGTGAAGGTGCACTTGATATGACTTTTCAATGAAATAGGAAATTAGGACATTGTATTACAACTTATCCAGAACACATTTTTGCCAAGTACCCAAAAATTGCTTCAGACTCCACAGCCATGTGTACAACGAGGTTTACAAATGTCTTTTGATCCCCCTACAAAGTCCAGAAAATGACTTGAGCTTGCCAATAAAATCTATTCAATGCAGTTTTCTGTGATGGTGAGGCAACAAGGTTAAACTCCTGAATTCAGAGGAGCACTACAACTCATTTAGGTTGTGCCTGTACTACAGTGATAGATAAAGGTTGCAAGGAGAGTGGCCAGCAGCATTGTCATTGCCAATTTTACAAGCTTGTCGGTTTGGAAGTAGAGGGCTGCCCCAGGTGTGGCCGGTGCTAGTCTGTGAAAACCTTCCCTTGAGAGCTAAAGTGTCAGACAAATAAGGGAGGACTTTCTTAGGGAATTTTCGTTACTTTGTTTAGTTTGAGAACTTTAGATGATATAGTAACTGAATCTGTTCCCCAGCCCCTTTCAGCCAGGTGTACCACCCGGCACTTTTCAGTAACCACCAGGCTGTTTTTGGATGGCTACTGATAAGACGGGTCACAATACAGAGACTGCACCCGCCTACAATTTGTGCACACCTGGTTCCAAAAAAAAAAATTCTGGGTTGAGCACTGCACTTAATATCTTAAACTTCTAATAAACCAATAAACAGCATGATGAATGAAAGCATCTGTAAACATTAACATGGGAAGTGGTGTTTACAGCAGGGAAATCTTGCTACTGCAACAATAAAAAAAAAAAGAAAAGAAAAAAGAAATCCAAGTGGTGAGAGCTCCACGTATCTCTTAAGGTTTAGCAGTGCCATCTAAACAATTTTCCTGTAGTTTAATATTTGTAATAATTTGCTCACCTTTTGAGTTCTTGAAGCTTTTATGTGATTGGACTACAAATACTATGTTGCTTATACTTGTGTGACAGGTTTTTTGTGCATGCAGGATCCTTTTTCAAACTGCTAGTACCATTAATAGCTTAGGTTAATTGCCATTATTAAGGCTGCGTACACATTAGATTGTTGTGGTTGGAAATGTCACGATTGTTCAACGATACACCAAGACTGATCCATAAACAACAATGTACACGCATCAGATTCTCTTCTGATACTAGCCCTGAACCAATAATCAGATGAGAATTATTGAAGTGGGTATGTAGCCTAACACATTGTGCTATCATGTCACAGTAACTATTTATCCCATGGGAGGACAGTAATGTTGGGATGTCTTTAAACAATTGAAAAGCCTCCTTTTTCACATAGCCAAATTAGAAATGATGCTTTTGTTCTGGAAAGAAATTTAGGACAAGTTGTATGTATGTTTCATATAACTATATAATGAAAACAGGCAATTCTGCACCTGTGATTAATTCCACTAGAATTTGTTGGGGTACATAACAAAGTTTACAAATATAAGATATGATTTCCAACATTGGCTGGGTATGATTACTGTCGGACAGGTTCTTTGCTCACTTAAGTTTCCCAAGACTGTTCTGCTCATCTCAAAAGGAATCCCTTCGTACACAGGAAAACAACAAGTGCAATGCTAAAAGTTTGAATTTGTTGCCAATGCCCTTAATGTGCTGGTACATGCGTTAAAAGGTCAGTCACTCCAGGATCCTGAATAGGTAAAGTGACGGGTTTACTTAATGTGCATAAAATACTTATACTAGAACACAAAACAATCCTGCAAAAAAAAAACAAAAAAAAAAAAACACGTAGACCAAGCAGACTCCAAAACGTTTTCACAAATTGTGCTTTACTAGAAATTCTGGTTTTGACAGACTAAATGTTCTTACATAAAGTCACACAAATGTTACAGTGTTACAGATATACATCAACAATTACAATTATTCCAGAAGAAGGGTTCACACAGTTTATCAGCCTTGTGACCAAGACGACTCATGTTACTTAAAAAAGGAAAACCTTGAACCACTGAAGTCTGGTAATTGAGAAATACTGACCAATTGTATAATGTCCGATGAAAAGCAGAAAGACAGGAGTAATGTCTCACAGACATTTTCACTGTAAATGTAAGTGTTAGAATGGTGATCAACAACAATGCTACACATGAAGGACAGCCCTGAAACCAACTATGGTTTGTGCATTTTCACACATTTTACCATGTCCTACAACAGGCAGAATCCAGAACATTATACCCTTAACAAACCTCCTTTATGGACTAGGTGCTTTTCTACTCTTCAACAAAGGCCCTAGAGACAAACTAAAAGTGATTTATCATAATTAATGAACAATTCAACTTTCCGCTATCTCATGTTTTATACAGTACTAGTTAGACCACATATATTATAAACTGTAGTACCAAGTACTATGTTAAGAGGCCGCAACAAAATTAAGAATTTAATTTGAAATTAAGGAGACCATACAATACAATTAGGATGTCTATTAAAATGGTACATCGCAACAAGTGTACCCACTTGAGAATATTCCATCTACCCATGCACCAGTGAAACTTTGGATACCTCTATTTTTTGTCCAGCAACAATCGTGACCATGAAAGAACTCTGCATCAAAGAGAAGACAACATATAACTCGATATCCTTACCCTTTCCTAAGCTGCACTTGGCTGGAACTCTACTTTAGGTTTACTGCTCCTCTGATGAGAATTGAGGAATACACAAAAGCTAATATTTATTTCTGATCAAAAAAAAACACAACTCCAAAGTAAAATCAACACATGACTAATCTGAGCAACCGATTTTTTTTTTACCCTCAATCATGATGAGGAGGCAACTATCAAATAAAAGCCAATGTACTTAAACAATTGATAAAAAAATAAAAAATAAAAAAAAAGACCACACACATTTGTGCAACATGTATTTGGTGCTTTCAATCACAAAAATTGATCTACTCGGACAAACAAGCAGAAAATTACAATGGATGTGCGTATGTGTATTATGCCTAGGTGAAAGAACAATACGAAGGACCACTTAAAATTGGTAGTTATTTTGCAAGACAACTGATTGATCAATTAGCACAAAAGAAAAATAAATTTATCAAGTTTTGTTTTTGGGACATTGAACAAAGTGGACAACCTATTTTACAAATTCAGAGCCATAGAATGCAGTCTAGAAAACACAAGAAACTTGAAATGTCTGCTTGAATATGTGCATTTAAAAATCCCAAATTAAGCGGGAACTTTAAAAATTAACCATTATTAAAGAAAATTTAAAAGCCCACCTTGTATACTTGGCCCTGGTTGGTAAACTGGTATGAACTAAATGCAGAGTTGGGGTGAAACACTAAAGCATGCGATTTTAAACACAAATATCTATTCTGACAGATTCCTCCTTAAAAGGAACCAGTGCTCTGAATATACATGTTTTTATACACACATCTCAGCGTACAATGCCACGAAGGAATGAACTTTCATGCACATGTGCAGAAGTCACATCACTTCAGCCTGAACAATCAAGTCAAAGATACAAAACTTGGAGGACTGGGGGCATATAGTGGTGTCTACAATGGAATGAAGACAGGTGAGTAAGAAAAAAGGGGGGGAAAAAAAAAACAAAAAAAAAAAACAAGGTAAGGTTATTTTGTTGAAGGAGCATCTGATATATTGAATGTGCAGCTTGCAATGTTTTCTTATTCAAGTTTAGTAGAGCTTTAAAATGAAGAAAAAAGCCTTTACAATCACCCAAAGTTCTTTGAGGCTTACAATTGCCCTGAGTAAGAGTCCATTTGTCCTGTGAAACAAACATCACACGGGTATCCACACATGGGCCATTTCCTCATGCCACTAAACCAGAGGGAAGTGCATCATCAATGATGACAATCAGCATTTCCAGTTAACACCAGGGATGAAGTGAAACAAGTTGCATCACCCCTGGTTTCTTTATGTATGCCACATTCAAAATTGTTTCTTCATGGCCAAACATGGGATGGATGTAAAATCTTTTTCAAACAGCTACATGTATGTCAGCTCCACAACCTGCAACAACATATAAGCTCGGGCACAAGGAACCATCTTAGGGATTTTCCCTAGTATACATACCTGGAAGAAATCACGGAGGTAAGATCTGTATTATTCCCAAACCAGCAACACACCACACGCTGGACAGTCTTAAAAGCAGTAAAAAGACATGCGACTGTCTCCAAAAATAAACACAATTCATTGTGAAAATGCTCAGAAAACACGAAGAATGGAAGGGTAGGTAGGGTTGTGAGGGTAATTGTGCGATTTCTGTCCCACTCAGATGGGAGACACAATAGGAAATCCATATTTTGCTTCCCTGCAAGCTGCCACTAGTAAAACACCTTAACACTTGGTGCAAGCTTCAAATGTATACATTTTAAAATGTACACAAGATATTACAACATTAAATTCACACCAATCCCTGCATTACCATTTGGTGTTGGTGGCCATAAGGGAAAAAAACCCAGAAGACCACTGGTTTGGGTTAGAGACCTAATTGCCTAAAGTTTTTGGGTCACAGAATGGTTTAGATTTAAAATATTGTTTTAACCGGGGGTTGAGAGGGTGTCAATCTTCTGAACCAGGTAAGCAAAAAAATAAATCTTAAAATGGCCTTTTCCAACTTAAGACTCGCCACCATTATTGTGGTTTATTTAAAAAACACAGATAAAGGCAATAGTTTATAGCCCCCCCAGAGATCTGTTAAGCTCCAGGATATGCTTGAACTATTTATAAACTGGCCCTTTGCAAAAAAAAAAAAAAAAAAGTTGATTTAATCCCTAACTGGGTAACATTAAGTTTACAAAAACATTGTATGATGAACCACTGCAATATAAGTTAGTATTTACCATTTTGTCACTTCTCAGCCCAGCTGACATCCTGCATCCTCTTGTTTACATGTCCAGCGATGACTGCCTGGTATTTCTTAGTGTGGATTCCCAGACCATGCCTGTGTAATGTGTGTTGTACCATCCACTTGTATCCTTCATGGAAAGCCCAAATGGCAGTGACAACACAGTAGAATAATTAGGAGAAAGTACAAAGTATTAGCACTCCATAACAGGAAATGCCTGAACAATGGCATATTAATGCAGATTTAAAAAAAAAAAAAAAAAAACACATTGTGTATTATTTTTAAAGTAAATAGAATGCACATGTGAGACTTTGTGGGTTTACAAACAATATCTGGTTCATTACCTAAGTATTTCCATTGTTCCCCACACATGATAAAACATACATTTTAGGCAATAAGATTGTGTAGGCTACTATTGCACCACTGAACCCGGTACACTGCTCAGGGTATCAGGTGTGAACCTGGAAGGACTGACACCAAACACCAGTGTTACATACAGGCTGTAAGCATTCTTTACAGCAAGTTCACTATTGGCAGCTGACGTTGCTTATAAAGCTGCTTTAAAATATCTCACTTTATATATTTTCTGAAATACCTGTAGGAAAAATAGATGGCTGGTGCAATTTTTTATGTCATGTGATGTTTGCACAGTTATGCAAACTAATAACCTCAGTTAAAAAAAAAAAAATGTTTCTTTTATTTAATGCACACCAACAACACCCTTGTGTAAAATGGGAAGAAAAAAATGGATGCGAATAAGACATCTAGTTATCAAATTCAATACACCTGTGACAAGGCCAAAAATGACAAAACTCAAACTGTACATAAACAAAGGGGTTTTAAAGCATCGCCTATAAGTTTAAAGTTAATCCTAAATAAAGGCCCTGGAATTACCTTTTTCTTTACCACACACATTAGCGATGTGTAGAATTAGACACAAGATTGGTTGTTCATTACAGCCAGAAGGCAGCTATTCAAAATTAAAGTTACCATATACAGAAAACCATGAAAGGTCAGGAACTTGATGTCTTGCTCTGGGGTTCATTTTATATTAGTGGTTACCAAACTATAAAACTCAGACGGAAAATACTGATTATTGGCAATTACATGCCAGCTAAATCTGTTTAATTTCCCAAAAACTCAGATACAAGATGTTCACTTAAAAAGAAAGAATTTGATCCAAAAACCCGATGAACACAAGCTTTGCAACAGTGTCATGGCAGTGATAGACATAAGCAGCTCCTGGCCCCCCAGTCAATCTATTCTGGTTCCAAGCCCTTGTGTGACTATACAGGAAGGCTCAGCGGCCATGAGAAATATCTGACATACATTTATTGCAGGCTGGTCATATTTTTTTCAAGCTGCTGAAATGCTTCAATTTAGCATGCCATGCTAGCCCACTGAATACATAATGATCACTGAACACAGCACAAGGCAAGTGAAGACAAGGTGCTATTCACTTGTGTTTAGCTGTGCTTGGAAATAAACATAAACAGCAGGTGGGCTTCCCACAGGCTAAAAAAAACTATTCTATACCCTTCAGAAAGCTCCACTGATTAGGAAAAAAGTTACAGAGTAAGGCTACTGTAGAGATGATCTTAAAGCAGAACTCCAAATTTATATTTGTAAGGGATTTGTAACTGATGTGTGGCTCAGCCCATTCTCCTAGAATCAATAGGTATATACCACCTTCTTGTCAGTACAGCTCCAAAAATATTTCCAGCCCTAGACTGGGGTCCAAGCAGCAGTCACACCTCAGTGGAGGTAACACATTTACAATATACATTAAAAAAAATTAGATGTGGAGTTCAGCTTCAACACAAAAATAAAGGCCTGGATTAGCTATATACGATCCTGCCAAAATGCGTCTTGTTTCATTTTACAGTGGTCCATCTACGAAAGGACTGAGGGAGAAACGAAACAAGCACACACAACAGAAACTCTTTAAATATACCTAAAATAGGACAATTATTTTTCATCAGATAAGAACAATTGGAATGGCCAATAATTAATTATCTAAGGCATTGGGATGCTGTGTCCAGCCCACTCAAAAAGCACCAAGAATATTTATTGTGCCTATAGGCAGACAAAATAAAAATTGTTTACAGTCTGTTTGCACCCCTGTGCTGTATGTAGTGTGGTGATGTGACCTCACAAAGATGTAAATGTGCCCATAGACGTAACCTTTCTTTATGGCAATCCAAAGGAACACACCATGCACCTGCCATAGACCATATTAAATACCTGAACCATGAAGTAGACCTACAATTACAAAATCATAGTTTTTATGAAAGCTGCAGCATCCTAGAGCACACAGTATTCTGAAAAGAAATAGGGGCTCGATTTCCCCATCTACACTAGTAAGTGAAATGGTCTGCGTCTCATTCATCCCATTGGCCTTGTATGAGCGATACACGAAGCTGCTTTAATGTCTTCATCATACTCAACTAAGTCTTCAAAGTGGATACACTTTAAGGATTCCCATCATAATAAAAATACTACCGTGACCTAATACAAGCAGTTAGCAGCCTTCTGTACAAAAAGCAGTCCCTTGTTAGATCTCTGTGCGTCCATCATCTGTAAAGTCTTTCTGAAAGCTGCTGATTTACAAATGTGATGTAAAAGCTCCTATACAATGTGGTGTAGAGAATGTTTCCTTAGTAAGCAGTGACGGCCCCTCCTTACCTTGCCATTAGTTCAGGTGCTAGTCCTAAATAAAAGAACAGCTCTGACAGGTGGTACTCCTATCTGCTCCCTAACAGGAAGTGAGAGTCAATAAGAGACAAAGAGAATTCTTCCCTCCCTATATTCTGGCAGTAGGATCAGCTACAGGTGCAGTATTGTAGAGAAGCATGCCATGGCAATCCTAGCTCATATCCATGATTGGTAGAAGCAGCAGATCCCATATTGGGAGCTCTATACACACACAGATGGCAGATCTCATGAAGATGATTATGGAACATTTTATTAAAGCAGTCGGGGTATTACTCTAGTATAAGCTGCCCTGTTCCATACACCAAGCTTGTTTCCCTGTCATTGTATTGGATCTATGGTAGTCCTGATGAAAGTGAAAGCATTGAGCAGGCATCAAATCTAAAATGGAATAGGCATGATAGAGCTGGGTGTTGTAGCCGTGGCAAAGTCCCCTGGTCACGTGTGAGGTGTGGAGGACAGGCGGCACACAGGTAGCCCGGTCAGGTGGTGGCTGGCGGGAGTAGCGCTGCCCTTCTTGTACACCGCGCTGTGTTCTGCAACAACATAGAGCAGCGCCGCCATCTTATACTGCAGGATGAGCCGAGGGAGGGAGCAGCCCGGCCATGGACGCCGCTGACTGGGAGGCTCCACACAGCGTGTAGGAAGGAGCCAGCTCCCCCGCCTCACACCGACACCCCTCCACATAGCCCGGGCACATTATGGCGGAAGGACGGGGGAGGGGAGAGAGCTCACAGCACGCTATCATAATGGCCACCCGAGAGGGAACCTCGCACTCATACATGGCGGAGGAGAAGGCACAGCCATCCATTACAGGGCGGGTAAGGAGGTGACGCCGGCGGGCGTCCTGTGTTGCGCAGAGAGGATATGCGGTAGAGGCCTGGGCTGGACCCGTTCACCCCCCCGGGTTTATTACCACCTCAAACATTCGCCCTCCACACACACATACAAGCCTTCCTCACCTTGTGAATCCGCTTCAGCGCCATGATGCTCTCGCTGCTGCCGGTGCCGGGCGGGTGTTCGGGTGAGCTGGGCGGAGGAGGAGAGAGCCGAGGAAGAGGCGGAGATAGAGGAGGCGGTGGTAATCCCCCCTCCTCTCTACAATATCCGGGACACGCTACAAACAGGAGCCGCCCACACACGTCGCGGCGGGAGGTGACTTAAGGCGGGTGTTGTGACAGTAACTCAGTGACCCGCCGGGTATCTAGCACCGCTCGCTCCTCCCTTCTCTATCGGGTTTTATCTGTACTTCCCAAAGGATGCCGGTGGGCTTAGACCCTGTCACGCGCCACCTTACGTCACCCGCTCGATAAGCCGCGGTTCTATGGAGAGTGCGTATCGCTCGCTCTAGCCTCTTCCTTTTTACGTAAGCCCTGCCTATCATGTCCTCACGTGGTCTGCGCAGACGCACGGCGTGCGCTGAGGGAAAGATAGCGAACGTGCTGGTGCCCGAGGTCTATCGGGGATGACAGCTAATTCTGTGCAGTGGGTAGAACAAAACATGGCGATGTATGTAGGGTGATGTCACTTGTTGGGTGTACGAGCGGAAGCGGCGGTTCCTCACACCTTTTTTTCCCCCCCATTAATGGCGGTGACCGGTTATGCAATTAGGTGCGGCAGTGCGTCACCATGTGTGGTGAGGGCATGACGGCTCACTAGATACTCAGAGTGACACATCACTACACGAAGTGCCGCCTTCGTATCAGATACCTAAGTTCTGTTTCAGCACTGACACCGGTGTTACTTTAGTGTGGGCAGGGCCAGTGTGCGGCGTTTTTCCCGCGCGCTCCCGGGTATATATACAGGCAGTGCGCGTGACGTCACAAGGCAGCAGAAAGAAAGCGCGAGGGGACAGAAACGTCCAGAAGTGCGCGGGCACGGCGTGGGCTTGGAAGGGTGACAGTGACGTCTCCATTCTGCTTGCACTGGTTGATATGGAGACAGGGCCTTCAGTTGGAGTGGCGGGAGTCCAAATAGGTCGGCACCTGCTCTATTTTACGTCGTTTGTACTTCTGCGCGGAGGAGTTACGTAGTAAGGGCGTATATAGGAGATTCATGAATAAAAGAAGGGCGGCCCCTTATATTTCTATACAAACACAACAATACCAGATCCATAGCACACTACAGGAAATACAACACAGGCATCGCCTTGTATGAATGAATGAATGTGAGGTAAAAGTAGACATATGGTTTAATTCATGGCTTTTTATTCTTCCTAAACTTTACACCTTTACTGCAACATTTACCAATGCTGTAAAGTTCCATTTGTACCCGTGTGGTGCTTCTGTCCAGTCATCACATAGGCCTGTGGATTGCACAAGTATCGTGTTGTCACTGCCAGGAAGCCCAGCCGTACATAGAGGCAGGAAGTGGCTGGAACACAGCACCACTGACATGCAAAACAATGAAAATAAGCCCATGGGAAATGGCAAATGTCTCTGTGCTAGTGTCCACCCTATAGACTGGCTGTTGTATGATAGAGTGCTGACATAATATGAGGGGCTTTACACAGTCCTGTCAGTACCTCCTCAAAATATAATATCCATAAAATTATTATTATTACACACAATTTATATAGCGCCAACATACAACAAGTCCATAGTCATGTCAGTAGCTGTCTCAAAGGAGCTCACAGTCTAATGTCCCTACCATAGTCATATGTCAATAACACAGTCTAAGGCCAAGTTTGGGAAAATTAAAGCGAACTAAACCCATTTTTCCAAAAACATGCAATCAGGAAAGCCTTTTATTGAAGAAAGGACATGCGATATCCATTCTGTAATAAAATAACTTTACCTCCCTGATGGCAATTTTTTAAAGTACACTCACCTGTTCCCATTTTGTTGCAGGTGGTGCCAGCTTCTTTTTTCTCATGGTTTTATTCTTAGGGTCAATTTGATTTGCAGGGCTGGGATGATGCTCAGGTGTTTGGGAGTTCATGCAGACCCAGCAGCCTCAGGACAAGCGCAGGGCATCCATCATCCTACACCAGGCTACATATGTGCAGCTCAGCAATCAGGCAGGTACATTTATTTTATTGCAGAAGGGACATTGCCTGTCCTTTTATGCAATAAATAGCTGCCAGATTACAAATTTGCACAATGGAACTTTAGCTCTGCTTTATTATGTTAGTATCACTTTAATATGTTTTTTTTTTGATGAAATCAGAGTGACATGAAGAAATAAACTTGCAAACACGGGAAACATACAAACTCCATGCAGACAACATTGTGGCCCACATTCAAAGCTGGGATCCTAGTGCTACAAAGGAAGGAGTGCTAGCCAATGACCCACCATATGATGTGATAAAGTGGAACTATAATATAAAATAGGATGTCTCTTCCACATTATTACATACCTGTATTTTTACTGTGTTGTTAGTCCCATTATGTGTAAGAAGTTTATTGTATTTCTGTTTTTTGTATGTTAGGTTATGTTGTATTTTTCTTTCACAATAAATAAAACAAAAAAAAACAACATTGTATTGTCTTGATATGTTTGTTTAATAATGGTGTATAACAATATGTGGTGAAATAATGATTTTACAATTGTGCTTTGTCAGCTCTGCCCTGTTTAGGAGAACGATGGTCAGGGGATTCACAGCTGCTTAGACAAATAACATCCCAGGTCTGTGCACCCCCTGCCATTGTGTCAATTAGGTCCAATTATTGCCCTCCCCTTCCAAATACTAGTTTTGAGATGGTTGTCAGACATTGTTAGGTAGAGTGTAGAAGATTCTAAGCCTGCTTCATGAGTTTATTGCCGTACATGTCAAGTTTTTTAGCCAGAATAGATCTACTTATAGGCACAGGCTCATGTGCCTGACAGATGTTCTAACCCTACCCGGTTCTGCTGGGCATTATTGGGAGGGGGTTTTCGTGAGACAATAATTAGGAACCTTCACCAATGTGACTTAAAAAAAAAACTACACAAAAGGGGTTTACATACGGCATACACAAATCGCACTCTTCCATGTAGTTCATTGACAGCTTGCATCATTTTGAATGTTAGCTTGCTTCTCCAGATTGCCAACGCCTTGACTCTTGTTGTCAGATACTTTTGATTCAAATGTTTCTCTCTATCCAGAGAAAGTAGTAAGATGCCAATTGCCCTCAAATACTTATCTCTGTGGCCCTGAAGAAGGTAATGACCATTTGCAATGTTTTGGAGAAGCTTCTCTCTGCTGTTGCCTAAAGGGGACATATAAACCTGTCATACACTAAAACTTAAATACTTCTGATGCATTTTAGCTATTGACATACCTAGTTGGGTGGGTATCCCGTAGATCTATAAATTGATGTTTCTAAGATGCATTGTTGGGATATTAGCCTAAAGGGAATATCGATTTAGTATCTTAAGTACCATGTATCATGTCTTCATTTGCCCTGTTGTATGTTTTCTGCTAGAGTATAGGCTCTTTTAATTGTTTTTACACCAGAAGGATGGATATGCATTGCAGATGGATATTTTTCTTTTGTTTGGATGTTGGAATTTGTATTTGAATAAAGAAGTTTGGCAACAGGAAGGGTCTACAGTAACTGTAAGGGATTGTGGAAATTACCCGGATGTCCAGTATTTACATTTCCTTCCTAAACTGCAGAAAAGGCTTTAACCTGGGTCCTTACTTGTGGTTTATTCATGGTTTCTGAGGCTAAAAAGGCTTTTACCTCTTTTATAGAGACAAATCTATAAAGGTATGCATTTTTGAAGATACTAGTAAATAGATGTTGGCTAAAAACATGTCTGTCTTTTTTGATATTTCTATTTGCATTATGGTCCTCATAGCATACTGAATTACATTACTGTTGGTTTACCAATTTCTCTGCTATTTTCATTGAGTATGTGCTTCAGTATATGCACAATGCTAGAATGTACTAACATGTCCTTCCTATGGAAGATAACTTTTAGTCTGTTTTTCATGTTTCATGTTTTTCATGCATAGATGGATCAACTTTTTCCAGCCAAATGAAATTCCCTAATTTTTACATGATCAAAAAAAAAGTTGTTTGTTTTCAAGAAGAAGGTAATATTTGTGTGTTTTTCTTTAATGAGTTTCCCTCCATAAACAAGGCACATTAATCATTAAATTATGTTTAAATATTTTTAAAAATCTATGCATTTATTACTACATAGGCCATATTTCTTAGCAAACTTATTTAAAAAACACATGGGCAGAAAAGGAATGTGTGAGAAGATGGAGGCAGATCTGTGGGTGGAGTTCTCTTCTTCTGAAAGATGTTGTAGTTTGCTAAACAGTAGCTTGAAAGTAAACTGCAGATAACAGCTAAATACATAAATACATATGTGCAAGATTCTTCACCTACCATGGGATTTGTTTTGTAGTTCATGTAGTCATGAGATCTACACAGCTTTGCCAGGATAGAGAACCCAGTCTTCACCCAAAGTTTGAAGCTGAAGGGTGCTTTAAAGGGTAGAAGGACGCTTTTTGGAAGCTTGGCAAATGTTTTATAAAAAACTTGCTGTACACACTGCTCATATATATGCTGAAATCTGTATGTACAAGGTCTTATGACTTTGTACTCATGGGAGTCAGGTTAGGTAAGTGTTGTATGTACACTTGTTCTACCAGCCTATTTTAAGCAGTTTCAGGTTATGCAGGAGAAGGCTCTTACCTGTAATAGTGGAAGGGATGATTATAATAATAATTTTATAATATTAATCATTTTAATCATCATAATTATATATAATCATTTTAACAATTTTCTTGGACAGAATTAGAAGTCTATACTGTAGTGTGAGGAGAATCCCATTCCTCCAAGATATTATCTGCAATTGTCACCATCTTTAGAAAGGTGGGACCAAAGTTCTTACAAAGATGTGGATTTATAAGGAATGTCTACTAGAAACTTTTTGCTTTGAGGTAAAATTGTATTTGTAACTCAGGCTACACCCCAGCTAGATGACCTTTTCTATATAATAAACAATTGCCATTTCTTTACATAAACCTTTTCTTAGATTGTAGGCTCTTCTGGGCAGGGTCCTCTATCTCCTCCTGTGTCACTGTCTGTCATTTGCAACCCCTATTTAATGTACAGCGCTGTGTAATATGTTGTTGTTATATAAATACTGTTTAACATTATATTAATAATAATAATAACAATATGCCTTTTTCAGATGTGTACTGTTTTAGTTGTAACACGTTTGCAGTACAATATGCTTCAAACAATAGGAAAAGTTACTAGTAAACAGCTTATCAGAACATTATAATAAATATTAGCAAGATCCTAGCCCTTTTTTCTAGTCCTGACCAAGAGTCAAGCTTTTATATAATGGCCTTGCATTATGAACAAGTTTTTCATGTCATGTCTAACTAGTTGTTTCACTTTCAGGTGCACAAACCTATATTTACTTTTTGCTTTAAGAATTTCAAGAACCCAAGATTCTTGTTTCATACTTTTTACAATCTCTTCATTCTTTTGGATGGACACTGTTCACCTAACCTTGACTTGAAAGGTACTCCATAGCCCATTTCAGCCAGCACTGCCCTTCCACTCTAGATGAATGTATTTTGACCAGTTGACACACCTCATGTAATCACTCTTCTCAGTCTTCCATTGTTGTTATGCCTTGCAGTTGGAAAGTTGAGTGCGAAAATACTTTGGATTTGTGTGTACATCCCGGGTTTTTACAAAGTTTGTATGCAGTCTCTGTCTTTTTGTGACTATGAGGAATTTCAAATGTGTTCGATTTAGTTTATTCAGCATTTTTTCTTACAACAGTTCAGGAATTTAAGAAGATATTAACATCCAGCAGTTGTCCTTGGTACACCCACTGGAGCAGATATCTTGGTCTTGTCTTGCTGACCAACATTGGGTCTTTCATCTGTGAGAGAAGCATATATGTTACGGGTCAAGCACTTATTTTCTATGTAGACATAGCCGGATAGGGATCAAAATAGAGTGTCTTGAGTTTTATGGTGGCCCTTTTTTCCTTATGTGTTTCCTCATGTTATGTCTCTGAGGGGCCTCTCTTAGTAAAGTTCTTTCATTCAGGACAAGTCTCTCTGGGATAGGAAAATAAGGTGTTCACTAGTACCCCTTGGTTCCTAATGATACAATTTTGGTAGTTGAGCATTACTCTTTGCTGGATCGTTGGGACTCCATTTTTTTTCAGATAAAACTCATGAACCATCTTTATACTTATGGTGTTTTCCTTCTGACTGAGTAACTTGTTTTGTCTTTTTTGTTATTTACCTCACTTGGAAAGTAGTTGCTCTACTCCAAAGAAAAAAATCACAGTGGCCATTTCGTTTGTTCATTGATATGTCAGAGCAAATTGATGAGTGACATCAGAAAACCACTGTACACATGCTAGATTTTTGCTTGAGACAAGTACTACTGTTCATTTCAGGCAACAGGCATCTTTTGTGTGTACGTAATGTAGCTGAAAGCTGCAGCTTAATAATTCGGAGTCTGTATACAAAAAAATGCACAGCGCCTTAGAATCTCACAATGCAGATAAACTGTCGTCAGCATCCCTACACACCCTAATATATCTGGAAGTAAAATGCTATTTTCTTTTTAAAGAATTCATGCAAAGGGTAGATTTTTCAAAATATGGTTTGGGGACAATTATAATTCATGAATGTTACCTAGAACACAGATTTTCACTTTTTGAACTCGAGTCCACTATTATGAAGCTGCAGATTTAAAAAGTGATGACTTTTGAAATTACATGTTAAAATTCCATATGATTTTTGTGAGTGAGCTTTCATTTCAAACATTTTTGATTTGGGGTGCCTATGGTCTGGATGGAGCTTTGCAACCACAGCCAATGTCTGCTATTTTTGCTCCACTAACTTTGAGGGGGTATAACTTGAAAAACAAAAATGAGTCATGCCCCTCGTGGTCCTGGTATTTCTGTGTCAACCCCACCAACTTTAGAGCATGTCTTCATTTCTGATGACACTAAAGCTAGGTACACACTTCCAATAATTATCGTTAGAAAACGAACGATTACGGCTGATGAACGATTATGCGTGATGATATTTGAAGGATCGTATTGTGCACAATCCTCTACATGCTGTAACGATATGATCGTTCAAATTTAATCCACCAATAGTGTACACACGCTAGATACAATCGTTTGAACGATGCAGGAAGTGACATGTAAAGGAGAAAATGTATTGAAGAAAAATGCACGATCACTGAACGACCGTACACACAATAGATAGCGAACGATCGTCGGCCAATCAGATCCGCCGTGACGGTCGTTCATTTCCAAACGACAATCCTTGGCATGTGCAGAAGGGGCATTTTCCATCACTAAGGTGAAAGAGACGCTCAGGCATGCACAGAAAGAGCGCCAAAGAGCCTCCCAGGATGCCTGACGTAGGTATCCCAGGAGGCATTGTGCTCCCATTCATTCTCAACCGCCTGGGCAGCCGAGAATTAGGGGGCGGTGCTGCACCCTTTTTTTTTTTTTTTAAAAAAAGGGTGTTTCACCTAAAAAAAAAAATTAATTTTTACCTTACATAAAAGGGTTGTCTACCCTTTTATGTAAAGTGAAAATTCTGAGTTTAGGTATGCTTTAATGTTTTATCGATAATTGCAAATTTGCCAAAAAAGCCTCTGTTTCTCTCTACTTTCTCCCTAAACATTACATTGAAGGTAAAGATAGCCTACTGAAAAGACTACATGAAAATATCTTGCCACCTTGTGTCTTTGAACCCAATACATTGCAAAGTTCATTTCCTGGAGGGGTTCCTATTCAGTCATGTGAAATAACACAGGCAGAAGCGTCCTACCAGTTCTCATACAACTCATGGACAGTTTGGTATCTATCCGGTGTTATCTGAAGAAATCATGAGCAGTGAAGTTAGCAGCTTCCCTCTGAAGGGTGAAGAACCTGTGGCTAGTGAGGAATAAGTTGTTCCAAAGGAGGCTTGTGGACCCGCCATGTTTGCTGAATTTGGCTTATAGAGACTGATGCCAGTATGTTTGTGTTTGGCTTCTTGTGCTAGACATACAGTTAGGTCCATAAATTGGACTTTTTTCTAATTTTGGTTCTGTACATTACCACAATTAATAATAAACGAAACAACTCAGATGCAGTTGAACTGCAGACTTTCAGCTTTATTTCAGTTGGTTGATCAAAAAGATTGCAAAAATGTGAGGAACTAAAGCCTTTTTTTATACATTCACTTCATTTCAGGGGCTCAAAAGTAATTGGACAAATTAAAAAGCTGAAAATAATGTGTGTAAAATGTTAATTTCTAATACTTGGTTGAAAACCCTTTGCTGCAATGACAGCCTGTAGTCTTGAACCCATGGACATCACCAGGTGCTGGGTTTCCTCCTTTTTAATGCTCTGCCAGGCCTTTACTGCATCGGCTGTTTTCTTTGTGGGCATTTCTGTCCGAAGTTTAGTCTTCAACAAGTGAAATGCATGCTCAATTGGGTTCAGATCAGGGGACTGATTTGGCCATTCAAGAATATTCCACTTCTTTGCTTTAATAAACTCCTGTGTTGCTTTGGCTGTATGTTTTGGGTCATTGTCCATCTGTGTTATGAAATGCCTCCCAATCAATGTGACTGCATTTAGCTGGATTTGAGCAGACAGCATGTCTCTGAACACCTCAGAGTTCATTCGGCTGCTTCTGTCCTGTGTCACATTATGGATAAACACTAGTGTCTCAGTGCCACTGGCAGCCATGCATGCCCAAGCCATCACACTGCCTCCGCCATGTTTTACAGATGATGTTCTATGCTTTGGACCATGAGCTGTTCCACGCCTTCTCCATACTTTTTTCTTGCCATCATTCTTGTAAAGGTTGATCTTGGTTTCTTCTGTCCAAAGAATGTTTTTCCAGAACTGTGCTGGCTTTTTTAGATGTTTTTGAGCAAAGTCCAATCTAGCCTTTCTATTCTTGAGGCTTATGAGTGGCTTGAACCTTGCAGTGCACCCTCTGTATTTACTTTCATGCAGTCTTCTCTTTATGGTAGACTTGGATATCGATACGCCTACTTCCTGGAGAGTGTTGTTCACTTGGTTGGCTGTTGTGAAGGGGTTTCTCTTCACCATGGAAATGTTTCTGCGATCATCCACCACTGTTGTCTTCCGTAGAGGTCCAGGTCTTTTGACGTTCACCAGTGCTTTGTTTCTTTCTCATAATGTACCAAACTGTATATTTTGCTACTCATAATATTGTAAAATTTCTCGGATGGGTTTTTCTGTTTTTGCTGCTTAAGGATGGCTTGTGTCTCGTGCATGGAAAGCTCCTTTGACTGCATGTTGTCTGTTCACAGCAAAATCTTCCTCATAGAAGCACCCCCCCCCCTCAAATCAACTCTAGGCCTTTGATCTGCTAAATTGATAATGACATAACAAAGGAATTGCCCACACCAGCCCATAAATTGTCCAAATACTTTTGAGCCCCTGAAATGAAGTGATTGTGTAAAAAAAAGGCTTTAGTTCCTTACATCTTTATGCAATCTTTTTGTTCAACCGACTGAATTAAAGCTGAAAGTCTGCAGTTCAACTGCATCTGAGTTGTTTCATTTACAATTATTTGTGGTAATGTACAGAACAAAAATTAGAAAAAAGTTGTCTCTGTCCAAATATTTATGGACCTAACTGTGTATGTTAAATCAGATCACATTTGTGGAATAGTACAGTATATCACAACCTGCAATACTTCAAATTACCACCAGAGGGGCATTCTCCCAAAATGTATCTTGGTGCGTTGTCTGTTTATTTAAGGCTGTAGCTTCTTGCTGAATAATCTCTGTTAGACCTACAACTTCCTGTGACCTACATCCTGTATCCGGATGACCAATGTTGCTTTACCTAAGCCTTGGTTGCCAACTTTCCTTTTACGCCCCATCCTTTGGTACCTTGTTGGATCTGACATACCATTGCTTTATCTTTTACTTGCTTCACTGACTTTTGTCTTATCCTTTGGTACAGAAGGTATATAATGACTTTTTGTTGCAAACTTCATAATTACCTAGAGGAAAAAGTTCATGTTATGGTTATCTCTTTTCTTTTAGGAAACTCTCAGTTGAGGCCCTATAATTTCTTTAATCAGAAGTCCTCTAGATTCCTACTTTACTTTATCCTACAGCTCCTAGAAAAAGAGACTGAAGTGACAGCTATTCTGGACTCCAGCACTACTGTTTTGTTTTGCAAAGTCCTATTCAGTTCCTATAATTACCAAGTCCAGCCCACCTGTTGGGATTTCATTCTCTGGCAGGTGACATGAGATCACCTGAGGTGATGAGTCTTAGTGACACCTGGTCTTCACCACAGCAAACCACAAGGGATTATGGGCCAACAATCCTTGTGGCTGCCAGGCTGCTTTCCTAAAAGTAAAGCCATGATGAGGTTGGGGCAGGCAGTAAATAAAGTCAGAGACAAGCCAAGGTCAGGCAGCAGAAGGGAGTCATGGTCAATGCAGGCCGATGTCAGGACAGACAGCAGACAATAGACATGATTAGATAATAAACTGAGGCCAGGACACAGATATTCAGAAAATTAATGCCGGGCAAACCTATGAGTGATACATGCTGTGGATCCAGCAGTGGCTGCCATGTAGTGTTGATATTTGTCTGTAACAAAGCTGCATATAAGATGAGCTCCTGTCATTCAGGGTGTGTTTCTGGAAGTGGTCAGTGTAGAGGACTATTTGTGTGAAGGACAACAGCCTGTGGATGTGGTGTGCTGTAGAATAACTGATCTGTGATTTAAAGAACCACACCGCACCTAAGTTCTACACTAGAAGTACCGGTGTTAACTGGAACGTATATGACAGAACCCTGCATGTAAGAAGTTAGAGTTATTTTGTGAATTGCTGTTCCTGTGTTTTGTAACCTGCAGGCCTGAAGATAAAGATCAAGTCTTGTGGAATTCCTTCTGGTTGCATTTTCTTTTCCAAGCATTTGGCAGGTGGTTTAAATAATACATACAGATTACTATCATATCCTCATATATATTCAACAAAATGAAACAAAGAAAGCAAAGCTTTTTTGACAACAGAAGAATTATATTTTGCCCAATGCATATTGTACATTAAAGGTCTTATGTTAATAGGTATTACAAAAACACCATCTCATTGTAACATTACCATAGTGTATCACATTCATCCATTAATAGTATGGGTGGAGGTGTCTGGACTAAACAAAGTTTGTGGGTAGACAGAGGTGGGAAACTATATTAGTGAAATTGAAAATTAAAGTAATCTTATTTCCTGACGTGTTTCACCATTTGGGCTTCCTCAGGGGTGGTTGAGACACAGAATGATTAATGATCAATGGCATTAGTTGGTGGACAGAGCCAGGAAGATATATCATGTTGACCTATAGAACTGAAGGAGAGAGTAAGTGCTACCTCTTTGGCCCTTCCAATATAGTCTGTATGGTGTGGAGAGGGGAGGCTGTGTATGTCATGCATTGGAGCTAGTCATTGCTTTCTGCCCCTCATATATATTCTGCAACCATTGTCTTCTAAAACTTGGCACACACAATACCTCCAACTTACACATTCTGGAATGGGCGCATATTTGCTAATGTTTTTATAGGGAACAAGACAAAATGTAAGAATTGTAGAACCCCCAGTAGCTTTGTAAAGAAAAAGAAGTATGGACACTGGAAAATCAAAAGGGAAAAATGTTTGACATGAGTTCATTGTAAAGCACAGCTATCGCTACAAAACAAAGGGTCATCTTCTCTGGTTACCTGTCTGGGATCATTCCTTTCTCAAATTGACTTTCACTAAGTAAGTAAAAAAATGATACTTCTTATACCTCACCCTATCTGTATTCTCAGCAATACAAAGCAAGCAGAATTCCTTAGGAAGACACCAGGTCCATTGAGCGAGTCTTCCCAGAAGATGGAGACATTGTTACCTATGGGTGGAGGACAGGGGTAAGGGGACGGGGGTAAGGGAACATTGTTATCTATGGATGGAGGACGGGGGTAAGGGAACATTGTTATCTATGGATGGAGGACGGGGGTAAGGGAACATCATTGTTACCTATGGGTGGAGGACGGGGGTAAGGGAACATCATTGTTACCTATGGGTGGAGGACGGGGGTAAGGGAACATTGTTACCTATGGGTGGAGGTCGGAGGTAAGGGAACATTGTTACCTATGGGTGGAGGACAGGGGTAAGGGAACATTGTTACCTATGGGTGGAGGACCGGGGTAAGGGAACATCATTGTTACCTATGGGTGGAGGACCCGGGTAAGGGAACATCATTGTTACCTATGGGTGGAGGACGGGGGTAAGGGAACATTGTTACCTATGGGTGGAGGACGGGGGTAAGAGAAATATAAATACAATGGGAGTACACACAGCACCTGAAAGGAATATAATTTTGCTGAGTTTTGAATTTAGGTTGTTTTTGTGTTTTTGCTATATTTTGATGATAATTGAGTTGTGTCGAAACCAGTTATATCCTCCTTATCAGTAGGTCAATATTTGCTCCATCCTTACCTTAAATCTTCTTACCTTGAAACATCTTGCTCAGCGAAGTTGTTAATTAAGTTTCTTGTTACTGACTACTAAGTGTCTTCCACCTGGTTGTCTGACTATATAAACTGTGATGTGAAAATAAAGATTTGAGACAGTATATAACTATATATGCTTAAGTTGCGTGTTGTGTTAATCACTGCTCCCAACGCGTTGAAAACTGAGGTCACAATAGAGAGGGAAATATGGTCTGGGATCAATAAGAAATCGCCTTAACAGCACCATTTTACATTTCACATCTTACAGTACAATGATACATTAGTATGAACATATAATCAGGCAGCACAAGGTGCAAACCATCATTTTCAGGGCAATAGGTTCTGATTGAACCCAAGCAATGCCCCTATGGAGAAGTTGTAGGTGTCAGCCATGACACAAGTTATTCTATATGGCATCCCTGTGTGGTGAGGGAGGAGGAGGAAGGGGTGTGAGGAGGCGGAACAGAGGAGTCACACAAGTCTCTCTTCCTGGAGGACAGAGCTGCCTTGTAGCTGCTTTCACCCGGGAACAAGATGGTCCTGGAGATCCTGGCCCGAGTCATTAAGGTGCAGCTTCCCGCCTATCTGAAGAGACTGCCGGTGCCTGACAGTATCGCCGGCTTCATCAGGCTGACAGGTAACTGGGGCCGCCCAGTCAGGCCCGCCGCTCGCCGAGTTATTCGCTGTCATGTTACTCGCTCCCCTGACAGGAGGAGAAGTTTTGTAGCTGCGGCCATCCTCTATTGAATCCTCATTTACAGTCTGCAGACATATGGATGGTGTTTGGGGTCCCCTGCCATGAGAACACACGTGTGTAATCCTGCGCCCCCAGCATTTACCTGCCTTGGCAGCCCCTGACCTCTGTATACAGCCCCAGATACATTTATACTTGCAGGGTCTGCTGCAGCCCTAACCTTGGTCCTAACAAGTTGGGAACCATCTTTTTCATGCTGCTGGGTTCCCAAAATAGACAAATTTCTTGTGGCCATGTGACCCCAGCCAGGTGTAAATCTGGTTACTTGCAATGTGGTGTGTGGCCCCTGTATGCTCAGCAACCTTCATCTTTTCCCTCCACTGGTTTGTGAGGGCCCTCAGGCCTCCTACTCACCAGACAACTGCATGGGAAGCCGCTTCCAGGTACATGGCACTCGGCTGCTTCATTCCTGGAAGTGGCAAACTCCAGCTAACGCCATGCTGTGCCATTGTGTGTATAATATATGCGTACCAGTGTGGTGCACGGCCAGAAGCAACAGGACTCCTTCCTCCAGGGACCACAACCACATACACAATATGGTACCCAATCACACCTATATAGGTAAATGAGGGCATGGCCAAGAGTGCAGTGCAATGCTGCTGCTGAAATGGGCCTTGCACATTAATGCAGTAATGTTACCTCAATGCACTGTATGTCTGGTACTGGCTTCATTACCTCCATACTGCCCTGACTCCTCTGATGTTCCTGTGACTTAGCTTAGCTATTTAAATAGGCAGCCTTAAAATTTACAAAATAAAGGATCAGGCAGGTGGCTATTGCAGGAAGGTCTCTTCTCCAATAACCAGACTTACCTGCCTGATCACACCTGGAATGTGCATGGATTGGGGATAAATGAATTCCCACAGCCTGGGCAGAAGAAAAAAGGAAGTTGGTGGCTTCATTTACATATCTGCAATTCTCTGACTTATTGCAGATAGGTAAGTTTTGAGGCTTTAGTTCTGCTTTATTGTAATGCATGTTAACAAACCAAAACAGACCGGTATAAATGAGCTCAGGGAATGGTAAGTTGTAAAATGTTGGGGAAATTTTTAGGTGTGTACTCAGCAGCAAATGTTTAAAATGCGTTTTTTACCCTTTTATGTGAAGTGAGGAAGAAATTGGGATGCACAGAGCTACCCCTGCCATGTGTGTCAATAGATAATTGATAAAGTCAATAGATGCCGATAAAGTTTATTTACAGCCGAAACTGTAAATTTTTTTCTTTTTTTTGTTTTTGTTTTTTACTGCTATCAGTGAACAATTCTAAGCAATATGCCAAGATGATGAGGTTACATTTTACATTTTCTGTTTTTTATTTTTGTGTGACTCCAGAGGGGATGTTTTTCCATTTACTGGGAACCCCACTCAAGCAATTGGGGTGTAGATAGGGAGGCATATCCCCCGTTCCACTTTGTCATTGTTGGAAAGATTTCCTATCACTTTCTGTCTTGAACAACATACCACAGCACAAATATGACAGAGATTCCATTTCTTACCCATCCTATCTAAAACTAAATAAACAGGTTTGGCAGGACTTTCATGGTTTTCCCAACAGTAAAATTAGGAGGACGACAACAATCAATAGTAGTGGAAAATGATAGTTATTTGGTAATAATACACATAACTTCTTTATCTCTTTTAACACAAAGCAACCTTTAGGGCCACATTTATGTTTACATTTGTGCGCTACATTAACACAGCTCAAATTTTGTTTGGATGGACTAGCATCTGAATGCATAAAAAATGCGCTTTCAGAGTGTTTCAGAGTACACATGATTCACAGTTAACTTCTCATCCCTAGCAGAAATGGTCCTAACTCACTTTTTAAGAGGTAGTCTTGCTCTGTTGCTTGTTTGCAAAATATACAGAACAGCGTGCAAGAAAATATAAAAACTGTGATTCTTGCTTGCATGTGAATGGATGGGTAATTTCAGCAAATCTGCAGCTCATTCACCAAGCTAACAATTCCTTGCATGGAAGTAATTCACTTTGCTTGGTGAACATTCAATTTTTATTATGAACTCCCCTGTGAGGGAGGACTGGGTTATTCACCTATATCTATCTACTTTGGGTTTGACTATTTATCCTTGTTATTTATTTGTATTTGATGGGCTATTTGTGTTTGCTGCTTCAATACAGGGGTGTGAAATATTAATTACTACTGGAGAAAATTGTAGACAAAACATTTAAAAAGATAAACCTTTAAATCTTCATTGAAACAATGCCTACAACTAAAAACTGATATATTTGTATCATATTGTAATGTATAGCAAACAAAACAACATGGTGTATTTTTTTTTCTATTTAAGTTAGTGACAACGTGCATTTATCACATGAAAAACTAACTAGATCCCTGCATTTACCACCACTCTGCACCCATACAATTAGAACAAGGCTTTCCAATAATTAGGACATTCGTAAGGAGTATGCAAGTGGAGTATGTTGATTTAAATCCCAGATATTAAACTCTTCGCTTTTCCATTGACCTGTGTTCTGTCATCATGACAAGACTGAAAGCGCTCTCTAGGGCTTTCTAGGAAGGTTGTGACAAGGCATTTAAAAGGACTTTCAAATAATTTAAAAGCATTCATTTCATTATAACAAATATAATGTAGGCATAGATTTTAAATTGCCTCTAATTTGTCCAGGACTGGCTAATTAAGCAAAAATTACCAAGAGGAGTATTTAGGAAGCACAAAAATTCCACTGTGGAATCCCCAGATAACTCACAACAGTTGGAGTCAAAGTGCATCTACAATAGTAGATAAAACCTATTTAAATTGCATGGAATGTATGCCAGGACACATTTTAGCAAGGCTACAGTTTGCCAATCAACATAGGCAAAGACAGGCCTTCTAGATAATATGCTGTGGACTGACAAATCCAAGATAAAGTCGCTTGGCCACAGCATATGTGGAGCTATTTGCTGCACTGAAGATAGCATTGTAGTAGAAGGACCTCCTCCAATGTGTAATGCTTAGTGATGGGAATGTGAAAATGTGGGGCTGCTGGTTTGCGTCAGAGCATGGCCAGCTTGACTTCTTCAAGTCTACAAGGAATTCCACACCATTTCAATGTGTGTTTGATAAGAATGTGAATCTGTCTGAAAATTAAAGTTTGATCTTCGAGCTATTGCCTGGACTATTTAAAGATCAAATTTAAATCCCATTGTGAAGTTGTTTGGGGGGTGGGGGGGGCATGTTCATGTAAAGAAACACAAACATCTGAATAAATGTAATGTAGTCTCAATCATGTGGTTAGAATAGCACAAGGCTGTTTAAATATGTGTATCATGGGGCAGAGATTTGAGGTGACCTGGGAAAAGTTTATTTGGGGTAAAGAATAGCAGGACTGTGAATGGTGCCATAGTGTGGTGTTATGCCTGTTGATGCAACCTCAGTCCTGTGGGGCTTGCACGTTGAGCCTGGAATACTAGAATAATAATATTAAAATGCATGGAATTGTGTTCCCAAATATAAAAGACCCCAGCATATAGATGGAATAAATAGAAAGGTATTCTTTAAACGGCACAGAAATTGATGCAAACCCGAAGCCATGTGCTGGTAGCCCATGTTATCCTGAATGACATTCAGAACTTAGGTATGCCTTGAAGTATGCCTTGTAATGAATCGTGATTGGCAACTTGGGATCCATCTGTATTTTAAAGACCCCAATTACAGGAACTGTTATTTATGGTGAGAGAGAGCTGGAGCCAAGGGTGCGGAAATTGTCAAAAAGCAGAAGAAAAGCAAATTCAGCTCTAAAAGACAGATATAGTTATGATAAGGTAATTCAGCTGTGTGACTATGTTTAAGAATTCTTTACATTTCTGAGTAAAGCTACATACACACTTCCAATTATTATCGTTGGAAAACGAACGACGAACGTTCATGCACGATATATATGAACGATCGTATACAATTATATATATATATATTATATAAGGATTTCTTTGTATTGGACTCAATACAGCTTTTTTGCATTGAGTTCAATGCAAAGGATTTAGAATTTTCCGCCCGCACCGACGCATGCAGCGATGTCACCGGGAAACCCCGGTGATTGTCACTGCACTCGTCGGATTAAGAAAGAAGAGAGAAGACATGTCCGGAAGAGCTGCGGGGAGGTGAGTATTGTTTTATAGCGATCGACGCTGGACAGAATGGATCATCACAGCGAGGACCAGGTAAGTAATGGGATTTACACAGTGAGAAAAGTTTAAACTAAGTTTATTTATTCTTTTTCTCATGAACCTAACCTAATCGCTCTTTACAGATGCATGCATACTTTGATACAACAGACACAGTTCCATGTTTAGTTTGTACCTGACAATGCAAGCCTTCACTGTCCTGCCTGTGGATTCACATTAGTGCCACATAGATTTCTAAAGGGCAGTGTTTCAAGGCTGGAGACAGTCCAATAAAAGTCTTTGGGGTTGTAATGCAATGGTACAGCAAGTGGTGTTGGATGTTGGACCAAGGTAAGTATGCAGCAAGATGGGGCTGGTGGATTAGGCCAGGGAAAGTTCACTTATCCTTTAACAAGAAGCTGCTGACACTTTTATGGTTATGTTGTACAGATCCTGTTGGCAGTACTTTTACTGCAACAGAAACTTTGTACTGCCAACAAGAATAAAAACAAACATGTCATCTTAAACAATTGTAACAACAGTGTTTGTTAAATGATAAATATCTTCTATTTGTAATCAAACCTAAACTCCTGTTCAGTTTCAGAATGGTTACGACTACTGCCATTTTTGGGTGTACTTGCCTTGCTGGGATACCTTGCAATCCGACCATTCCTACCGAAGAAGAAGAAACAGAAAGACAGTTTGATTAATCTTAAAATCCAAAAGGAGAACCCCAAAGTTGTGAATGAAATAGACATAGAAGACCTGCATGTCGCCAAAGTTGCCTACTGTCGTTGCTGGCGTTCTAAAACGGTAAGTGTTATCTGTGAAGAGAATGCATTGAACATCATAATCATAAACACAGACATGTATCAAAAAAGTGATCCACATCAGTTCTTCACCCTGCTGTCAGTAACTTGCAGGACATTAATGTCAAACATGAGTGATTTAAAGTCTAAACCAGGGGTGCCCACAATTGTTTGGCTTGCAAGCTACTTTTTAAATGACCAAGTCAAAATGATCTACCAACAATAAAAATGCTCAACATTTTAGACACAAAAGTGACTGGAGCTAATGAGACCTTGAATGGCAGAACATTGCAGACATTGCACTATAAGTGGTGGATATATGGTGACAGGAAAGCTACAGATCACCTGTCATAGGAGAATGATGTGCTGCACAAGAAAAAGAACTGCTAACCAGCACTGCTCACCTCAGACTGCCCTCCTTGCCTCCCTCCCCACTGTTACATAGAAAGACATCCCCAGCATCCCTATAGACATAGCAGCCCGGCTGCTAGGATACAGCAGGGAGGGGTAAGGCATGGCTCTGCGATCCACTTGGGTTGCGTTTGCGATCGACTGGTAGATTGCGATTGGACACTGCATGTAGAACTATGGGCAGTATGCAGAACAAGGTGTTTTCTGTGCTGCCTATGCAACTAGTGGTTTGCCTCTTTTATTTAAAAAAACAAAAACAGAAAAAAAAACTTGGTGATCTTGCCAGCAGAACTGTTGTTGAAGCACCTCCTATAAAAGAGTTACAACACAACTCATGTGGAAAACACTTCCCCACTGCATTAGAAATACAGTGGTAAATAATGATAAAAATACCGGACATGGCAGAGGGTTTTGTCACTACTGACCTCTAATCAAATAGTTCCAGCATGAATTTTTATGACCTACAAAGGATTTGAATCTGAAATGGCATAAATACCAGAGAGCAAGACCACACTTGTTCTTATGTACTGTACAATTAGTGTGCCATGGAACATACAAACTGTGGATACTTCACAAATAACTAGTTGTTTGATAAATCTGTCCACATATAATCTAAGAATGACTGGCCTTTCTCATGTAGTGAACGACGGCTGTCATTTAGAAAGATCTAATTTAGGCCTTAACTTCCTGTACCAACAAGCTGAAGTTAGAAAGACAAATTTATTTTTGCAGTGTCATGACCACATGCTCCTGTCCTTTTGTGGCCATTAACCCAACCAGCATTCCTTTTGCTATAGATAGAAAAATGGCGATATTTTATTACATAGTTCTTTATAATTTAAAAGAAAAATGCAATGATGCATTATATTCTATTGTAAGCAGTAGTAGTATTGTAAGTAGTAAATAGTTTAATAATAACAATAATAATATATATATTTTTTTTTTCTTTTAACAAAGGGACATAATAAGAAAATACCCAGTTACAGTCCCTGTGTACAAAGTGTACCAGCCTAATACTGGGACTTTTTACTTTAAATATGACAACAATCTTTTCTAGAGCTCTACAGACCTGATTATCCATTTCCAGGCTAGATTAACCTAAAAGTATGTGGGTTTTTGTAGAGCCCCTGAATACCAAAACTTACCTGTAGTGGCTGAGATAGTAAAAATAGATTGGACCTCTGGGATCATGCACTAGGAATATGAGTGGCATAATGTTCCTCATGGACTTTCCCAGACATCAATTTTGTCCTGTCACAACATCTATAATTTTTAATTTTTTTTTTCAAATACCACTAACCCTTACCTTTTAAATACAATTTTATAAACATTTGAAAATGTGCTTGCCTAATTGTCTGACCACATTATTCAGCCATTGACATTCCTTAGATTTCATAGTGGTTCACAAATGTTTGCAGCAACTATCATCTTAGTGCCTCTGAAATTAAGGTGTCCATGAGCAAAACGCATACCAAACGTACAGAATCCGCCATCCTTATCTTAGACCAGGCTATTTAAAAATGAATCCTTAATCCAGACTTCAGACCAGTTTATATATATATATATATATATATATATATATATATATATATATATATATACACACACACACATACATAATAACTTCCCAATGCAGGTTTGATGCCCCGTCCAAAAGCGAGACTAGGACCATATATTGTACATCCAGATCTCTGACCAGTTTATATACATACAGATCCCTCAATCCAGACTTCTCATATGGACAGGTCCCCACAACCCAGGCTTCAGACCGCTGTGGCGTTGACTAGTATCTGCATGCAGCTGCTTCTGTCACATTGCTCCCACATCCACCAACAAGTTATTGCTATAGCAAACGTATGATGATTGAAACATGTAACCTTTTGCACACCAATACTTGTGTAACAGATTGAGTTTTTATTTTTGTCATATGGAGTATTTTTCCAATGACCTGTTTTCTCTTGTTTCCAGTTTCCTGTTTGTGACGGCTCCCATAACAAACACAATGAACTAACTGGAGACAACGTGGGTCCACTCATCTTGAAAAAGAAAGAAGTTTAACTGTAAAATTATTTTGGAACATTTTTGTCTGTTGTGTCTTAGAGATGTAGGAGAACTTTAAGGCCTTGTTATTTTAAATGAAGTGTTTTTGAGCCCAGCTCTGAAGTGGATCACGTTTATACCTTGCAAATGGACATGTTCTAATTGCTAATACAGTAGTTAGGGTTTTGTCATGTTAAACCACAATGCCTTGGTTACAAAGGCTCCAAAGTCAAATTTTTAAGCCACCTAAATTTCAAGCACGCCAGTAACTAAAGAAGGATGCACAAATATACACAAACTGTGTAGTAAATATGGTCATTTTGTTTGTCATCCCTCTTTTCTAAAAGTTGCCCGAATGCAATGTTCACACCTACCGCTCGATTGATCATTTGTTCAAAACGAACCAACGTCTGGTCATGTGACAGCTGACATCAGTGAATTGTACTAGTACCGCTCACTGGAGCCCCCATTTATTCCCTGTGTGAGCAACTTCACTGCCGGTGTGACTTGGTCCTAAGTGACTTACATATAAGAAATGTTATATTTATGTCACCCAACCTGGGCACTTGTAATGCAAGATCATAAATTACGGCCAGGAAAAGGACTGGCTCTGCACTTGCCATTATTTCCTCCATGTGATGGGCAGCACCAACATCTACGGGATTTACAGGACAGCCCTGTGAAAATTTACTTTGTGTCCGCCTTGAACTGTGACTTTGTGGTTCAATTTTTGTGCAAAACATTTGCCAATCAGGCTTGGTCAAGAGGTCCAAACTGAACGCAGGTAAAACTTTTTGGAACATTGCTGGAACTTTATATGCTGGGCTTGTAGACTTGACAGCAGCTTCGGTATTAAACAGTGTCTTTAGGTTCTTAAAATAAGGAGTGGACCATATGTTAGGTAAAAGCTTCACCAAGACACCCATTGTAATATTTCCCACACTTAGGTACTCTAGTATCAGCTTAAAAGATATGTATATAAGGTAGTACATCTATTTTGTTGAAAATATTGTTTAAAAAAAAAAAAGCTCTCTCTGAAAATGAATTGTACATTAAGATCCTAATGAAGGTGTATTTTATTAGAAGATGGCTTTCTTTGGGCATTTGTTTTACAAATGTGATTTTCCAATTTTTTAATAAAACAACTTCATGAAAACCACTACATACAAAGTTGACATACGTGTGTTTTCAGCCAAATAGATTTGTATTTCTGTTCAGTTTTTTTGTTTCTCACAGATTATGTTCATAGCAAGGTAAATATCAACTCTGCTTATCGGTTCACTATTGCAGCTAGCATTGTCACCTCTTCAACCCTGCCATTTGGATAGTAAATAATCATTATCGCCTCTGTTCATGGATGAGGCAAGTGACCTAGGAAGCTGTAATGCTAACAAAGAGATAGTAAAGGGATCTATAAGTTATACAGTGTGGCACATATGTGTAATTCTGCTCATCCAGGCTTGTCAGTCAGGTACTTTGGTAGGTTGAATGGTTTACATACACACATGAAAAACATATACTTTGTATACATATACTGGGCCTAGCAGTTTCCCTGTTTTCTTTTTTTTTAATGTTTACCTTATCATTTGCTGTGGTAATATTTAAACATAGGTGTAAAGCATCACAAATCTGACCTGGAATATTGCAGGTAAACTTTGGTGGAAAAGTGGCCTTAGTGTTAACAGTAACAGGTTATATATTCCATTTAGGGCAACATGAGTATTATTTGTAACAATATGAAGGAATCTCTGTGATTCTGTAATGAGATCTGGAAAATACACTATAATTCTGGTTATGCACTTGGTACCTAAAAACTTTTGTTAGCGCTTGTTTATAGCTGCTATCAAAAATTGAAAGTTTTCAAATAATTGTGATTGATATTGCCTTTAAACTGACACTGCAGTGGTTTTAATTGTTTCCAACTTCAATTTAAATTGGTTGTTCCAAACTGAGGAACAAATTAAACTATGGGAGCAGATTACAATAGTTGAAAGATTTGCCTAAAACATCTGGCTAGATCAATCGGATAGAGAATTTGTCATCTATTTTTATCAATACTATTAAGATTAAGCTATTAAAGACTGTATACACATGCTCTTGAAACACACACACACTCTCTCTCTCTCTCTTCAGTGTCGCCGCCACATATGGCAGTACATGAGTGGATGTCTGTGTTTAGTAGCTTTTTTCATATTATTTATATCTTTTCTGACTGTATTATTCAAAATAGAAACAACCTTGGTATGGCTGGAGATGTCTTATATAAACCGTGATATTGCTAATGCCCTAACACATTGTTAGCCTAAATATTTGGGGATAATTTACTAGCAAATGACATGAACTCTTGACAATAATGTTGTTTTTTCACTCATCATTTTCAACATCTGTATTTATTTATTATTAGGCCTTATGCTTGAATTTTTTTTGTTCTTTTACAGTTCTTAACTTTTATTTGTATTTTAATGGTTGTTTTAAGTATATAGTAGGCCTTAATAAAAGGTTTGGGTTTTTTGAGCTTGGTGTGTAAATTTTTGTTTCCAAAACATTACTAACAGAGTTCATAAAGCTATTTCAGAAGAAATTTGCAAAATAAAAGTTCATGTAAAATATTTGCCTACAGTGTGGCCACACTTCTCACAAGAGGGGTGAGAAACAGCTAAGCATTATGATTTACCTTTTTATATGACACAATGGGCCAAGACTGGAGATTTGTACGATCACCCAGGTCTTGGAGAACTTTAATAAATCAGGCCCATTATCGCAGTCACCATCCTTTCTGTCTCATCCCTCCTATCAGCCTAATACATTTTACAACATATACAGTAAATGGTATTTTGTGTGTCCCCCACCTCTTGGATTGTAAGCTTCTTTGGGCAGGGTTCCTCCTCTTCTCTTGTGTAATAGTTTGTATCTGTCTGTCATTTGCAACCCTTATTTATTGTACAGTGCTGTGTAATATGTTGGCGCTATATAAATACTGATTAATAACAATACTCCACCTTGAACACACAGCCATGCCACATTCAGCATACTGCTGTGTCATCCTAAATAGTCTGAGGATTCGTGACAGATATAGTTGGTATGCAGGGAAGGTTATTTAGGTGCTTGGGACCAATAGGTCAGAGGCAAGCAGAGGCATTGCTTCAACAATTGACCACTCCACACAGAGCAGTAGATAAGTTTTGCCCCTTTTTTTGGAAGACGTGTACTTTGCCTCTTTTGCGGGGAAATAAAAGTTACAAGTTCTGGAACAATTATGGATGTGTTCTGTGTTCTCAGGGCAGATCTTTTGTTTACTGCAGCTTCTTTGTTCTTCCTTTTTTGTATACTGGTAAATGCTTATTTTGAACCCCTGTACACTTTTTCCCCAGGTACTATAGGTCTGTAAAAAGTCATAATTAAACTGACAATCACTTACTACAAATCACACAGCATTCATAAAAGGAATACACATATTGTCTACTAAATTGCAATCTGATAACCAACTCAAAAACTTTCTGCAAATATAATATATTCATATAAATCATACTCTCCCTCTTCCAGCATTTGTTCAAGGTAAAATCATTAAACAAAACCAAAAATATACTTATTAAAAAAGGAGCATACCTGTATTTCGATTGACATTCTTTACATACTCTTCTGACCTAAAGTCTGTGCTTCCAATGGAAAGTAAAGTATTGCAATGACAATTTAATAGTGGAGTAAATTGTCAAATGAGCAAGTTCTCAAATGATGACGAGGCCCTCCAATTTACCTGCATTGGTAAAATGTGTAATATTTATTTGAACTGTACACAATGTGATCTTTTTAAGGGATATCTACAATTTTATACAGATAAAAACTTGCTGCTCTATGAGAGGAATTATCAGAGAAAAAAAAAACTGTATACATCTAAAATATTCTGTGATAAGAATTCAGCATCAAAGTGGGCTAGACAATTCTACCCGGATTTCAGGCTCTGCCGCTTCTTCTTGTTTTGTACTTGTATCTTCTGATCTGACCAACAGTCTGGGTCCTGTTAGTCCAATGATTAATGCTCCGATGGGTGCCGTGATCAGAATTGCTAGAAAAGCTACAGTTAGCACATCCATGCCATATTCTTCCAATTGTTTGTCCCCGATGCTTCTTGCCATATCCAAAGCCACAGAGCCAATAGCAGCCTAAATAAAGGAAATTAAAAATATCAGTACAGGCCGATACATGAAGGAGTCAGAAGTAAGCCGTTTAGAAAAAGAAAAGAAACATCAGAAACTAGAGTGGTAAATATTTTATCCCCATTGTTACTTAAGAACAAGTCTGCTCTGGAAATGCTTCGTCAGGCTCATTTAAAATGTCTTATTGTCGTAGCCCGTAGCAAACAATCTTCAGTTTATTCTAGTCAGAGCAATGTGGCCTTAAACTGCATAACTATATTGCACTTGTAACAGCCTTAGGGCAAAATACCTTTCTGAAACAGTCCGGTAGAAGCTGCTTCCATACACAGCCCCAAACATAAAATGTTACCTGCTGCTGGAAGCTGTGCGTTTGTATGGCTGCAGTGTTGTCGGTGGTCAGACCTTGGATTTCCAATCTAACTATTGTGGTCATGTTTGTGATATCATCTCTGCTCACAATTAAGATATCTTGTATGCTATGGTGACCAACTTTCAAGAGCTGATCCAGATATGCCCAAACCACTGCATAAACAAATTACTACTTGAGTTATCTTTTGTTTTACAATAGGTAATAAATCTCCAAGCATGAGCATCCACATCCATATTACTCGCTTAATAACAATATAAAAGTTCATATCTACATAAGGCGCCACACAAATATTTTACACAGATTGGCGTTACATGTGTTTTATAGTAAAAATATATTTGTAGAAAGCTCATCCACTGCACCTTTCTATGCTGGTGTAAAGTGCTTTCTGGGTACAGTGGAGAACGTGACCTCTCTGCTTGGATCTAGCAGACAATCGCTTCCCTTGAACAGTGTCATATCACAAAGCGTCTTTTAACACTCAGGGCTCCTATTTATGAATGATTCCCCCAGTCAGTTCCTCTGAAATTCCCTGATGGTGAATTTTATGGTTGTATTTTTCTGCAGGTCTAATAAAACAATGACTCATTCTGCCTCCTAGTGGTCAATCATCAAAAGTGCACAGCTGTCACGATAGGAAATGAACGGGAAAGAAATTATATATATATGATCAAATATTTATTAATCAAGCCCTTAGTTTTCAACCAATCAATACTAGTTTTAGTGGTGGTGTCCTATTATATTGTGCTACCCTGGATGGTGGGTGTGTGTAATGACATATTCGATAGCACAATTTGATAGCTTTAGCTGCTAGTCATATATTGTTGCCTAAAAACTCCCTGTACTTAAACCCTTGTATCTTATATATCTGAAACAGTTGTAAATTTAAGCTCACAGCATTAGGGAGTTTCGTGATTACTAATAGAATGAAGTGAACAGAATGACCCTAAATCTGCCCTTTTTGAAAAAAAAAAAAAGCCAGAGGAAAAAAATCAATGTTTCTTATCTGACCAAGCATTTTTTTTCCCCAAATACAGATAATAGTGCATTCATATATAATACCTTTTCCTGCTCTGAAAAGGCTTGAGATATCCAAAGTAGAAAGCAGTAAAGGCATTCTTTTAAAGGCACCATGGAAATGTACCACTACTACTCTATAGTGTGTCTAGGAGCTTCAATGCTGGTTATACCATGGGGTGACAATGGATAATAATTTGTGGAGTGTATTGTGACTATACCTGAACAGTTGCTTTGGGCATCCATGCTAAAGAAACAAATATCTTTTCCTTCATCTGAAATCCTGCCCAGGAAACCATCAAGAATGTAAAGCATATCCGCACTATTAATGCAATTCCAACAGTGGCAACACACAACGCTAAAACAAAAAAAAGGCAAACAGTCAGTAAAAAGTTCTCAAGGGAAAGAAAAAGCATACATACTTGATACATTAATAGAAGTGATTTTTACATTTTTCATAGCTTGAGGGCGGTTGTAAGGGTAAATCAATTCTAAAAATTTTAACGATGACATGCAGGGAAAAATCTATCCCCAAAACTTTGAAGTCTTCATTATAGTCCTGTCTGAAAGTGGAGAACATGTGGTGACAAGTTCCAGCCTCTTAGAGAGGGTAAATTTGGTCAGATTACTTCCAAAAGTAAGTATTATAAGCATTCCCAGCTCAGAAAAAGTTGCCTGTTGCAGCGTAAAGCTTGGCTGACCTGCTGCTGGTTTTACCATTGCTGCCCGCTTCTTGACCCTGTGATTGTATGCTGTCTCGACCAATCTATACCTGTAAATCCAACTAGGTTTTGTCTTTTCCTTTGAATACCTTTTTTGGTGAACCAATTACCTGTGTATAACCTCTCGGTTTACTAGACTTTCCTGTACTGTGTTATCTGTTGGTCCCTAATCCTCTGTCAGTCCTTCTTTAGTTGCCATCCTTTGCATACCTGGTGGCAACCATGCACTGGGATGGTGTAAGTAGCCTTCTGTGGCTAAGCAGGGGCTCGGCATAGGTGAAGACTGCAGAGTTACATTGAGTAGCTATTCTGGTGAGCACTGGCAACCAGGACCTTACAGTAAGTGTGCTTGTCACAAGCCACCTACATGATCCTGTTCTTGCCCAAGGATTCCAAATGAAGGGAGGATTGAGTATATATATGACCTTTCTCTACAAATCGTATATGTAACATACATTTCTTAGTTCTACACTTACCAACAGTCTGAGGTTTTAAAGAGGAAATAGAGATTTCTGATCCAATTAAGCTAAATAGCAGTGGTTGAAAGATATCCCATCCAACAGCTACAATGTCTTCAATCACAGCCTATATGACAATAAAAGAAAGAAAACTAGATGTCCACACATTACAATAACATTAAAATACCTTAAAAAATGCTACACGGACAAACCAACGGACAATCATAAAGATAATTTTAACTATGTTGATGCTATAAAAAACAGTTAAAGTGGAGGTAAAGAATATTTCTTGCTGGTTTCTAAATAATTATGGGCAAATATTAAATGGTAAGTAAAATACTATATAGCAGTTGTTATGCTTTAGTTAAACTGTGTCGAGTTACTAAAGTTTCAGGATTGTACTAAATCTGGTTTTCACATTCATATACATTTTATTTCTTAATGTTCTGTCAGTGCTTTCTATGCATTCTCTGTGCATTGTAGAAAACACTTATCTGATTAATAATCCCTGGTCAGCACATAAAGGGGTCTATCTACCAAAAAGACAGATTGTTGTACCATAATTTCCTAAACTAATGTTCAGATAGTTCACTTAAAGGCTGCTAATCACTACTTTTTCCAGACTTTAAAAATGGGTAAAGGCGCCAACAGAATTGTATTTGTGGCTGCTGATTGACTGAAATATTAATTAATGATTAAAAATCATTACTACAAGAGCATTTACCCACAAAATTAGGGAAAAAGGACATCTCAAATTTTACCTGTGCTGATGTACCATAAAACTTTTTAACTTATTATTAACCACATCTAGGTTGCAACATTATTTTTTAGTCTGTGGCTATGTCACACACAGTTTCCATCAGGACACACTTTAGGCACCCTTGTGAGGATAGACTTAATGGGGACAGGTGAGTGTATTTATAGAATTGCAATAAGGACCTGCCTATTTGGAGTGTTAAGGGAAAGGGTTTGGTTTCACTTTAAAGCTTTCAAGATGCTCTCCTGACCACTGACCACTGTTGTACCCTCCAACATTCCTCTCTCTATCTACATAGTTTTAGTGTCTAGCTTCACTAGGAGTTTGAACACATTTCTTTTCTACTGCTTATCAACACTTTTGTTGAGCATCGGTTATATATCTCACCTTGCTCATTTTGAAAGTGGCATGTGTTTGCTATTGACAGATGTTTTGTTATGAGTTCTGTTTTTTTACCTTTTCTCCAGACCATCCTATGCCAGCTAGAAAAGCCATCACCAGTGTACACAATCCACCTGACCCAGGAAAACCAAAGAACAGGCTTGCAAACACTGCAAATATGGAAAGTGCCAGAAGGAGGTAGGATCTCTTCCATTTTAAATTCTCCTGTGGGAAATGAAAACACATCCAGTTTTTAAGGAGCATTATCACATTAGATGATAACAGTAGATGTCAAGGTTACACATCCTAAACTGCAAAAACCACCAAATTAATACATTGAGACCTAATTCTTGAGACTTGGAAGAGGGCTGCTTCCAGTTTTAGACTTGAAAAAATGTTCAAGCTTTGCAAAAGGAAATTTTGTACCATTCTTTAAAGAGAAGAGACTTAAGGGTTGGAGGGAATAGAAACAAAGCTTTTGTATGGTCAGGAATTTGTTCCATAGCATAGGTTGGTTGTAATAGGTCTGGCATCTCCTCTAGTGCAAACAAATGTCTAAAGGGCTTAGCCTTCTTCCCCATCTTGTTACTGATCCCCATATTTCCCCCCTTCTGTTCAGTTTTCTGAGGAGGATATCTATACCACATTCTTTTTGATGGCCACAAGGGAAGTAATGATAGAGTGAGGAATTGGGTGCACTGGAATTCCAGGAGGAAAGTCGACATGACTTAATTATCATGGAATGTACAGCGCTGCGTAATATGTTGGCGCTATATAAATCCTGTTTAATAATAATAATAATAATAATAATGGAATGCCTTATATCCTTAATTATTAGGTCTTTGCAGACAGTAAATGCATACATTAGTAATATAGGCTTGGTATAGGATGCTGACAAATATATGTTGTTGTTCCCAATACACTCCCCTCCCCAACACACTCAAACAAAAGCCTCTGCCAAGAAACACATGCCCACTAGATTTGCTTTTGGTTGCAGACCTGGAGGCAGGCTTGTTCACTCTACCCATAGATAGTTGCTTCACAGCCTTGGGAGATATTCATCACCATTAGGAACTCCACACCCTCCTGCACTTCAGTTAAATGGATCAGGCAGAAGTGCACCATTACTTTGCTTTCAGTGTGGTCTCCACACTGAGGGATAGGAAAGATTGGGGGTTGATGTCAGGGGCTTCAGAACCAAGCCTAAGGAACCTGGAAGAAACGGAAAACCACCAGGTCTTGGCAGTAAGAACTAACAAATCTGTACCAGGAGAGGGACATCAGGCCCAATTGCCATTCAGTCAGGAAAAAAAAGTCCAATCAAAATCCAATCTAAACTGAGGAACAAGCCAGGTGGGGTTTCTAACAATTTACAGTTGAGTTTGCTGTAGAAGGCGGACAATCATCTCCTGCAGGAGGATTGAAAAAATGTTTGGCTTCACACAAAGGTAAGAAATGCAAATGGAAAAATGCAACTAAAGTTGTTACCTGGTCTTTACTTGGAAAATAATGAAGAAAAAAACCCAAGAGAAGTCCAGCTATTATTCCAACCACAACTTCTAACACTCCTCTGATTATGTTGTTAAGAGTAGAGCCTATAAAAACAAAAGTATTTAAAAATTTGTTATTAGCAGTGTTCTCCCCAATTTTTTTGAGCCTGGTCGTGGGAAACTGTATCCGGGTGGTAAAACAGGGCAGTGCGTTTGCCATAGTAATTAAATTTTAGTGTGGGGGGTTATCGAAAGGTGCCCCCCAACTGCACGTACATTTTCGGCTTTGTACACCCCACCATTCTAGGGAAATTGGGGTTCAAAGAAGAGAAGCAGACAGGGTAACATAGTATGACAGTTTGTGATTTGTAAGAGATAAGTATTCATTTAGGGGCCCTTCCCCAAAAGCTGCTTTCTATGTAAATGGCCCCGGGGGTCCCCAATTTGCATTTTTATTTAAAGACTCCAAGGCCCACTTGCTTTTAATACTGCAACCTCAATGTTGTATTTTCACAATATTTTACAACTCTGATCCCCATATCATGAAATTTGTAAAAGCTGGGGTGCTGAAATTGTGAATGATGCTAACTATAAGTGTTTCCTGTGAACCTTGAAATCATTATGACATACAGTTTAGGGGATATGAAGGTTTATACACAGAGAGCTGTAAGGCTGAGAAATGTGACATGCAGCATTTACACACACACTGCTCAGATGATGTCATTACACACGCCCACTGGGCAGAGACATTGTTTACATGATGTATTTGTTTTTTGTTTTCAAAAGACTCTGTGCTCCCCCCACTCCGCCTGGCTCTAATCAGCAATCAGCTCTTATCAGCGGAGAACGGAGCGAGCAGAGCAGCCTCTCCATTGTCCGTTCAGAGCTGCTAAAAATGTGCCAGGCGGATTAATCACGGAAGGTGGGCGGGTCGCCCCCCATAAACGGGCTAAGGAGAACTATGATTAGTCTGCTGTAACCACTTTTTTTTTTTAAAAAAAGAGGGATTTATGCAGGTTTTTTTCAGACATTTAGTTTTGGTAAACAATATATTTCCAGTTAAGTATTTTAGGATATTGGGTTAAATGTTCAAACATCATTTCCTTGCACAAGAATGTTCTATGCATTGTTGGTCTGGTGTAATAAATTTAACTAGAAATAATCTATTCATGGGATTGGCTCATGCTGTTCTCACCAGTTCTTCATGATTTTTAACATAAAAGCAACTTTGAGTTAAGTTTTAGTTATTCATGTCAAAGAAAAAGCAGGAACTGTGGAACTTGGAACTTGTCAAAACAGCTGCTACCTATCATGCTAAAGTTCCCTTTTATTGTTGAATGCTGCCACTGCCCAACACACAATAATGTTAGTTCCTTTATTTTAGTGTGTTGTCCCAGAACATCCCTTAGGATGAAAAATGTAAATTACTTCCTTTTGAAGGTAACTGTTTAAAACTAAAAGCCAAAATAATAATTAATAATATAACATATCACATAGTCTACAGTCATGCCACTCCCTCAGAGGAGCTCACAATTTAAATGCATAGGCAATGTTATAACTTTATCCTTTGGCACCAATAGAGGCAGGTACAAAATTTTACCTGATGAAAACGCCATTCCAAAACATGTATTGAAGCCGGTTATAGCTAAGATGTCATCAAAGCTTCCAGCAGCCATCAAAAGTGTTGGGATACCCTTATCTACTCCATAGCCTTCTTTCTGAAGAAGCAGCATCGAGGGAACTACAACAGCAGGAGACACAGCACCAAGAACAAAGCTAGCCGTAAAAAAAGATTAGAAAGATTATGTTTAGTCATTGATGTTGATGAGGAATATTGAAAAATCCAGATATAGCATCTAACAAGAAGATTCAGGAGAGTACCCTGAATAAATAGCATTTAGTTTGTTAAAGTACTGTGCATTATAAACATACACTTCATAAACTTAAGATTAAGAAACTTCTTAAGATGGGTAAACTACCTGCCATCATCAAAACATAATTTTTGAAACAGTACCTATACTAATAAGATTCCGAAATACATCTTCTAAATATATCAGCACATAAAAGTGATGGATATTGGCAACACATGCACTGTTTTCCTTACTTGCAGAAAAGCTGCAGTGTAAGAATCTTCCCAGGTTGGTTTTATTCATTCTGAGAATCTGTGCTTTCTAAACTTCTCTTGCAGTTTCCTAAATGTTCTTCCACCGGGCAACAGATCTGACATAAGGAAACAAAGCTCTGCACCTTTACCAAGATGGTTGTTTCCACAAAGACAATAAAGGCCAGCGGTCAGCTACATCTACGGGCAATTCTGGTGGACAAACCCTACAATTCATGTACTATTTAACATCTTGCAGTATTCTAGCATACCCTAGGATTCATATAAATATTTTATTTTCAGGTCATAGAATAGGAGTCTTGACTTGCAGGCAAGTACTCAAATTTATTTGTTAGCCTTTGTAAATAATTGTTCCTAAACCTAATGTATAACATTTTATTTAGAAAAAACTGTTGCATAGTTCTGTCTTGTAAAAGGGGACAAATATATATAATACATATATATAATGCATATATATAATACATATAAGAAAAAAATTGTATTACCCCAGCATAAATCCCCATGTGAGTGGTAGTCCCATCAGAAAGTGGGCTAAAACAGCAGCACAACAAGTTTCGATGGAACAGGGACCAAGAGAAAGCCGTAAACACACTGCCTTGAGTTTTCTTAAAGCCTAAATGCAAATATTATTTTAATATAGATTCTGAAGGTAAAAAACAAGTACACAATCTGATTCCAGTTTGTAAAGCTAATCACCAAACATTCACATTCTGGGAAAGCATGAGTTATTGGCTTATCTATGTGTTCCTCTTCCTTTATTATCCAATCACCAAACTGCAAGTGGGGAGGGGGACACTGTTAATTTACCTGCAAATTTGTAACTAAGAACATTTTTTTGGTTTGAATAGTATATAGGTTTCAGAACCCCTGTCAGGGTTTTTGCTTTTTATGTCCCTTATGGGAAGATTTAACACCTCTTCATGTCCTGGGAGACTATTGTTACGGAGACAGAAAGAAAAAAAAGGACACAGACAGCAGAAAAAAAAAGATGGATTTTAACCCTTTCCTACTTAACTGAAAAGAAGCATTTTGGCTACACATATTCTAACAAAAAACATGGCTGGACAGTATTAAAACCCTTTCACAGATAAGAAATTTTATATATGCCTAGCTTTATACTGCATTTTGTCTGTCAGTGTTTTAAAGAAGTTAAATATAAAAACAAATCCTTCCTTATGAAACACAAGTTTGTAATGATCACCAATAACAACAAGGTTACCTTTGGATCTAGTCCAAGTCCAGCCCGAGTCAATATGATGGCTAAAGCAATGTTCCTTAAAGCCGCTGACCATTTATGATTTATTTTGACTTGATCGGTGACAACAGGAATATTTCTTATAAGAAAACCAGCTAGCAACATTCCTGTAAAAGAATCATACACCTGAAAACAAAAAAATCAGCAGGTTGTGGAGCATTGCCTAATACTTGATGCTTTCCACAAAAATGACAGTAATTCAGGTGTTGTATTTTGATCCTTATCTATTCTATGGACAATACATAGACTGCCCTACAACTAAAAAAAAAAAAAGCAGAGGGCAAAGACTATATTGATGGCATTTATCATGTCTGTCACACAGCAGGATAATGCAGAAGTAGTGAGACAAGGTTACAGCTTGAGTGACACACTTTTTCCAAGTTTATAGGTACTGTACTGCAAATGCACTGTAAACCTGTCATATATGTTGCTGAAGAAAGAGAGAGTGAATTGCAAAAAAAAAAAAAAAAATGAAATGGCTTGGCCTCATGTAGACTAGGGTCCACTTTTTCTGTGACTTTACACAGACACAAAAACACACAAGCAAATCCACTTCTGCTTCTCAAAGTACACACTTATTCCACTGGAATAAAATGCATTGGGGGCCAGATATGGACATCAACCTTTATTAGAATTACTTCAAATGAGATAAGAGGCAGAATGGCAACTGGGGAATAAAGGAAACAGAGGGCAGTGACTGATGAAAAGAAGCAGGGATCCAATTGTGGATGACAGAGGATAGATGAGGCAGAGTGTGATTTTATCACAGATCACTGGAAGATTAGGTGAAGTTGGTTTAGATGTGGTTTTAGCTTTTCTTTCCTTTACTCCTGCATTGAGGTGAGCCCTAGCTCTCCTCATGTATAATGCAGGACTGCTGGTCCTGTATTTGGCCAGCAAAGATGATCTGCTTCGTGGGATCAGTTGTTTGGCAAGAAGCAGCCTGCAAGTGTGAGGAGTAAGGGGAGTATTCCTTTCATCTTCTGCCCAGCGACAAACTTCTGCCATATTGATTGGTTGAGTGGGGTGACTCCTGCGTGCCTGTGTCCCCCCATAAGGCACACACAAGGGAAGCCGGCATTGCCAGGTTTCCTGACAACCAAAGCTGACGCTGCAAATGCACAGCTCAGCCTTTTCACCTATTCCCAGTGGGATCGGGCACATAAGACATGTTATTGTGAAAGGGACATTGCGTGTACCTTTATGCAATAACCAGCTGCCCAATTCTTTATTTTGTAAAGTGGAATTTTAGTTCAACTTTAACTATGGAATGCAGGGACTGTGATAAACTGCATAAACTTTTGAGTGTTGTTTATAACTTTGGTTAGTAACATTACATGTAACACTTGGTGACATTAAATATTTACACATGGGGCATCTAGTGTTGACAGTTTTATTGTATATCGCATCCATTTTTATTGCAATCATTAAAAGTTTAGACTGAATTGGAAACTTTCCTGTGTGATAGGGCCTCCACGCTATGGGAAATCACCAGACAGCCCTATTATCTCCAAAGTTTTCAAAGCAGGAGCACTGCTGATAGTATAGAAATTTGTCAGATATATGAAGTTGTAGTTCAACTAAGAAAAAAGTTCACCTTAAAGCTAGCTGCTTTCTAGCTGCTTTTGCATTTTCATACACTTGTATGGGGAGAAAACACTTCTACACTAAGCTATACAGAAACACTCTTAGTCCAGATATGACATTTTCCATTCACATACCCAGTAATGGAGGTAACCGAGGTAGATTGGATATCCTGATGAGCCCGACAAGTTTGCCACCGATTACAGCGCATAAGAGCAGAGCAAAAATGCCAAAAAGATTTCCTCCAGGCAAGCTCTCAGGTCCTGTTATAGACCAGACGACTCCCCAAATTAGTGCCACCATGATAACTGCGGAATTAGAATAAATAAACAGAGTTACTAGTAATATCAAACAATTTTATTGAGCTGTCTAATAGGAACAAGAAGCGTTTAAGTTACCATTTGTAACTGCAACAGCAAGTAATCCTTGGGGGGGACATGAGCAAAACTTCTTTATTTTTGTGCAGATATTCTGTCTGACTTCAGTCTCCAGCTGATGATGGCTGTCACTGTTTAACAATTCATTTTCATCATTTGGGAATTTTTCATGTATTGTTTTAGGCACATCCAAGGGCTCCTTGGAAAAAAAGCAAAAAAAAGGAAAAAAAGAACTTTTTACCAGTACCTTGCTGGTTTACACGTTAAGTTCATTCACATAAATTCCAATTCATTATCTAACATTTCTGCCAAAGGTGTACAAACATATACATTTTTTAGTGCAAGCCAATTTACTTGGAAGAACTTTTTTTTGGTTGTAGATTTGTCATACTTTTAAAATGGATTGCAAAAAACTGAAATCCTGCACACTGATGAGAGCATTGGAAGGGAGGTGTGCTTACTAGTCAAGAACTGACTGAAAGAATAAGCGCTCCTTTGTGTGGAAATCAAACAAACCATTATACAGTGTTGTTGCCAATCTACTTAAACATACATCACTGAAGTTACATTCACACCCCAACTGGCTCCGAGACATTGCAAACATTTATAACAGCAAGCCTATCCCATTACAATAGTATAATCAATATTGGAACTAAATGTCCTACTGGCTATTTACAGCTTTTTGTGACTCCTGCAGCAACTTATATACCCCAAGGTTTGTTTTGTCTGTCTCTGATCTTTGGGCAAGAGATTTCCATTAAAATAAATTAAATTAATACATACATTTCCACCCAGTTTCAAGGATTACCTTGGCTATGTGGTTTAAGACTCTGGATTCCATATTGGCTACTGGAACACTTACAAGTGTGTCATCTTGTTCTGTGCATGTTTTTTTCTCCTCCATTTGTAAAACCTAAAGGAAAACAAGCATAAAGGGTAAAAAGTAACTGTTCCTTCTTTACTTCAAACCTTTTATTAAATGTTTAAAAATCAAAAGCTTTAGCTATGTGAACTTATCTGCCTCCCACGCCTTCCTTTTTCCCTCCCTCTCTTACACAGTAGGCCTATTAGAATTGTATGTATCATATTACAGTCATTCTTAGATGGTACTACATAGATATATAGGAAAAGACTATTTCAGCTGTTGATTTACTGCCCATACATAATCCTACAAAATATAACCAGGTTATATTTATTTATAAAGGTGATTTGGACCTTTCCCACACTGCTAAAGCAGAAAGTTCGAGGAAAGCTTCATAACATAAATTAATATTAGAGCTGGCTCTCAGGATGGCTTAGATCCCCTTCTTCAGGTTCTAAAGAATTCTGAAATGGTTGTGAAACCGATTTACATATTTACACACATTGAGCAGTGACATATAAATAATAAAACAACTTTTGTTCTTGACACAGGCTATTGTTAAAGTTTTGACTCTATTCTACTCATATGGAAGGCACAATGTGGATCTCCTATGTCAACTGAGCTTATGTGTGGCAAAGGACCACAGTGCAAGCTTGTCTCTGTTAATCTGTTACAGCAAAGTACTTCACAATGCAAGTTTTCTCAGTTCTCTACATTAGGATTGTGTTTTGTTAATGATAGTGAAGTTACAGAACAAATAGGTGTATTTATTGAAATGGAAGGTGTGTTGATAAAAGCAGCAGAACTAGTGATATAAGGCCCTTTGTTATAGGAGAAGTACAATCAGACACTGTAGGGTTCATGTAGATGGACTTTGCTTTTCTACATCTGACTTATAATTCTGAAAGCAGATGGCCCACAGCATTAATTCATGTAAATGGCAATAGGTTGTCAAAACTATATCATTATTAAAAATACACCTATATTTAGTTTAGTTTCTCCAAATCCTCAATAAAATATTTGAGGAGACCAAACTGAGAAAACAGATACCAAAGATGTCAAGAAATTGTGTACACAAATTAAATGGCAACAAAGTACAATTCCTAAATTTTTACAAACTCTCCAGGTGAGAGTTTATATTTGTGAGGGAAGGGGAGGGTGGGGGACTTAAAACACTTTTGTTTTTTTTTTCTTTACATTTTGTTCACCTAACTTAACTACTATTTTAAGAATGCTGACAGGAGCTGAGCTAAATGTTCCTGGATTTGTGCTTCAAAGGAGATGAAGAAATGGAGGTAACTTGTCTCCTCTTTGTTCTCTGTACTGTATAGTTCAGTGTACGTCCCAGAACCTGGGAGACGAGTGGGTGTGGATTGCACTGTACTATATGTAGAAGTTGTCAGGTAAGGCCACCCAAATCCTGTTACAGCCTGAACACCTTAAGCCAGCTTTTCAAAAAAGAATAATTCTATTTCACATTCTGATACTACAAAGCTGTATGGTGGTGACTTTAAAATATGTAAACCACTCTTAAAGAAACAGGATTCTGTAGAACATGAGGGTTCCTTAAAGTGGACCTTTTATTGAGTGATTTTGTAAGTGGCCGTTGCTGACCTGGGTACACAAAATCTAATTTCCATGTCTGGTGTTCTGATACTATTTCTTTCATTTTTTTTGAATCAATGACCCAGAATGAGTATATAGCTTCAGTATACTTCAGTTATCACACATTTATCTGCTGACTTGTTTCAGGTTTGTGACAAACATCAAAAATATCAACTTTACATCCAAGAAATTATTATTCTTTACAAGGAGTTCAGTGGCAGCTTCCAAAATCTCTTAGTGGTTGGTTTGCTTTAAAGATTTTTTAAGAGGTGAATTGAGCAGAAGTTGAGAAAATTTTGGTGGCCCACAGAAAAATTTGGACACTCTGCGAAAAGCCAAAAATCCATAAACTTTTTTCAAATAGGCAAAAAAAATATCACACTAAAAATGTGTAATACTTAAATAGGCTTAAATTAATTTGTAATATTTTAACTAACTTTAATAATTTTGGTACAATTAAACAAGCTTGGAAGATTTTGTTATTATAACATAAGCATTTAAAATGTTGTTATATTTAATAGGTGCATTTCATATTAATAAAATGGAAGTTCTTTAATCATTGTTTTATAAAAATTGATTTATCTGTTTTAAAAAAAAATTGAATTTAGTGGTCCATGAGGTCTAAAAGGTTGGCGACCACTGCCTTGGGCAACTTATAAAACAAACAATCTTTTCAGCTGCCTGTAAGGACTCTATGGTTAAATTGAGTTTTATTTCATGACTGAAATGACATGTGTTTAACAGGGAGAGTTTGACTTTGTTTTTCTCTTAGTGTCATATTTGCCAAGTACAGCTCACTGATTGCACTAATATTCCAAGATATATTATGTCTAGCAGTGATTTATTGAGACATGGAAATTATCACAAGGGTTTATCTGTAATAAAATGGAAAAGAAGGCCGATCTCAATTAATACTTAACTACTTTAAACCCAACCCCCCCTTTCCCAGGCATCCTAAACAAAACTGCACTTTGATCAGTTTTCTTTGCATGCAGTTTAACAATCATTGGTAGAAATGTAGTCAAGATTTTTACAACTGAACTGAAACTAGGAGGTAAAAAATCAAAATACATCAGTGTTTAACCTAGAAATGGTTTTAAAGCTGGGTGGCAAGAAACTGTAGGTGGGTGGCAGCCCCTGTATTGTGACCTAACTCATCAGTCCCCAACTAAAAACAGCCAGGTGCTTACTGAAAAGTGCCGGGTGGTGCGTCTAGCTAAAAGGGGCTGGGGAGAACAGTGCACATGTACCAAGTGCAGGAATTAGCTCTTTTTTAATGAACATGCTTCCTGTGGCCCCATAGGCAGCCATTATTCACCATCTACATGTATGTGGCAGGGTAAGCAGAAATCAGGTATAGCCCAGACTTTAGCAGAGCGTATGTCAAAATGAACATCTCTTAACATTTGGTCAGTACAGCAGCTTGTGCATCACAAGACAAGAACTTTATGTTCTGAAATATGGGAGGACCTAGAGGGAGCCCATGTAATTCATCCCTTAAAGCTAACCTGTTTTTTTCCATTTCCTTATGCCTTTAATATTCCATTCAGCATGGAGAGCTGAATAAAATACCCAGTACTTCCAGCAATGGAGGAGTGTTTGACTAATGCCAAGTAACAGGGAGTCCACTGCTCTAATAAACTACTACGAACACTTACACAGGACTGTCCTTGGCTCTTGAAAACTAAAAGGAGCAGTGACAAAAGCAAGGTATTTTCTCTTAGGCAGAACTAAATTAGAGTGAAGTTCTTTTTTAACCTAGAACAGTGTTTGTCAACTAGGGTCTGTGTAACCCTATGGTTCCTCCACAGGTTGCTAGAGGAATATTTGAGCAATTTGTGTCAAGTCAAGTCAGCTACCATTGAAACCAATGACCTTTTTGGCTATCTGTAGGGGTGACATTCTTCCCACTGACCACAATGTACATGTACTGTGAGATGTGGATATATTAATTATACAAGGGGTTCCATAAGACCTGAAAAGTACAGTGGTGATTGAATGTTTTTATGAATGTGTCCTAAATAATCATCTGATTTCCAATGAATTCTGAATTATACCAGATAATTTTAAATGACACTTTAAATGAAACTCGGTCTGTAAGCTGAAGAGACACCAGGTCATGCAGCAAGTTAACAATTCTAAAAACACAAGCCGTTCTACCAAATGGTAAAGGAGAATAAAATTATTATTTTGGAAAAACCAAGTCAAAGTCCTGACCTTAATCCAATTGAAATGTTGTGCAGAGACCTAAACTGAGAACATCATAAAAAAACAAACAAACAAAAAAGAAAACAACAACATCTAAGAGCTGAAGCTGTTCTGTTCGGAGGAATGAGTTAAAATTCCAAGTCAATGTGCAGGATCAACAGTTATGGCAAACAATTAGTTGCAGTCATTGCTGCACATGGGGATCACACTAAATACTGAGTGCACAATTCACTTAGTTTTGCCACACTCAGACGTGTTATTGGATCATTTTTTTTATTTAATCAATATGTGACCAAATTGAATAATGGTGGCAACTTTCTAAATGGTGGATTGTGACTGGCTAATTTGTAGGAATGGGTATTTGTAGTCTCCGTTAGATGCCTATGTGACAGGGTGACAATGCAGGAACACAATGGGGAATCACAGACAGAAAACTATCAAACTACATGACAGGACTAGCACCGGTATTGTTTAAAAAAAATATGCAGATTTAAAAAAAAGGAATGCTAAAAATACGTGAACATGTTAAGTCCTATTGAACATTTTAGTAATTGGGTTTACAGAATTTTAAATCATGGTTAAGATTTTTTTTTTGAATAAATCACATTAAAAACCCAAAACTGCATACAAGAGTTAGGTTTGGGTAGTTTTTAAAGTCATTTTCAATATTATTCAATCTGCAGCTGTTAGTAAATAATACCTGCTGGACCTGCCATCAAATTCCTTATTCTAGTAGTTTCTGTTTTAGTCTGCCAATGTTCTGTAATAACAAACAGAAAAAAATTGTAAAGATTGTACTATCACAAGATAAAACTTTTAAATTTTTCAACAACTCCAAATTTCCCATTATACTAATCCAAGAACCATTGTCCCAGACAAGCACATAAACTGTGCTCTGAGCTATGGGTTATTTTTATGGATTTTGAGGATTCATTATTAACATTTTAGGGTAAATGTATTTAAAAGGATTATCTTGAAGACATTTTTGATACTCTGTTGTCACCATATCATGTTGGGTTCTCAGGGAAACTGTCACACATGTTATGTGGGTATTGGTCCTCTGTTGTCGCCATCTAAAACCCACCAGACAAAACACCATGCTGGAGCACATACAGGCAAAAAGTTGCTGCATAGAAGCTACAGGGGATCAGTGGTAGGGACAAGCAATATAGGACAACAAAAATGTGAAATATACATCTGATTTAAAACTTGGTAACAGTGTATATTACACGGTGCCTTAGTAAACAATGTCACTCAGTATTCTCCTGCTCCTCCCCCGAGAGGTTTACCCCCCCCCCCCTTTAAGTGCCCACTGATCTGTACATACATAATGTGCAAAGAAGACGATCAGCTTATCAACAAAGGCTCACTGTGTCCCCAAATTGTTTCTGAGGGGTAATTCCATTTTATATTAAAGCTTTACATAGATAGAGAAAATATGTTTAACAGTATCACTCAAGTCCTCAGGTGCTGACCAATTCTTCTGGGGCAGTCCCCTGTACATAAGATCTTGGAAAATTGTATATTATTATATACAGACTTTTAAAGAAATTAGGATTAAAATCTGATGGGATACTCATTCTAATAGAAACATCACTTTGAGTCTAGGCACTGCCTATTTTGAAGTTATTATTTTTCCAATTACTTCACCATCTGGATAATCCACGCCATTACCTACTCCTTGATCAGCACTCACTGGTCATTCTACTACCAATTCTGGTCTCCAAAATCCCCTGAGGAATCCCACTAACGAAACGCGTCGGGTGCTGAGACTAATTCCCCGCGACCCCATACACCACTAGAATTCTGTGTGAAATTGTAAATACGACTCTAATGTGAGATATTAATAGCACAGGATCTCTATGTATAGCTGAGGAAACAGCGTAGTAGATCTCTGTTGTACACAGGTGAAAATGTTGAAACTTAATATAATGAATGTCTATAAAAGCCGGTCGTTTCTTCTCCTTCTCTTCTATATACACATTGCCACTTTCAGGCTAGGCAGCTGTATTCCTGATACAATGATAACAGATCTCTTGGATATACAAATTCTATATCGCTTTATGTATGGATATATGTATAAAGATTTGTACTGGGTAATGTATGAAAAGGTGTCCCCACTCCTGCCCCACTAGGGGGATTTACCCCTTTATTTGCCCCAGTGTCACACAGACACCCAACATTGTGTGCTGCAGGGAGTAATCCCTATGGGAAGGGGTAATGGCCCCTGTGACACTGGGCTTCCTAATATCAGAGGAGTGAGCCTGAATGTCCGCCCAGCTATCACCCCCTGCACAGGCTCTATATACTATACGGTGACAGGTTCCTGTTACTTGTTTCCACATTTCATAGCAATGTATACAACATAAGCGAATAAAGCAGATTGGGTGAATATTACCACAGGACGTCCTGTCAGATATTCCCCCGCCAGTCACCGTACAGATAGACTGGGAATCCCGCCGGCTGTGTCACAGCTGTCCCCGGGCATCCGCTCTCCATCATGAGGGATGGAGACTCACAGATACCATGTACTTAGCAGGATATGAGGGGCGGGGCCTCATCATTTCCACCTATCAGTGCACAGCGAACACCACCACACTGACAGTCCATCTCTATATAGAAAGGGAGGAGCTTCATTATATCCACCTATCAGCACGCAGATATATCCTCCTCAGTGTCAGTCTGTCCCTGCATGGAAGCTTTGTACGGACCTGTAATGAGCTGGAGGGGGAGGGGGAGGTCAGGCTGCATGCTGGGCACAAGGAATGTTTCTATCTTTACCGTCCCTGGTTTTTGTCTTTTTTAAATGATTGTCTTTTATTCCAGGAGCTGTTCTTGTGCTGACACACAGCTAAATGAAACATGCTCAGATATATGAATGTTATGCTTCCCCTCCTATTGGGCCTGATTTAATAAAGCTCTCCAAGGCTGGTGAGGATACACTTATCAGTGAAGCTGGGTGATCCAGCAAACATGGAATTGATTTCTTCAAAGTCATTTGCTAGCAAATGTTTTGAATACTGCACCAAATCCATTCCAGGTTTGCTGGATCACTCAGCTTCACTAATGAAAGTGTATCCTCGCCAGTCTTGGAGAGCTTTAACCTCCCTAGCGGTCTAATTCCATGCAAAAAGCAGTGCGAGAAATGTATTTTTCATTGTAGGCTATAATTCTTAGGTATAACTCACTGATATTTAATACATTTATTAAATATATATATATATATATATATAATTATATATATTTTATGAATATTTCTTTGTATTGGACTCAATACAGCTATTTTGTATCGAATCCAATACAAAATTATTTGAATTTCCCACTGATCCGCCCGCCAGCATCGACGCATGCGCCGACACTGCATTCGCCGGCTGGAGATCGAGGAGAAAGAACGTGTCCCCAGGACCTGTGGGGACCAGCAGGACGAAGGAGGACGCCGGTGGAACAAGGTAAGTGGGTTTTATTTTTTCTTAGTTCAAATCTACTGCGAGTGTGACTCAGGAACACCACTATTTGCAGGTAAAATCTACCCCCAGTCACACTCAGGAAAACCATTAGGGGGTAATAAATCAGGCCTATTGTGTGTTAATTCCCCCATCTCCTAGATTGTAAGCTCTTCAGGGCAGGGTCCTTTCCTCCTGTGTCACTGTCTGTGTTTGTCTGTCATTTGCAGACCCTAATTAATGTACAGCACTGCACAATATTTTGGGGCTATATAAATAGTGTTTACTAATATTATTAGTAATAATGACAATAATGCTTCAGAGTCCCTTCCCAGCAGGCCTATCAAGAGGGTGCAAAAAAACACATGTCTCATCAGGTGGTCATGGCACCTATGCATAAGGGCTGCCTATATTTATACCACAATGCACTATAAATTGTGCAACATTCTCAGCAGCATGATCCAATCCATGGAAATGTGTTACCATGCATTAAACTGCACTGCAGGAGTACTGAGAGTGTACATATGGGTGCCATTCAGAATGAAGAACTCCGAAGTGCACCAATGTACATAATGCGATATATTCCATACATTGTGATTATACATCTTTTTTGGAGACTATGGGAAGAGTTGGAACTTCTACTAATATTATTTGTGGTAAAGCAAGGTGGTGGTGGGTGACCCTTAGTTTATGTAGTAAAGTAGGGAAGAGTCAGTCCTGGTTGGCTTATATATTCTCCTGCTTTAGACTGTAGTCCCTACTAAATTGAAACAGAAAAAAAGGATCACAGATTCTTTTTTGCAGTACATTTTTGGCAATCAGTGGTCACTATTTTGTTAATTTTCTTACAGGGCCCCAGAGTCTGAGATAGGGGGAAGGATGTTTTTTTTTATACATTTTCTTTTTTAGTTTGAAGGGGAGGATGAAGAGGGAGAATGAAGTAAAATCAGAGCCTTCTGGGATACATACATCATGTTAGGCAGGAGGCTTTGAGCTGTTCCTTCTGTGGAGTTTAGAAGGGGCTTTTTCCACAATGTAAAAAAAAATTACATTTTCAGGAGCAAACATCACCCAATCTTGTGCCTGTGCTGTGCGAGGTTGGGTGACATTAGGAGTATCAGAAGTAGTGGAGTAAGTTTTAATAATGAATTTACTAGATATTTCAGAGATACAGTTATTTCTACTGTGTCCAGATAATTAAACAGTATAGTTTTGCAATGATCATATCAAAAACAATAGCACCAGACCAGAAAACACATGGGCACCTTTATTAGCAAAATATGGGCTGTGTGCTAAATGGTAATTTTTCTAATCACGTAATTGCTGGGCTAAGGTCATATTAAAATATACAATACTGTGCAAAACGTTTAAGGCAGGTGTGAAAAATAATGTAAAGTAAAAATGTTTTCACAAATATAAATTCTAATTGTTTATTCTTTTCATTTTACAAAATGCAAAGTGATCTAACAAAACAAAAATCTAAATCAAATTATTATTTGGTGTGTCTACCCTTTGCCAGCATTAAATCTTTACATGGACATTGGCACAAAGTTAGGCATTTTGTAGGATTATATTTGGGTGTATGATTAACCAATACCAAACAAATGATAATGATCATCGTTTTCATATGTAGGTTATAAAAACAGCGTAGTGTAGGAGCATTAAAACTGGGTGAGGAACAGCCAAACTCCGCTACCATGGTGGGGTTGTCACAGGTCATACACCATGCAAGCTCTTTTGAAGAAGCACAAAGAAACGGGCAATGCTGAGAACCGTAGACACAGTGGTCAGCCAAGGAAACTTAGTGTGCTAGATGAGAGACACCATGCTTACTTCCCTTTGAAATTTAGATGTAAAAAAGCCATGGGCTAAGAGCTGTAAAGTGTGTAACTACACTTATCTCCAACAGTTCTGATCTGTTAAACCCTGGCACTGGAGACAAGTTCAGTTATTACTGGTTAATTCTTCACACAGGTAAGACCCAAATATAACCTGAGATTTTTTTTTTTTTTAGCTGTGTTCTGAGGGAAAAAAAAAAAACTTTGTTTATACTCGAGTATTGCTTGTGGGCAGAACCCACAGGACATCTTATGGAGGATTGTTTCATCTATCCCAGGCAGACTTGAACTCTTCTTGGCTTCTGCTCCTTTCCTTTGTGTACCTGCTTTGACGCTTGGAAAGTGATACTAGAATTTGATTTTATGCTGTATCATATTTACTAGTCTCATTAGGCTTCATCCTGAAGAAGAGGTGTTACACCACGAAACGCATCGATGATACACTGGCACTTCTTGTGAGACTTGCTATAATGTTTCAACTATGTATTTATGTTGATACGTTTATGAAGAAGTGGATGTATGTCTGTATATTGTAATATAGGGACACAGTGGTTCCCATTCTAGAGCACTGTAAAAATGAATGTCTCCTACTTTACTTTTTATTATGATGTACCACTAAAATGTTTTAGGAGTTTTATATATGCTGTTAAAGTCCCGTTTCTCTGCACATATCATATTAGTCTACATTTGGGATGTGGCATGAGGGCATTTAATGCAATATATTGAATGTTCCCCAACCAGTGAACCCTTTATATGTACTATACTGGAGTATATAGCTGTTGAAAACTCATTTCTATTGTTTAATAAATGAACATGACTAAACTGGTGTAAGTTAAAGTGTATTCTTTTTTAGATGGAAATGATTTCAGCCCGTCAAGTTTTTATTGTTGTCTCCGCCAGAAATAGTTACCAAAGAGATACAGAACAAAAGCTGAGAAGTAAATCTTGAAACCTGTATCCCTATTGACAATTGATTGAGTTGGGTATTTTTGTCAACATTTTAGAGATTACTTTTTATTTCCCTCTGCATCTCTGGAATAAAAATTAAATCTCCACAATGAGACACAGAAAGGTCTCCTCATCCCTTCATCCAAAATAAAATCTAAAGTTTGGCTTTGCAAACAATTTAAGTTACTTTAATCACAAACATTAAACCCATTACACGTTTTGAATGAAAGCTTATATATTTGTAATATTCTGTACCAAGAAGAAGTAAATAAAATTTGTTTTATAGCATGTGAAAATGATCTTTTAACAGAAAATAGATTTAGTGTAGTAATTTAGGTTACAAAACATTAGAGAAATCGTATTATCTTCTTTTTTGTGGTTGTATGGCTGTAGATATGGGAGGTCCACAGTTAGAGACTCCAGCCACCATCAATAATATGGGCATTACCAGTCACATAGGCAGCCTAAAAAAGAATGAAGAGCAACTAATTAACAGTAGCATTTAAAACATCAAATAAAATTAATGTTGGACATTTTAAATTTACATTTACGTTTAGTCATGTATTGCTTCACCTTATACTGCAGTTATTTAGAAAATCTTATTTGTAGCAGAGATTTAGTAGTTTGTGCAGATTGTACTTCAACATAATTATTCTACTAAATTGTTTCAGTGAAGATTTATTCTAGGCCAGCTTGAAGCGACACCTAACAGAATAACAGCCAGCCTTTAAGCGGCTAGTCATACTATTGTGTTACAGTAAACCATACATTAAAAGCGATTCTGGTCATGCAGTGGCATAGTACCCCAACATACCGTGTGGATAGGCAAACATTGCAGCAGTGGCGCATTAGGCAGCCAGTCAAATATTTATTATTGCAATGCATGTTAATATGTATGACATAATGTGTATCTATGCAACAGTGTGAATTGGCTGTAACAAAAGAATTTATATATTTTGGGTGGAGAGTGCATTCTTTACAGTTTTGCAGGGCTCTGTTAGCCTCAGCTATCTGATACTTTCAGGTGTTTAAAATAACCTCTCCCGACACACAACAAAGCAGAAATAACCGGTCACAAAGGAAAAAAAATGTCCAAAATCATTTATTCCTTTGCAGCATTTCCATAACAAGTCATGAGTGTTGCTTACTTCTCTGTCTGAAACTTTTAAGAGGAAGAAAATTTTCCTAATAGGAATCAAACCTAAAGCACCTTGTTTTATTATTTGGAAATGTTCAAGTGGTCTTTACAAATTCAAAATGATTACAGTCATAACTACAGGACTTACTTCATCAGATGCCAAATACACACAAAGGTGTGCAACTTCTTCAGCAGTGCACATTCTGCCAGTCTTCTGTCTTGCCAGAAAATCCTTTAATGCCTATTCCAAACAGACAAAAAAAATGTAAGCACCAATATATTTATATTTCATATTGTGAATATGACACAAGCTTTCTTACCTGCTCAGGATCTGGCCTGGCTTGGATACGTTCTCTTAAAGATGGGGTGTCCACAGTTCCTAAACAGACAAAAACATGATAACATGACACAACACAACCACAGCTGTTTTTTTTTTTAGAAACAGCTCACAATTTGGGTATCTACAGAAGTACAAAAGTGGGAAATGATAAATGGAACCTTTGTATATTACCAAGGCTCTATCAGATCTATGGAGCTGTGGTTTGCAGACTCACACAGCTGAAATGGTTTAGCCAGTCTCCAATGTCTCTCACATCTGGATGAATTCTTTAAACCAACTCATATGATAAAGTAATTGCCTTTTTTTTTTACAAGCCATTAGCCCACATTTGGCAATTATATGCATTATAATATAGTGCCAACATATTATGCAGCGCTGTACATTAAAAAGGGGTTGCAAATGACAGACAGATGCAGACAGGGACACAGGAAGAAGAGAAGACCCTGCCCCAAAGAGCTTACAATCTAGAAGGTAATAGAAGTATCACACAATAGGGAGAGAAACCCGACTGTGCACAGGAAATTCATCATCTCAAGAGAGTTACCCCCCAATATCAGAACAGCTCATGTTAATGAGTTAGTTTTTAAAAAATAACTAAAATGAACAGTCTGGCAGTCTTAGGTCAGAAAGCAGAAACCATAAGGTCAGTGAAAGTTATTAAAAACTGCATTGATATAATAAGCAATAAATAGTTTGAAATAACATGCAAGCATAACACAGATTGAAGCATTACTTACATATTCTGGTGTCTAGCTCCCCCTTGCATTTGTTTTATGTGGGCCTGGGTAAAGCTGCATTCTTAGGATGAAGTAGGTAGGAATGCCGGAGTCAGGCTGGCTCCTAGAGAATAATGGCCAGACAAGCACAGACTCCCCAACATTTTCCTTTGGATATATGCATACACTGCACCCAGCCTATTAGCACAAAGGATCTATTTTTCCTCTGCATAAAACTACTCACATACATTTGTACTATAGCAGCATTTCAGCTGCCTATTTTACCCAAACTATGCTTTCTAATTCTGATTAGAAACATTTCATAAACGTCTTCACTAGAGTTTAGTAAAGGAGCAACACAAATGATCCAGGCTTTGGGGATATAGATCACAATAATACTATCTACTAGTGGCAACCCAAGCTGGTTGGAATTTTTCTCTGCATACTTCCTAATTTCTGGCTGTAATCTGGTATGATATGTACTATAATGTGATATTATCAGGACTAATTTAGGTTAATCAACTTTCCTTCAAAAAATTGTCTTAACCCTGTAATGACATATGACTATGGTAGGGACATTAGATTGTGAACCCCTTTAAGGGACGGTTAGTAACATGACTATAAATACTGTGTAATAATAATTTTGTATTTTTGTTCTCTTTGTTACCCAGTATCTTTCAATATTTTGGGTTGTAGGGTCTCCATCTGACTGTAGGTTTACCTAGCAGTCTCTGTCTTCTAGGCCTTTTGTCACTGATATTATGTTCCCTCTCCACATGGTGCTATAAAAAGCACAGCTTTTATGTCAGACATAAACCAGTATTTCTTTCTTGGGGCTAAGATGCAAGGCCAGTGTGTCCCTTAACTGGTGAAACAATTTTTTTTCCAGTATACTAGAAATGTACATACCTGGGCATATACAGTTACATCTAATGCCTTGCTCAAGGAAATCTGCAGCAACTGATTTAGTTAGACCAATTACAGCAGCCTTTGATGTGCTATATACACATCTGTTTACCACTCCTAAAAAGAAAAGAAATTATGTTTAGACTGCAAACTGGTCTGCAAAAAAAAACATTGTTCCAAGAGTTTACATTTGGTAAGTTGTATTATGCAAAGGCAAATTCCAATGTGCTTTGTTTTTTTTTCCAATGTATAGTAATAAATCAGTTAAATTATTGATCAATACAGTATCTATAGGACAGATCTCCATACAAAATACAGCCATAGGTTTCATTGCACTGGTAAACAGAAAGTTCAAATTAAAGGACACTACAAGTGCGGACACATTTCTTTTAATGCTGCGCCTTTACTTATGAATGGATGCTGCAGCAATTCCTATTTCACTTGATGTGGTTCCTCCTGCTGGCTTGCATGTCTTGTACCAATATAGGAGTTAGCAGGTAGAACTATAAAAACCAAAGAAAGAGGAAGTTTTACCATCAGTCAGGGGTCTGACTGGGAAATACTTGCAGCAGAGGAACATAAGTGAAGAAGCAGCAATGGTTCACTAGAAAGGTAAGTGTATGAATTATTTTAGCAATCATTACTATATACTTACTCTACATTTACTAAAGAGGTCAAGCAGATCTTAAAACAATTTCTAAAATGTCATATAAGATTTAGAAAGTTCAAGCAGATTGAAACTCTGACTGGTGGCCAGTGTTTTGCTATAATATGCAAGTTTGCACAGCATATTTGGATATTATGACAAAAATATCTGACAAAGCACTATTCTCCCGCAATATGACAGCTGCAGTGTCTGCTGCCGAAACCTGTCTGGTTTTCTGGGTTCAATGCCTTGAGCCACCTGCATTGCCTGGTTCATAATGACAAAAGTCCTGTGCATGCACACAGGAGCTACGTTAACCTGGCATGGAGTCCTGCCGAGATTCTATACCAAGCTATACATCAGTGTGTATTACACTCCTGCTGGTTTAACTGCTCACTGAAACAAACACCTGAAACAACAATATACAACTATGCCCTAATTACCTTTAATGCTGGAAGCAACAGAGGACATGTTAATAATGTTTCCGGACCTTTGTGCAAGCATCTAAAAAAAACATAAAATCACTGTCAACCTGCATCTGTCATGTAAAAACTTATCATATCAGATACATTCTGATGTTAACTAAGCCCATTGAAGAGAGGATATGACCCAGTGAAGAGAGGATAAAAATGCAATGACAGCAATGTTCTGACCACATTTTCAGAACATTGCGACTCACAATGTCAAATAAAGTCTAGGCAAAGTTAATATGCTTTTTTTTTTAGATTGCATATTGTGAGGGTTCACAGAATTAAAAGTCTGTAGAAATTCTGCTGATCTACTTACCTAATACACAAATATAGCTATTGTCATTTATTATCTAGTACCCTAACCATAAAAAGTTTTTTTTACATCATTGCACAATTAAGCACATACAAAAATGTGCTGCTTTACCTCCTTCCTTTTTACATTTTTCAGTAGAAGTACAGCCCTCAAATACAGATACATCCCCATTCTGCCCCAGGTCAGATCATGTGCTACAGTCTTCTCTAAAAACCAGCTAAGCCTGGTCATGAAAAACAATGGACAATGTAAAGAGAGAGGAGACAAAGAAAATATGCAACAGGTCAAAAGAAAAAGCATAATATTTCTTGTACTATATGCACATTGGTAAAACAGACATATAAAAACAATGAAACTAACTTTTGGCAGGAATGTTTTGATCATAAAATACATGCTCCGCACATTAAGATTCATTGTAAAGTCCCAATCTGCTTCTTCACAATCTAGGATGGTTCCATGGTGGACAAAGCTGCACAAATCACAAAAACAAGCTCCGTCAAAGAATGAATGCATTACCATGGACATGTTCTGATAAAAGTTGGCCCCACAGCTCCAGTCTAAAGTGACACACTCAAAAACTTTAGAGAAACTGACCATCTCTTTCTTAAGTGGCAGTGGCAACAACCATGGTAAACCATATATTTGTACATCCAAAAATAACCTTTAACATGTTCATGTAATTTTTCAAGTCATATTTACTATAACTAATCCATTGCTGAAACACTCTTTTCAAATTTGGGACTCAGGCGAATGGGAAACTGGAAATGAGTCATGCCCCTATTGTCGGCAATCCATTATTCCTAGGGTTTTGAACACCCTCTGAGTTTTCAGTGGTGGATAGAACACAATCTGTATAAAACATATCAATTTATTAGCCCAAGAGGTGACTTTAACTTACATGAGTTTCGAAACAAACATCAGGACCCAGTCTATTGAGTACTTTCATTAGATGCAAATTGCTCACTTCATGAGCACTAAATTAAGACAATCTGCCCTGGTGGGCTCCCTATCGCCCTTCAAACGCATTTGTGCCCTGAATCCATTGGCGAAATTAGTGGTTTCACGTCTCTATGACACATTAGTGAAGGCCTACACCTCAGCAACCCTATCCTATGTGACGCGGTGCGAGACAGACCTGGCTGCGCCCCTGGGGAGTGGGAACAAATATGGGACACCACGGCTCATTGTAGTATCAATGCATTGGCTTTAGAAGTGAAGTGAACTTTAAGTTGCTGTTGCGTTGGTACATGGTTCCGGTGAGACTGGCCAAAATGAAACCTGACCCGAGTTCTATGTGTTTTGGAGGCTGCGACTCGCCAGGTACCTTGTACCATATTTGGTGGGAGTGCTCCAAGCTACATAGATTCTGAACGCAGGTATACCAATTAGCAATTTAGGCAAGTTCCTTTAGAGTGGCCACATTCTGTCTGCCAACTAGTTTGCTCTACTTTGCGGTTATTCTATCACAGACACTTGTGACAGAGACAGCAAGTGTGCCAACATACATTGCACAGGAATGATCTACTGTGGTCACCATTACTGAGCCAGTCCAGAGCATGATGAGCAGCTTAATGGAAGAAGTAGACAGTATGCATATAGACAGGAAGTGTCTCAAGAGAAGCTGAGCTACTCAGATACCAAAATATATATATAAAAAGGTATAAAACAGTATTAAAAAAAAGAAATAGCAATTGTTCATGCTATACAGTGCTTTAGCAAATTACATGACATTTAGATATGCATTATATCCAATGCTGCTTTAAAAAGACAGATATGTATCTTCTGAGAGATTAATGAATTAATGCACCTCTTAAACAATATGCTATTAAAAATACTAAAAGCTAAATAAATAATATCTCAGGATTGAAAATAAATAAGTACTAAAAATTGTAAAGTCTGTGTGCATTAGTAAAGGCCTGAACAGATACTAAATAACTGTTAAACAAAACGATTGTTAGTTGTCAGTTTGGGTGACAGTTTTAGAAACAATCACTATACAGACACCCTGTTCTACTACTGTTGCACATTTTGTTCAAAAGATAGGGGTGACGGAAGGATGGACGCATGGTGCCCTGCTGCATGGGCTATAATAGAAGACCATAGCGATTAGTTATTTAATAGACCAGCATGGTGGATCACTATACGCTGTCATGGGACATCTGTACTGATGCTAGATTTCACAGGTGACAAAAATTTGAAGACCTTATCTTCAGACACATAAACAACATATAAAGGTATCAGAGACAGCTGTTTGTTTATTTCTGGCTGGGTCACAGGACAGAGGGCAGTAACCATAATGTTGTCTTACCATAAAGGTTTATCTAAAATAATGGAAGATTAATTGTTACTTACCCAGCTACATTAAAAAGAACATCAATTCTATCGATTTCCTGGTACAGTTTTTCAATTTGATCCTTTTTAGTCACATCCAGGACTCGAGTCTGTATTCCTAAGGAGAACAATCATATGAAGCCTTTCTATGCGCCGTGCTTTTCATTTAATTCTTGGCACAGATTCAGCAGATCTGAGTCTAAATAAGATGTGGTTTATGTCCTCACACATTGCTGATATGAGCAGTGTTATCAGGCAGTAGACAGAGGTTTTCACTCTTCCCCACACTATCTGAAACTAAACAAAAAGTTTTGGCTATAGATATACTTTGAGTAGTTTCAGGGCTCATTGATACAGCTGGTGATCATACGGATTGCCAAAAATCTTTCTGTTAACTTTGTTCCATTTATAAAAGCACCGAACAACTGACCTGACTATCACTTTTATGAATGACTGTTACTCATCAATAAACTGGTAATTACTATTTTTTACCAGTGGTAGAACTAGTACTGCTGCATTGAAAAGATGGTATTCCAGATAGTATTCCCATAGACCTCAATGGTGATTATTGGTGTTTGTGTCAAATGCACTGATCACTCCTTTTGCAAGTGTAATGAATAAGCAGCATCTGTCAGCATAGCCTAAATATATCCTTTGTGTGTCCCTGCTATTATCTAAAATAACTATAAGCAGCTGGCAGATGAATATGTGAATGGGCCCAGAGATGCCCCTCGGCATTACAGTAACTTTGTGACAATGTTTTGTAGCTTTCAGTTATTTCTTAAACCCTAAACAGAAAGTCACCTTGGTATGACTCCAGCTCCTTCAACTTCTCTCCATTAATATCAGTTGCAATAACCTGTGCTCCTTCTTTAGCAAATGCCTAAAGGTTAAAAAAAAGAAAGACATTTTAATAAATGAAGTCAAATAATTTTGGATCCCATATTTTCTAAATAAAACTTCATCTATAAGATTACAATTACTATTATTATCCATGCACTGTAGTTTCTATTTACCATCAGTCATACTCAAATAACCAAATATGTAATAAATCAGGCATAATTGATATGAGAGTTGAGGAAAATCCCTGGTATGTCACTCATACTATGTGCATTTTATGACAAAGTAGCCAGAAAAGAGAAACCCCAATCAGCAGGGTTTTTTAAAAGCAACTCTTTAAACAGGGTCCTCCCCTCCATCTGTGTCTTTGTTTGTATCTGTCTGTCATTTGAAATCCCTATAAAACGTACAGCGGTGTATAATATGTTAAATAAAGTAACACATTTCATAAAAAAAGTTTAATCACTTTAACAACTATGGGCTTAATAATATTATCATATATCATAGGTAAGGCCGATTTTAGTGTAGGACAAACTGGGCCAGTGCCCAGGGGCCCAACTTACCGAATGATAGGGTTGCAGGGAGCTGAAATGCTGTGAATTTGGGACCCCACCTTGTATTTGCTGATGGCATCAGTTTTTTGGCTGCTCCCGATTATGGCTGGAGTAACTAGAATTAAATGTTCAGTGCTAATGGCTGGATGTGGCCTCATATGGTGCGTGCACACCTCGGTGTGCACTCAAGCTGGTGCAGAGCACACACCACTGAAGAAATATTGCGGTAAAACAAACTAATTCAATTGCAAACATTTTCCCAACACTATACTAATAGTGTTTCACAAAACCCACACAAATTTAGGATTCCTGTATACAGAATAAACAGCACAAAATAATTTAGTAAAAATATTTGGAATACTATTGATTTTATTTAACCTCCTGGGCGTTACACTGATGTCTAGATTTCTGTACCAAAAGCGGTACACTGAAACACACAATCATGTAAAAAAAAAAAATTACTTTTAATAAAATTAAATAAAATACACAAAAATCAGCTTAAACAAGAATACATAAATAAATGACAAATACTGAAAATGCGATAATTCGGTATACTGTATAATAATATATTTTTCTAAAACACCTCCCTAGTGTCCAACAGTCCAACGTCACATACCTATAGACAAAACCACATAAATATATTTTGTATTATTTTGGATTGGATTGGGGACTTTGTATTGAATCCAATACAAAATATTTGAATTTCTCACTACGACCCTCATCGATGGGCGCATGCACAGACATCATCAGGAATCACAGAGGGACGCGTACGCGAATGCCGGGTATTTTAATTGTTTCCAAACTTCCGTACTTCCATGCAAAAAGTGTTAAATTTTTTGCATGGAAATTTATTTTAGATTGTAGGCTATAATTCACCGAATTACTCAATAATTACTTATAAATCACCGAATTACCGCATAACACACCAAAATATGTCCAAAATTTTATACCTTTTATAATAATTTTTTTTTATAAAACATAAAAAAAATCTTTAAAAAAAAAAAAATAGTGTATAATGTAATGTACAGTAGCTTATAATATATATATATATAAAACAATTATATATATAAGGATTTATTTGTATTGGACTCAATACAGCTTTTTTGTATTGAGTTCAATACAAAAAGCGATTTGAATCTCCCGCCGCGCCTCCCGCACCGACGTCACCGGGAAACCCCGGTGATCGTCACTGCACTCGCTGGATGAAGACAGATGACGTGTCCGGAGGAGGTGCGGGGAGAAGGTGAGTATTTTTTTTTAGAGATCGACGCTGGAACAGAACGGATCATCACAGCGGGGCCCAGGTAAGTGATGGGATTTAACCACCCGACAAAGTTCGGGTTTATCGATTTTTGCAAAATCTTTAAACCCGAACCAAGGTCGGGGTTAACGGTCGGGGGGGTTAAAGTGGAACTAAGAATCCACTTTTAGGAATCCATGATCAGGAAGGTTTTATTGCAGAAAGGGGCAGGCGATGTCCCTTCTGCAATACACTCTCTTACCTGCTCCAGGTATTTGCCAAGAAAGCTGAGCCGCGCATGCGCATTTTAGCTTTTGCTGACAGGATGCCCGGCAATTCCATCTTCTCTGTATGTGCTGGGAATAAATGGAGAAGAAAAAGGATGGAAATGGGACTGGTGAATATCTTAGGTTTATTTACACTTTAAAACAAACAAAAAAAAAACTTGAACGTGAAAAGCCAGGTCCCTCACCGTCCTGTCTTCCTTCTTTGTCCTGGCATGGGTTGAACAATGAGATGCCGCGTGCGCATGTGTGAAATCGGAACTTTTTTTTTTTTTTTGAGGAAAGCCCCCTTCTCCAGAGCCTCCTGGAATACGTAGCAGATGTGTCCCATGAAGCTGCGGGCTTCCCATTCAGTCGCAAGAAGCAAGTGCTAAAAAATATGTGGTAGTTTCTTATTTGCTATATTGGACTGCATGTAAATAGTATGTACACCCTGACAATGTATACACAGCATAAAAGAAAATAAAAGTTCAGTTTGGGATGTACAGGTTGACAATCGAAAATCCGGCCATCGATAATCTGTTTACTTCAGTTTCCCAACATGGATTTCAGATCGTATATTCAACACAGGGACTGCAGTACACTGGCTACTAATGTTTTGGAGCTGTTCGTGCGTGGAGGTAAGTATATATATAAAAAAAAAACTGGGATTTTCTAAAATCCGACGCTCCTCAGGTCCCAAAGTTGCCTGATTTTTGATAGTCAACCTGTATTTATATATTTTTCACCCATCAATGTCCAATCACAGCCATGTGAATCCCAATGCATTACTCATTTCAATGCATATTAAACCAAGACTCATTCTGCCACCTACAGACCAATTATCGAATGTAAATGCTATATATTCTAACAAATATACTACCGAATCTAGGGCAAACTGACAGGGGACTTTTGGTAATAAATATACCCCTATGTGTGCCTCACAAAATGGAACGAATTTATAACAAGACTGGAGAAGATAGAGCCTGGGTGACCCAGCAAACCTGGTATGGAATATGTTCGTTCTTATCATAAGTAATGAAGTGGGGTGCGCATACGTTGCTGTCATTTTTTTTTCACTGCCCAATTCATTGTATTGAACAGGGTCAGAGCCACAATAGTCAGCAATGAAGGTGACTGTGCATTATGATATAACATTTGTTATATTGTAATCAAGCCTTAATCTTCTAAAAATACAGCTGAAAGTACTTTGTTTTATCTATGCAATAATTGCTAGTTGAAAGCTGAAAACATGCTGTACTCCCTGCCTGTGCATAAAGATGGGATATAAGAAGTGCACTGTGGTCTTTGTATTCCATCAAAAATAAGGCAGGACTGACACCATGTGATTAGGAATTCAAAGCTGCATTGGTATGTCAAAGGTAGGGGAACACTATAATTCTAGGGCATAACGATTATTTTTCTGTACTTGCAGGATGTTTAAAGGGATAAAACATGGAGAATAAGCTTGCATTAACGGTATGTACAAAATATATTTTTTCATTTTACATGATGTGTTTTAGACCCCAGCATTGAGCACCTACCCCTCAATCTCCATAGCTTCTTGTTCACCTTGTCAGAACTTGTGCCTCCCTATCAGCTGTACCCTGAAAACCTGTGGAATTATTTTTCATACAGCTAATACAAACAATGACATGTATACTTAAGAAATTCTAACAGATTAACCAGCAAAGCTGGTTAAATACATTATAACCTTTAGACTTACAATGGCAGCAGCTCGACCAATGCCCTGTGCTGCTGCTGACAACACAACGACTTTTCCATCTAAACGCCCCATTATACCTGAAAAAAAAAACAGGAAAGTTAGCCAGCCAACTACATATTTCTTGCACTTATAGAGAGATATTGGTGGGTATACTCAGTGTTCTGATACAGAGACTATGTGACAACAATTATAACTGTACACTGCAATATTATTAAAGCAGACATTCCACTTGGATAACAGGTTCTCTTACACGGATTGAACCCTTTTCAAAGCACCTGCTATATATTACCCCAATCCTCTGCATCTAAATGAGTAGGGTGGTCATAGGTAAATTTGCAGCATACCCTCCTTAGTAATTAGGGGCCCACTGCTGGCTACGTCTGCTACTGTAGGTGAGGACAAATCCACTGTCCTTCCAGGTGGAATGCTTTTGTAATGGACTGGAGGATATTCTTGATGGATTTTGCACTCCACAGAGCTCATCCTGGAACGGAATTGCCGTCACACCCGGTGATGGTGAAAATTGGGGTAAGCTAGGACTAAATCCAACATTACTTTTTACAGGGCTGATATGAGCAGAGGAGCTGGGGAAGTATTGATGGAAGATTCACTTTAAACACTATTGCCCAGGACATGGAAGATCATGTAATGACAGATTAGGAATCACTGCATCATACTACATAATAATACATTATATGATTATTACTAGAATTTACATAGCACCAACATAGTATGCAGCGCTGTACATTAGATATAATAATACCTCATTATTTACACAAGTGCAGATTCTGATATAGACATGTGTATCTTCTTATTCAAATCCCCCTCTTTTTATCTTTGTTACCACTAATACCTAATGAACAGAATGACTTCATTTAAGAACACATTGCTCGTACAATATCAAATTAGCATCACATGCTGTTCTATGAAATCACAACACATACCTGCCAGATTGCACCCGACACGATCAATGGATCCGACCCCTGCACTGACAACAGTCACGTGACACAGAGGAAGTAAGCGCGCACACAGCATGCTAGGGACAGGCAGGCTATAGAGGGGTCAGAGTTTGCAGCCATCTAGTGGTTATCATGGGAATAGCAATTTTCTTTCCCACCCTGACTTGATCAAAATTATCTTTGAAGGGGAGGCGAATTGTATAGTAGAACAGCAGAACTTTCAGATCGCCAGGAACCATTCTATATTTACGCTTTCAACGGCTCAAAGTACATTAGCACGGTGATCACTAGGAAGAATGCCTCTTACATTGCTGGCCAGTGGGAAGAATGTCACTCTGATCCAGGGGGCAAGAATGAATCATTACTCAGTGCAACCTCCTAGGGTTCCACAAAACCCTGGCTAAAAAACCTGTAAAATATGGTTTTTAACCTGGCATTACCCCCAATATACACACATTAACAAAAGAAATGTTTCTAAAAGAAGTAATATTTCAGTTCTTTATGTTTTTGTGCATCCTGTAAAAAAAACAAAAGTTAGGTGATGGAAGGTATAAAGTATTGGTGCCTATAGGTTTATATCTATTTACCTGGAGCAGGACTAAAGACATGATAACAATAAAAAAAAAAAAATAGCCATATTGGTAATAGGGGGAATTGTACCAGGCAGCAAAACTCCAAAGCGGGGGTGTCAAACTCAAATACACAGAGGGACAAAAAACTTGGACAAAGTTTCGGGCCAACCTTGAAATTTATTACAAAAATTGAGGATTTTTTCCTTCTCACTAGATATAAACCCTTTTCATATGGAAACAAGGTTTTGCTTCACATTCAATCTGTAACAAGCCTATAACAGAGAAAGAATAAGAATTTTTTTTGAATTTTAGTTAAGAAAAAATCTTATGCCTCTTTCTCAGTTTGTAGCTTTCTGAGGTAAATTTCAACGGTAACCATTTTGCACAGGCTAACAACAATACCAATTTTCCTCTATAAAAATCCAACCATTCAAGTCCATGCCTTAAAGTAGCAAGGAAAAGTACAGCTGAAGGGGAGTTCTGGAAATGGCAGACGCGGCCAATACGGGGCTAAATCTTGGCCGAGCACTGAAACTCCTTCATTGAAAAAGCACCGCTACTCAAATTCCCGGCATTACTTGCGTCTTTAAAACAGTCGAATGCGGGGCCACGGATAGGCACAGAGCCCGCTAGTCTATGGACGCGAGTGATGCCGGGAATTGTAGTAGCAGTGCTATTTCAATGCAGCAGCGGGCCAGCTGCAGGTCATGTTTCGGACTCCTTTGGGGGCCAAAAAAAAAAGGATGTTGCGGGCCAGAGTTTGACACCCCTACTCTAAAGGTATTGGATTCCTTTGACCTTCAATGGATAATAAAGATACCATTTCTTAACTCTAATATACTGTTCAGAAGTTCAGAAAACATATTTTGCATATTCACTAAACATGACACATGGTGGCCTAGTAGGTTTTTATATACAAGATTCACATTTACAACTTTCACCTGTAATCTAGACATTCTTCAACAGAATCACATTGGAAAATGTATGAATTGTGGATGAACACATTTATAAAGGGAACCCAAACTTTAAGCAATTTGCATTGATTTCTACAATTTTTTGACTGTTTATAACAATTACATTTTTTCAAGACAATGAAACTGTAATGTTAACTTTTGATGCCTACAACACAGGGAAAAAATTAAAAGTGCTGCAGATTGGGTCATATCATTGTCACCATGCAGAATGTTTATTTATTAAGTATAGAACTGTGGTTTTGCTACCCCAAGCATCCCTATACAATTAACACATGCAACATTTAGTTTTTCAGTATTGATGCATCATTGTATTTATTTCACAAATTGTTGATTGTATATTATACTAAATTCCCAAGGGTTGGTGCTTCACAACCATGTCTGTTTGGGACCCCCCAAACTTTATACTTTAATCCTCTTTTCCATACTAAAAACTTTAAATCTTCAATTTAAAGATACAGTAAAAATGGCATTGTTCATGATTGGATGAAGATAGGAAGGACTTGTGTGTTCTCCTTTACTTATCTGGTTTTGGCCAGTATTAGGCTTATACAGTACAGGTTAATTCACACCGGGCAAGGCTTAGTAAAGTTTTTCTTCTGGTAAGTTTCTATCCTTGCAGTGTTCTGGAACTCGGGTCGATTCTTTTATATTTTTTAAACATGCTCAGAAAATGAGCTCTTAGCAAGAGGTATTTTAATTTGTTTTACATCTTGCATCAATTCCACTTTCTCTTTACCACGTATGTTACCTGGAATTGGCTGAATCACTGCAGGGATTTTTGCACAAAGAACACTAAGCCCCCTTCTACTTTTGTGCATGGAAGCTGATTGTCCTACATTGGAAGAATCTTGCTTTGCCTACTCTGGTGGCCTGGAAGGTGCCGATTAATGCCCCTTTACCTCTCGCTATTCTATTTAAGGTATTTGTAAGCGTGTTGCATGATCCCTTATTTTTTTTCTTCTGTTATATATTTCATTTCTTTTGGCAGGGGTTAGTTTAGTCTAATTGCGTTCAGTTCAGCCAGTTCTTTTTAACATAGGGGAACCTTCAGGTCTTGGGAACCCCTGCTATATAATAATATTTCCCCAGCTCACAGTACATAAGCATGTTGCTCAGTGGGAAGAATGCCTCTTACATGGCCGGCCAGTGGGAATCATGTCACTATTACATAAAGTTAGAAAGATCATTGGTGTCACCTAAACTGAACTGAGAGGTCCAAGTCGCTCAAGGAATCCCTAATATCCTCCGGAGGAACACTGGGCTTGCAAAGAGCCTTGGTTAAGAAACACTGGTTGAGTTACTGTATTGTTACTTACTGAAAATCTTTCTGAAAAAAGACACTGTAAAGAAGGCATGCAGGTAAAATATTGTTTCTATTTTTGATGTTAAAGCATTTTTCATGAGAAAATGCTTTTTATACCTTTATATAATGAAATTGACCTAGCAAGAATGATAAACCACCTCCAACCACCAACCCCTTTTAGCAATCTCTTATGAATTTAAGTGGAAAAAGCCCTCCCATACTTTTGCAGGTGTGCTGCCCATCAGCCTCTGTTGGATCTTCATTAGCTGTGGTGCTGAACTCATGGACAGCTGTTTCGGAGCTGAAAGATTTGTTGAGAGTTTCCAAGAGCACACCAGAAACAATGCCTGACCGGTATTACCAGAGGCATGCCAGAAACATACCCTATACTGCAGAGTATCTGTTAAGCAGAATGTTCAGCAAAAATAAGTGGGCTGAGGCTTCCCTTCTACAGCCCCACCCGCTTGTGCTGAAATGTAAATTAGCAACATTTCTAATACTGGCTTTGGCAACAAGACCAATACAGGCTACCTTAGCTGCCAAGGCAACACAACTCATATGGAAACATACAAATCCGGGTCCAAACATGCTGCTTCTAAAATATGCTAAAACTTTCCCCATGGTGGAACCAAACTCGGAACCGATTTCCTTCCATCAAAGCATTATATTTAATGGTTTGTACATGTCCTTTATTTATTACACAAACAGATCTTCGCAAAATGGCAAGATATATTGCACTTTATTAAGAAAAGGGTGACAAGTATAGCAGAACAGACAAAGGACAATAAATATAAAAACAAACACAAAAATACATTTAAAAGCAATGTGACATATTTAAAAATGCTAATAGAACATATTCATCTATCCTCACACCAGACTATAACCAAGTGTTCAGAATTTATAAAAATATTAAGATAAGCGCTCTGGATTAAGTTAGTAGTTCTTCTGAACAATAATCTATGGATTTCAAGGGCCAACCTTTTGTGACTATTCCTGTAGAGATAACACTGGTGTGATCACTGTGCTATTATCATGTGCAGTGACAGTTGTGCAATGCAATTTAAGATGTTGTGCATTCATTGGCATTCTTATTTTTGTCTGATCGCTCCCACCAGTTGTTAACTTCACTCGATTCAGTAGTAATCCCACTGTAGATATCTGTTTCTAGAAAGAGAGAGAAAGACTGTTCAGTAAGGTTGTATGGCAGTTTTCAAGTAATAAACACCCCCTTACAATAAAATTAGAGGACCTTTATTTGCAGAAAATAGGATATTACATACTGCATTATATAGAAACATAGGTGAGCCATTTTCTTTTTAGATAGATGATGTGGGTTTATAATAAATTCAAGATCATAACTGGAAATCCTCTGTTTGGATGACAGCCAATACCAATAGGTTACCAAGCAATGATTATGTGATTGAACATGACCCCCTAGATTTCACTACTTCATTATGCCATGACATGTAAATATCAAGACAGGAACATGAAACCTGGCGCTGTAGGACCTGGGATCCACCCCCAATAAATTATATTGGGAATCTACATCAACATTCGGTACTATAACTTCGTATTCAGTCATTAACTCAAATGTTAGTCAAATATTCATCCACACAATAAAATGATCCAAGGAAAAAAAAGGAGTCAGTTTAGGTGTCACAAAGCCTAATACACACAAGTTGCCTCAAATTATCCTGATGATGCTTGAGCACTAGAGGTGAATGGAGAGCCTTGTCCTCATTTAACCCCTAGTGCCCGGGGGATCCCTCACGGTCAGGAGGAGTCCCATATCTGTGCTCATGTCATGAATGCAGCCATGGTAATTATCCTGTCATTTAGATGAAAAAAAAAAAAAAAAGTTTAGTTACACAAACACACATTTAATAATATAATTTTTTTATACATATTTTAACCCTTTCAGGGAATGAGTAGCTTTAAAACGCTTGTAAAAGTGCATAAAAACAATTATATGCATTTTTAAAACCGTTCAAGTAGACCCAGTCTAAAAAAAGAAAAAAAAGTGCTAATCATATTACAAGAAACCACTACACAATAAACGTAGAAAAAAAAAAATAAACCTTAACACAATCACAAACCTTAACACAACAGCAGATTTACATCTACATTTACATTACTAATATTGACTAATTAAATACCACTTATGCAGTAGGAGTAAGAATAAAGCTGTAAAACGCATTCCTCCACAAGAGCTTCCACTCCTGTCAGCAGGTAATACATAAAAACAGGATATTTATTCATCGGAATTGTCTCAATAAAGTCAAGTTTACCTTAACTGAAGGCATCTTTTTTTGTAGTGTGTCATTTCCCTTTTCAAAGCAGCATTTTCTGATTGAAGCATAAGGATTGCTGTACTCTGGACAATGCCACTACCACCGCCACAGGTCAAAGGATATGATGGGGCTCCATCTTTGTCAGAACAAACTGTGGAAAAAAAAAAGATATAAGGATATGAAGGTCTAAACAGATAGATTTCTGTTAAGACAACACTAGCAAAGCAGGATCACCCCCCCAAACCCAAAATATTGTTACTTACTTGTAGTATCTGTATCCTTTTGTGATCGTCTGAGTTGTTCCTTCAGCTTCCTCAAGCATTCTTCCTTGTATTCAATACAAGACTTTAAAGAAGCTATTCTGTGTTAAGAAAGATCATTGTTAGGAGCTGAAGAAAAATGCATATGTACTCTTTATTATTTCATGATTATCCTTACTGATAATTCTGTTAAGTAGAGATGGGTGATACATGCATAGGTCAAATTAGGTCAATAAGCTGTGAACATAACCAGCTTCTCTTGTAAAAGTGATGCTTTTGCCTCCTTTTGTTTTGCATCGGCTTTGGCTGATGTGATCTCATTTTCTAGCTGCTGGTTTCTGGACTGCATTTTCTACACAAATAAAGCAGAATTTGGTAAACAGCAAAGAACTATTAACTTTTACAAAAAACATTAACATAAACCTGTGATGGAAGCAAACAATAAAAGATGGGATATGGGATCAAGAAGTACAATCTGTTGGCAAGATTTCAGGGTACTCAACACTTACATTGAATTTCTTACATCCCTCTAAAACACAAAGCGCCCAAATAAACACTCAAAATAATTTATGGAGTGATTAACCAGCAAATGATGCTTATATCACCCTAGGTTAGGGGACATCCGGAGAACCTCAACAAGATTAACACAAAACGCAAGAAGATACCACCTGGAATCTCAACTCATCCAGGCATTTCTTGTTTACTCACAAGACAGGTTCATGTTCAATTTTATATTGGTTGCGATCAATGGTAAATCTTTGTTTTTGTTTGGCACCACATCGCTCTGCAGCAAGATTGATACAGTAAATAACTGATGCAAATGGCAACGAACAACACAACCTGCTCGAGTAGCCAGATCTACAGCAGATTGCAGGTACACAATAATTGGTAAACGCTAATACAAATATACTATATTTTTACATTTAGCCAGCAGGTGGCGTACACCACAATTCCCAGGTTTTCCTGGTTCTTACGGTTTTCTTTGTGACAAAAGGCTTATTTGCATAGCTTCATAGCAAAGTTTAAAATTTAGAGACAAAAAATGTCATGATGGTGACTAATCACCATCAATGTAGTTTTTTGTAAACTGTCCCAAATTGCAAACAAATACAGAAAGACAAACTGCCTTCCCATAGCAATCTGAAGATCCCTTCTTGAATGCGTCATTAAAAGGTTTATTTTCAAAACAGAAAAACTAAAGGGTATATTTATAAATAATTCCCCTGTAAATTCTACATAAATCTGTCCATAAATGTGTTC
>NC_092860.1:90378694-90380834 GCF_032062135.1 Pyxicephalus adspersus
GACATATCCAAGCCTGAAAATATTGATTGATGCAACATGTTAATACAATAAATTTAAATTGGTAAGGAGTGCATCAACAGGAGCAGAAATTGTCCCCTAAACAAATTCACTGTGCCAGACAGTTACATATAAGAAATTAGCAGCAATTTATTATCATAAAGATTCTTGAACATGTCTCCTCCTAGACCACTGAAAAGGAACCTATAGTATCAAGTGGTAGTAGGAAGAGTTATTCTGCTCTGGCCTTCAAATTTCCACTTGCCAATGTCCAATCCTTCTGTAGACAGCAGTATAACACAAAAGTGAAAAACATCCTGTGTTTGCCAAATTGAAACTTTTTTCAATCCTTTAGTACACAAGCTTATACGTTACCTTCATGACTTCCATTTTCTTGTAAATCAGGTGGTTTAGGAATTCAAGTTCACAGAATTTAAGTTCTTCTGCTGCACTCTCAGACCACTTTGTGCCATTCTGTTCTAGGCTTTGACACTGAAGATGCAGCTCATCATTTTTCTTCTGTACTACACACAAATCGCTCTCATAGCCATTTACCAAACTGTATTGCTCCTCCTTGACAGCCGCATTCCTATATATGATCTAATAAATAGAAAAGCAATAAAATTAGCAAGAGAAAACACGTATGCATGGTAAAACAGATGCACAGATAGGAAAACAGTTTACTACTTCATGCATGGATTGTAGACTGGCACCACATGTAACTTCATAATTTTGTAGAAACTGCATGACTAGCTCTGTACAGCAGCCACTTATCCTACCTTATACTTGTTGAGCAGAGTCTGCAGTTGAGAGTGCAGTTTATTATATTCTGTTTGTAGAGTTCCAATTTCTCTAGAATGTGTTGAAGACAGTGACTCCAATATAGCATTTATTGATTGCTTCTGTGCTTCAACTTCAGCTTGAAGTTCCTCTGAAAGGTTGCTTAGTGAACGGTGCTGATTCGAATACATTGTGGAAATGTTCACCATAAGGTCCTGCAACAAGAAAAAGGATTTCTTTGTAAATGGACTGCCTTACAGCTGGCAAATGTAAAATAAAAGGTTTCAAAACTATGAAGTATTACCATCAACTCTTGATTCTTTTGTTGCAAAACTTCAGTGCGTTCAGCAATTTCATCTTCTTCTTGTTCAGGCTCATTCTGAATTAAACGAAGAACTCTAATTTCTTTATCTAGGTCATCAACCTTTTCACAAAGGTCAATATTTTTTATCCTTTCATCCTTTAGCTCCTAAAAGACAGTCACAGCAGTGCATTAGTACAAAACAAGCCTGTAAGATGTCATGGTAAACTAATAGGGCACCAAACCAAGTCTTTCTAATGGGTTGTGTAGGTGGGCAAACACAGGATTCAGGTGCATTTAGATAGCCTTTGAGATAGAGATGGGACACTGCCACCTGATCCACATTTAACCTCCTTCTAAGGGAATTCTGCATTCAAACTGACTTTATAGTTTAGAGTAGAAGAGCTTCTAAAGGGAAATATCTGCTTACGCCAATACAAAAAGATTTCTGTTCCAAGTTAGGAAAATGGCGTTATCACATACCTGTTGCAATTGTTGTAGCTGCTCCTGCAAACAAGATAGTTGCTGTAACATTGAATTTATTTCGTTTACTTTATCAGTAAGATGGTCTTTACTTTCATCTCTCTCTTTCCTAACGAACTCCAGTTCTGCCTGACAAGTTGTAAGCAACTTCTTTATCTGTTCATTCTAGAGAGAGGGAAAAAAAGTAGCACATATAAAAAATTAACACTAAAAGAAAAACAAATCAATAATATAACTGGAAAGCGATTAAGGTTACAATATCCCCATATTTAACAATAAACTACACCGTTCAAGAATGCCTAATTCATACAATCTTCATCCAAAAAAAAAAAAAAGTGATGCTAAAAAAAAGTAATGAAAAAGGATGAAACTAGCTGTGTAGGTTTGCACACAGTAGTAGTGAGATTTTAAATTGCAAACTTACAGCTTTCTCCTGATCTTCCAGATTTGTGCAAATATTTTCCTTTTCACTTCGGGCTCTCTGCAGCAGTTGTTGGAACTGGTCCTGCTCCTGACGGAGTGATGCCACTTCCAGCTCATACTGCTGAATTTGTGTCTGCAGATCAGCCTTATCGGTCT
>NC_092860.1:90381592-90382691 GCF_032062135.1 Pyxicephalus adspersus
TTTGAGAAATTAGCAAATTGTGCCTTTAGGTCAGTTTAGCAGACAGCAAAGATCTTTTAGGCTAACTAAGCATGACATTCTTCCCACTGTCCAGCAATGTAAGGGGCATTCTTATAACTCACTACCAAGCTAAAATACTGTGAGCTGATGATATATATAGTAATTTTAGTAGGGGCTCCCTGAGGCCTCAGAGTTATTTCAAACGTTTTCCCCATGTTAAAAAGGTCAAGGAACAATGGTCTAAAGACTTCATTTTTCAGCTGTTGCCTTATATAAAGTAGTTATACTACAAAAGCCATTCTACCATTTAAACTTCCTTTTCAAAATGGATGTGATGAGAATGTATATCTGTTAAACAACTAAGGTTGCTGAAAGAAGGAGATTGGTTGTTTATCAAAGCCTATAGGCACACAAGAACTACAAGTTCTGTAGGGAGTTGCAGTGCTGTTCTTAGGGAAAACAAACAATGTTTTTCTATTTTAGGTTAATAGCCACCAACAGTATGTTTAATCTTGTGCATGTTAATATCAGCTACTTTGAACAGTAAAGGGGCAGTTCAGTAATGAACTTAAAGAAATTGCAATATTACCTCCTCTTCTAAATTCTCATTGAATAGCTGAAGCTGTTCTCTTTCTAGAGACAGATTTCTCACTTCCTCAGTAAGTTCAAGTACTTTTTGAGCAGCTCTTCCCTTTTCACTTTCTGTGAATTCCAACATCCTGTCCTTACTCTTCAAGGACTCCATAAGTTGTTCTATATCTGATGACAGTTTTTGCTTTGCCTGGTAAAGTACTTCTTTTTCTTCAACTGCTTCTTTCAAGAGAGTAATGTTTTCTTGCAATTCTCTCTGTAGTGAAAACAACTTTAAAAACAAAAGAAAAAGGAAAAGATAAGGTAGAAAAAACAGAAATACATAAAAGTAAATTTTATGCTATATAATTAATGTAAGTGGATTTTAACACCAATTGAAAAAACCTGGCATTTAAACATATTCAGTTATTAACAAAGCAATTTGCCTCTGTAGTACCTATAGCCTGGCCAACAGAAACATTTACGGCAGTGCGTCCAACCTCATTTACAGTGTTTTGTATATTGCATT
>NC_092860.1:90383613-90387077 GCF_032062135.1 Pyxicephalus adspersus
TTTTTTTTTTTTTTACTTCACTGCATTATTTCCACACTGTTTTTATTGACTAGCAGGTTTTACTAAAGACAACATATGTGCATTACTCACAAATATACTTTAAAGCCATGAATCAAGTCAATCCAGTCCTCTCTTGCTAAAGATACAGTGAAGCAATTTTTTTCTCAAACGTTTGCAGACCTAAGAGTCAGCTTAATGTTTGTTTCTAGCATGTTAAAGGCTCTTGCTGTTTGTCCATATTAAATTCTGCCAAGATTCCGCTCATCACAGAACAAAAGAAAAGTGGTGAGACTTTGGTAATTTTGCTGTGGATTTCGGAACAATAAATCCTCCACAATGTTTCTATTGTTTATAGTCAAACAAAGAACTTTTTTTTTTTTTTTAAAAGCAATTTTACTTTTTCAAAATATGTAATTACTTCAGTCACATACACCTACCCCATTGCAATATGCTCCAAAGTTTTTTTACTTGCAATAAGATAAGATAAGAGATACCAGGCTTGTTACACTAGGCTGCATTATCATGAACAAGCTAAAAGTGGCTGCAATGTTAAAGGAGTGGTATACCACTATGTCTTAAAAGATCATACTCTAAGGATTGGTGCGTTATATCTAGGATTTTAACTGTATGATTGAATACAACCTTAAATATGCCAATATCTAGAGATTTAGAACCAAATATAGACAACATTCTTTTTGAGGTCACTAGCATTGATAGGGCCGCTTTTGTCTAAAGGGTGGCAATAAACCAAACATATTTTTAACCTTTGGATAATATTTCAGACATCTTTAATTTACCTGTTTTTCCACATCCTCTTTGGAACAGTTTAGTTGGTCCTTCTCCTCTGCCATACCACTTAGCACAGATGTGAGTTCAAATACTTTTTTTGATGCCTCAGATTTTTCCTTTTCTACTTTGAATAAAGCCAACTCTTGGTCTTTTAATTGTTGTAAAAGCTGTTCAACCTCTGAAGTCAGCTTCTGCTTACTTTGATCAAGATTCTCTCTCTCACTAGTAACTTCTTTCAAAACAGTAGTGGTCTTGTACAGCTCCGTCTCTAGCAAAGAGGACTTGCAGAAAAAAAAAAGAAAAACGTGAAAAAAAAACAAAAAAAACATGGCACATAAAAAAAATGTAATATCTACACAACTGTAAATCATACCTTTTCTTCCAAACTGGCAATTTCTTTGGTCAATTCACTGACCCTCTCTTTCTGTGTGGAAATTTCCTCTTGAGCACTCCTTAGATCTATTTGAGTTTCAATAGACTAAAAGAAAATATAAACCTCATAATACTAGAAAAGGCATTGTGTACAATTTATCAGAATTTAAACCAAGTTTTATTTAGGCTAGTGGCATCTGTTTCTACAGTGTGCTTTCTGGAATGTGGAATAACAAATAAAAAAATAGAACCATGGGATTCCATTAAAGCAGAACTATAATTCCGCATACAAGAATTGTGACCAGGCAGGATACTTACTGCAGAGAAGTTACAGGCAATGTCCATTTTGAAATAAAACATACATACCCATCTGTCTACAATCTTTTCAGTTCGCTGAGCTGCACATGCAGCCGGGAATCCCAGCAGCACTAGAAGATGATTGAATGAGCTCCTATGTGCATGTGGAATTCCGTTATCCCAGTTTGGAAAATCAAGAAGTTTTCATTCCCTGAAGAGAAACTGAAGGAGATTGTAGCCCTGCCTGGATGCAATTTTTGTTTTTCATGGTTGAGTTTTGCAAACAAATATGCGATGAAGCACTTAAGTGCATTTGCAAGTTTGGTTTTATCTTTGGCCTCCAGGTAAGGTCCCACAAATACCTGTTGAGCCTGTCAGTGATTCAGATTCCTGTATAACAGGCAACAATACTGCAGTACTCGGAATTCAGAACAAATCCCCACCCTGCTGTGGCCTACACTACAGTGGTAAAAAATGTGGCATGGAAACCACATTACTGCTAATCCACAGGCCTGTCGCTTGCTTACCATTTCTATGTTCTCTTTTAAATCTTCTTTTAGCTGGTCTCTTTCAGACTGCAGACCGTCCAGAGTTGACTGCAACTCATCTCTCTCTTTGCTAATCACCTCTATGTGCTCCTGAAGTCTGAAAAGCTTCTCTTCATTGTTAACTTTTTCTGTTTGTACGTTTGCAAGCTGAGACTCCATGTCCTTCAATTTTTTTAATAGTTGGTCCAAATCACCGTTAATCAGAGTCTCTGTTTGTGCAGCCACTTCAAGTTGCTCTTGTCGGCTCTCTGGAGTTTTCAGCTGCAATTCATATATAGAAGGATACATATAGTGCTGTAAACATTATTGTGAACTGCCAGTGTGATAAGTAGTCAAATGACAGGCAAAAAAACAATTTGATACCTCACATTAATACATTAAACAGTCACTCCTGCAACATCATGCTACTGGCCAGCAAGTTTTCTCATACTAGCGTGTGGAATAGGGAGATGCTGTAGGCATTTTCTAGAAAATAGGCATGTTAAGGACCAAAAATAATATAGATGTCTGCGCTCAACATAAAATAACAAAGGCGAGCACAAATTTAAAATCTAGGTAATCAACATACTTGTAACTAGCTTAATTAAAGACAACTAAAAATCAAGCATACCATGATGGCTGGTTTCAAAATTACTTTGTTACCGGTACTCTATTAACCTCCTGGAGGGTAAGCCCGAGTGTGACTCGGGGTAGAAAAAAGATGCTAAAAGCAGTAACCCCGAGTCACACTCGGCATAGGCAAACCTATAGGAAGTAATAGCAAATCGCTACTTACTTGATCCGCCGTCGTCCCACATCGTCCTTCTCTGCGATGTCTGTCTTCTTTCTTCCTCCGACTGGCTTCCTCTGCACTCAGAGTCACCGGGGGAGTTCCCGGTGACCTTGGTGCGTGAGGATGTTGCCGGAGGGAAGGGAAATTCAAATCGATTTGTATTGCATTCAATACAAAATAATTGTATTGAATGCAATACAGGGGATTAATGTGTAAAAGCAGTACATTGTCTTTCATAAACATTTATTTTACAGTATAATAGTATAAGTATATTATTTATTTTTTTTATTTTAAAGAAATTTAAAAAAAAAAATTTTTTTTTTTGAAATTTATTCAATTTATTATTTTGACATGATTTTGTGTTTCAAACTTTTTCATACTCATACTAATATATTATACTGTAAATAAATTTTCGTGAAAAACAATGTACCGCTTTTAGACATATAAATACAGACATAAATGAACCGCCCAGGAGTTTCTGAACACCCCCTAAAGAGTACTTACCATTTCAATATTCTTATCTAGAGCTTCTTTAAGTTGGTCTCTTTCTAATATTAGGATTTCCTGGGAAGCCTTTAGATCTTCCCATTCTTGGGTGACCTTTTCCATTTTATGTTGAAGATGAAGAAATTTTTCCTCAATGTCAAGTTTCTCACTTCTAAGAGTTTCTAATTGTGTCTCTGTGC
>NC_092860.1:90388407-90394195 GCF_032062135.1 Pyxicephalus adspersus
ACACAGCCATTAGCACTCCCCGTAAATGTTTACATGGAATGCGTATTTAACAAGATCACTTCACTTGTTCATTCATCAATTAACTTTTCACAGGGTACATAAGAAAAGGATTTCGTACCTGCTCTTCCGTAATCGGCATTAAGTCAGTGCTGGTATCTTTGTCCTGCACAGGGACTCTGCCATTCAACATAATTCCCTCCTGTTGCAACTCTTGTGATTTCTGTATCTCCTCCTGTGTTGTAGAAGACTAAAAAAAAAAAAAAAAAAAAAAAAAAAAAAAAAAAAAAAAAAAGACATTTAAAATTATATTCTGCCTGTTCACATATAGACATTTTTAAAACCATAATTATATTAATTGCACAGTCCAAAAACAAAGACCAGCTTTTCTCTTACTAATATTTCTGGTAATACCAGCCTTTGATTATGAAAATAATTAAAATTGTACCTAAATTGTTTGAGAATGTTAAAAACATTTAAATGAAGTGGCCTCCACTTTTCCTACTTGTAACATTGAAAATAAAACTTTAAGGAAAGGTATTTCAGGAATGTGTGGACTTGGATGATCTTGGATGAGTAATATGACTTTGAGACTGGCAAATATATAATAAAGATGGTGGTAGTGTAGTTCTTTTCAGTGACTGAAATGTTTATCTTAAGCAGGAATTACCATTTTACTGAAACTGGCCAGCAGTATGGATGTGACTACATCCAATCAAATCCCCATTTCTTAGTGTCACATGTACTAGGCTTACTATTCTCCTACAGTGGCTTGGCACAAAATTTCCTCATAAACAGATACTTTCATAATCAACTAAAATGCGAACAAGGTAAATTAATAAATAAAAGGTTTAGAATTATACAGCTGATATTTCACTTAAGGACTACAGCCCAGTATGTACGTTTTTTTTTTTTTTTAACTGTAAGCTAGCCAGATGTAAAATATTTTAAAGACTAAGATATACAATAAACATACATATCTGTATGTTGTATAACACTACCCCACCCCCCAGAAACAAAACACACCATATAATATCTTGTAATACCATTTCCCTATATGCATTTGCAAAACTTATTCTTGCAGTTTGAAAAAAACAATTGTTACCAAAGGTTTTATAGATAACCAGTCTTTGACAGTTTAGCAATGTTCTAAATATTTCTGTATAGCATTTATGACTGCTACCAAACTGCCTTTATGCGAGAAGCTGGTCTGTGCAGAAGTAAATCATGACTAGAACACAATGTGATTGTGAATTGGAATACCAGACCCTAGGTTAATATGGACATCCGAGTGCCATATATGTGTGTTAATAAAGTGACATACCGAGCTTAATGCAGTTTCTAGGATTTCTTTGAGGCTGGAATTTTCACTCAGTACAGCTTCCAGTTTGCCTTGCAGGTTATCTTTATAACAAGTGACTTTCTCCATTTCTTCTTGGAGTGCACAAAGTTTATCTGAAAGCTCCACTTTCTCTGCTTGAATTTTTTCAAGTAATATACTACTTTGCTGTAGATTTTCCTCTAGCATTTCTAATTCAGCCATATGTGTATCTGTTTTTTTTAAATCAATTAGTTTCTCAGCAGCTTCCTTTGCTTCTTGGTCCTTTAATGCCAATTGCTGGCTTGTATTTTTGAATTGTTCTTTCAACTTTTCAATTTCGCTTGTCAGATCTTCTGTAGTACTGATCTGCATTGCCTCCTACAATGGTATAGAAACATAAATAAAGACACTATCCAGTACCTAAGTACCAACTAAAATATACACTTTACTGTCATTCCCAACATACAAGCACTTTAGGTTACCTTTCTAGTGTTATTAAACTATACATGGTGTCATGTATCTGTGTTTTATCATTGCCTGCAGCAATCATAAACAGAAGTTGATTAGGACCAAGTTTTCCCATGCAGTATTCTCCCCAGAAAGTTGTAGGTGGGTGGTGGCCCTTGTATTGTGACCCAACTATTCAGTAGCCATTCACAAAACAGACATATCTACATAAAAAAGCCTGGCTAAAAGAGGCTGGGAAGAACACCAACACACAGATTATAAATTTTACCATTTGTAAAATGGTAATATTCATCTTATTGTTTTAACAACCATTTTCTTAATTTCCTTTCTGTTAATTTTTAACCCATTCAAATACTATGTCATGCTTTTTACTATCTCTGTTCAATAAAAAATAAATATAAATAAAATTATACACATTAATCCTTACATCTTCTGTGGGTCTTTTCACAACAGATGCTAGCTGGCAGTTCTCTGATTTAAGGGTATCTATTAACTGCTGCTGCTGTTCTCTCTCTTGAGATATAATGAAGATTTGCTGCTGTAGGTGATCAATTCTCTCTTTTAGAAGAGTTCGCTCAGTTTCTGCTTCTTCTAGTCTGGTAGAAATAGGTATTTCATTTTCATCTGCGAACACCTTTGTGAGCACTTGTACTTCCTTGTCTTGTGTCTCTTTATCCTTAGGAAACAAAAGAAGCAAAAAAAATATTAAAACTGTATTATGTAACAAATCAAGAGTTTTAATTTGTATACTACATAAAACTTTATTTTGTTTTGTCCACACATAAATCTCATCTCGCTATGAGGAATACAAAAAACAAATAAAATCAAAACTCACTGGAAGTCCATATTTAACTGCAGAGAGTGCTACTTCAAGGCTCTTCTTTTGCTCTGTTAGAAGTTGGAATTCTTCACTTAGGTGGTCTCTCTCAGTCACTGTGGCACAGAGTCGTTCCTCCAGGTGTAAAATCTTTTCATATAAATACATAGATTTAGGCTACACACAATTACATTTTTTTTTTTTAGAATATCTTCTGTAGTACAGACAAAAGGTATTTTACTGGCAACTCTTTAATGATATGCTATTCATTTTTAAAGAAAAATAAACAGTTAGAAAAATCTACTGACATTTCAAATATTTTAATAGTGGGTAAACGTCATTTTTTATCATTATTGAGGGACGCTCACAAGAAACTGAAGCAACAAACACCTAATCGGCCCTAAACTTCTAAAACCAATTGGTGGCTGCAGGGAACTAAAAAAAAAAATGACCACATGTACTGCAACAATATTTTTACAGCTGGTAATATTTTTGGGACTTCTCACCATTTCAATGTTCTCATGTAAATCAAGCTTGAGCTGGTCTCGTTCATCTGTTACAGCTTTCAGTGATTCAAGCAGCTTTTCTTTCTCTTTCTCTATTTGTTCCAGAAGTTGTCTTGTTACATCTTCATGTGAATGTTTTTCAGACAAGGGTTTAAACTCTTCTTTCAGCTGTATGAGCATGCAGGTCATTATATATGTACAAATCTTAAAGCAAATATTTCCCTCCCACCTATCAACACACACTTCATAGATCTAAAAACAATAAATGCTTATTTTACAGAAAAATTATATACCCCACAAACCTGCTTGGTAGTTCTCTCTACTTCTTTTCTAAGTTCATCCTTTTCAATCAAAAGATCTTTTTTGGAGTTTTCCAGCTCATCCCTCTGTTGGGTGACAGATTGGAGGTACTCTTCAAGTGCATTAAGGTTCTGCAAAAGTTTATTCTTTTCTCCTTCCATTGTGGCTAGACCTAGCTCAGCAGATTTGATCCTTTCCTTGAGAACTTCGATTTCAGAAACTAAATTCTTGTTGTCTGCTACTGCTTCCATTTTTGTAGAGGCAATGGTCTCAGAATTTGCTTCATTAGCCTGGATTTTATTTGTGGCACAGAAAAAAAATAAATCAACATTTCCCAGGTAGATCTAATATATTTTTTAGATGAAAAAAACATTTTGGTTATAAAGGTATAGTACAGTAAGCAAATTTCTGGTTATATTTTTGAGCTGGGAATAGATGAAAATATTTGAATTTATCGCTACTGTAGCTTTACATAGAACAGCTTACAAAAATATTGTGAATATTTCAGTAAGTGAATACTGAGATTAATAAATTATCGATGGCTTTCTGTTACGCCTCTGCTGTGACTTTTGGCATTTGGCCTCTAAACTGCTCAGCATGTGTCGGTATTACTCTAAAAGACTACATTTGGTTTCTTCTATAAAAATTAATTTTAATCATGCTCTCAAGTCCAAACAGTAGTTATTTTGTGGATGACCACTTGGGTAACCAGTTCACATTAGAGATAGGAAGTACTTGATTACTGTGTACGGGTTTACCTACAAAACATTAGTTGGTGGACGCACAGCCCTAATATGCAAGCCATGAACTGCTTCCTGGAAACTGATGTAAATATTTACATTTTATTTAAATGAGCAATTCTACACTAGGCGAGATCATCATTTAAACTTCCCACATACAGAAATATATACAACTCAAAAGATATAAAGGAGAACAGGCTTCATTGCGCACCTAGTACCATTTAGATATTTTTGTATATCCTGCAATGTCAGTGATTGAGAGAAAGTAAACCCTAAGGCTGCTGGTGTTTGCCATTTTGTGCATCTAAACTGTTACACCAATAAAACTATCTTTGAAATAAAATGTTTATACCAGTTTGATCCCAGACCATTAAACCTTTAATGTCTGTTAAAAGAGGGTTGCCAGTCAGCCTGCCCTATTGGATTTGATTGGGTTGATTTCATATTATGTAAGATGTTGGCAATATTGGTGGGGGAGGAAAGGACTTGTTTTGTTCTGTACACCCAAATGGATACCCAGATAGACAACTAGCTACTTGCTGTGATGCTTCAAAGGATAGGTGCACTCTTGAATTCTCAATGCTAAATATTTCAAGCTCTGGAAATGTGGTCTTAGCCAAGAGTTGTGCTCATTTTATCACTTTTGAGGAGGGAAAACACCTACATTGCTCACTTGTCCCTGGAGGTCATCTCTCTCAGACACAGTGGACTTAAGCGTTTCTTCCATGCTGCTATTGTGAGAAGAAAGTTCCTGTGGAAGGACAAATAAAGAAAGCCTTAAGTGACACTGATCTTAACTTCTGAAGCAGACAAAGACTTTCTAATCATGTTACCTGTTGAGCTTGCGCCAACTCTTCACCTTCTCGTTGTGCGTTGAACAGCTGTATTTAAAACAAATTTAATTACATGTCAGAAATGATCAAGGTCAATGATACATGAATGATCACAACTAAACTTACCTTTTCTTCTAAGATTTCCAAAGACTGTTTCAAAGCATTCATTTCTTTTACTAGACATTCAACCTCAAGGTCCTTTTTCTTAATTTCTTCATCTGTGTTTAAGCATTTTGCCTGAAGGTCCTTGTGCAAAATCTTAATATCGGAGTATTGCTGTTCAGCCTGCTGCAACTTTGCCTGTGTGTTTGTCACCTCCTCCATTAGTCTCTCAATCTGTTTCTCCTGCTCTTGCATCTTGATGCTCTGATTGCTTATTAGAGAAACAGATTGTTCTTTTTCATTCCGTAAAAGGTGAAGCTCATCCGAGGATTTCTCTACCTAGAAAATGAATATAAAAATACTTTACATCCTGCTCATAATAGGTGTAGCTTCTGAACTGTATAAAGCACAGTGCCAAAAATACATGGAAACAAATCAGTAAAAAAAAAAATCACATATCTCAAAGGGAGTAATTTGTGCTGTGCCCGTTCTGTGTAAGCCAAAAGCAAGCAATTTGCACTATAAATGTGTTGCTACATCATTAGATGGCCTTATAACTATTAAAGGGACACCAAGAGGTTAATGATAGTCTTTGTATAGGCAGTCAACACAATAAAAGCACCACATACCATAACTAAGGGGTTATTGAACTTTTAAAAGTTCTTTCAATGTCCCCTATTTATAATCTTATATTTAACCCATCC
>NC_092860.1:90396028-90400396 GCF_032062135.1 Pyxicephalus adspersus
CCAGTATGAATAATACATACTAAGTGAAAGAGCCATACATAAATATTTTATATTTAACTTTAAGCTTTGTCAAGGTCTATAAATTGTATTTTCTAAAAAGAACTAATACTATTAATATAACATTTTTATCACACAAATAAGCATTTAATATAGGAGGTAGCTACAATACTGGTGTTCTACAATATTGCAGCTTTAAAACTCTGTACAGCTCTTGCTTGGCAGACAGGCATGAGGGAGGCGGAAGAAAGAAATTCCTCCTCATCCAACTGTGTATATAGATTTGATCTCTGCTCTGTAAACTGCAAATGTTGGCCTTATAGGCACATAAAGGGAGTTTAGGGCTCTACTTGCTAACTAAAAATGTATTCATATATAAAATATTATTCAAATTTTCCCATTTACTTGTATTACATGTATTTAGCATATAGAAAACCAATACAAAAATAATATGAATTCTTTTTAATGTAAAATTACAAGACCTTTAGGGACTCTTCCTGCCATAAGGCCGTTGAGCTGATTAATCTCATTAAATGCACATTGCAGTTCTTTCTGCAAGTCTGCTTGCATTTGTTTATAGTTGAATTTCTCAGATTCCAATTGTTTTTCAAGAGCGGCAGCATCTTTTTCCCTTTGTTGGCAGCGAAGCGAGAGTTCATCCTGTATGAAGAAAAAAACCCCTAAAAATCATGTGGAACAGTACAGTTTAGTTTAAAGTCTGGTTAAAAAATGTAATGAACCCCAAAATCAACAAATACCTTTTATTAACGTGAAAAGTACATTGCAAGTTCTTTAATGCAGAAGGGACATATTTTATTTTCACACCCTCGTTCAATTCCAATGTTTTATGTATCAAGACATTTAAAAAAAAAATTGACATAATTTTTCACTGTCACCCCCCTAAGAAAATACAACAAACACAAAATAGTCATAGGAGAAATGTGTAGTGTTTTCACTTTCTATATATTATTGTATTGCAAATGTGACCATCGGTCCATGCCCAAGCACACTGCCTTGCTCCATGCCCATCTCGTTACACTGTATATAAATAACCTCTGTGTGTTATGTAGCTGCAGGGAAAGGAGCAAAAGGTTTATAACTTCACTTGAGGGACAGCCAATATCATTAAAAGGGGCAATTGGACATGTACACAAGAGGGCTTTTACAAAAGCACACACTTTTTATGGAATAAATGAAGGAGACAATTTGTAGTTTTTTTTTAGAACTGAAAGTTCAGATCCTAGGCAAAACTTTAGTTTTCAAAATATTGTAAAAATGGAACATCTCTCCAGTTTAAATTGTAGTTCGTGGCCCAGTTGAAGACACATTTCTTTTGATTTTCTTGTTGTGGAGCTAGTGGTAAGAAAGAACTGTCTCTCCAAAGGGTACATAGACAAAAATACACACATTTTAAATATTAGCAAACAGCTTAAATCTACTATGATGCGTATATTAAATACAATGTTGCCAAAATACTATACCATGGATTCAGAAAGATCAGAGTATCTGGATTTTTTCAAGAGCACTTCAGCATCTTTCTTTAAATCAGCAATTTGTTTTTCCTGTTCTTTTAAAACTTTTGATTTATTTTCAAGTTCAGCCTGTAATTTTAAAAGGAATAGAAGAAATGTTAGAAGAGTTACATCAATATGAAAAACATTCATGCTAGTGGATAGTAAATATACAAAGCTGCAAACTGGTATACATGAAAGTAATGGATAAAGTAAAATGTTAAGTTTCCCAAATATAACTAACAACTTACCCATTTTAGCAGAAAAAGGGCCATATACTTTATACTTATATACTTTAAACCCCACTGTATGACAACACTACACCAAACTGCATGTTTGTGTACTGCAAAAATAAGGATTTATTTTGGCTTTGTGTATTGAGGTGTGTCCGAGCCATAATTTGACTGAATTGCTCAATAAAAAGAAAAAAAAATATAATTCAGTGATTATACAGGATTAACATGATAGAAATTGCATCAGGAAAACCTCACCTCTAGTTCTTGATTGTACAACTCTGCATTCTCTACTACCTTCTTTAAATTGCCAATCTCATGAATTAGTTGTGCCTGGAAAGCAATTAGCAATAGGGCAAGGGACATTAGCATTAGCATTGTTGATTAGAAAGCCATCACCAAAGAAACAAACAAGAACCTTCACACAGAAAATTAAGTTTTGGTGCAATTAGGACAGAAAATTATTCCAGCATCCCAGCACTGAGAAAATTCTTGCACACCCAGAAAGGCTTTCCCCTCCCCAACACAACATACACACAGAGACTTGTATATGCTTTTTAGATCCTACAGGGAAAGTTAACTGAAGTACAGAGTTTGTTTTGAATATTTTTGAAATTTTAGATGTCAACTTTGAGGTCATGTGTTTAAAAGAAACCTGTGCAGCGAGAAATACAGGTGGGCCCCTTTCTGAATAAGATCCTAGCTTTATTAGTTCAAGTAATGGTCCTAGAATGCATATTTAACAAATCCCAATCTACATGCTTGTGGGCTAGCAATTTGCAAAAATAATATTGAAAAGAGATTGTTTTAGCATGATAACTAAGGGATACAAATGGAAAGATTTTGTATTACATAAAGGACAGACCTCAAGAGGATAGCAATGGTGTGTGTTATATTACATTAGTAAAGGCCTCCTTTACAAAATATTTTGCCTGATGTATGCAAGCTGTAAAGGTGTCTTCAGTTAAAATTTCCAGTTTAGGAACTTAATGAGAGACTGCTCACTGTAAACATGTGCATGAGGAGAGTAGATGGGTATAACATGCAGCACAGCAAAGGTGAACCATGCAGCTTGGGATTCAGTCAATAAATATTCAATAATTAGCATTACTAATAACGCACGTTAAAATGCTTTGGATTTGTGTTGATGGCATCAGATAGTTCTAAAGGAATGCAAAATTCACTGATGAGTGACTTTTATGACCTGCTTCGAGTAGCCTTTACATGCCCATAGACTTGCACTGAACACTAAACCTGCTTAAATTGTATGAAAAAACAAAACTATCAACACAGGTCCCAAGCTATACAACTAAGGGTTTCTAGCTGCCAAATATTCCTTGCTTTATTTTTTTTGGCAATCTGTGTCTCATCAGGATGATTTGTGTGTATATATATATATATATATATATATATATATATACACATATACACACACACACAAAATCACAAGAGAAGTGGTTTACATAGGTACCATGTTCACTGGATGTTTTTTTTCCTGGACATTGGCACTGTTCGTTTGATTATGGAATTTATGTTATTTTCACTGGTTATAGACACATATGTAATTTATTGCCTGCTCTTACTTCAATCCTATGCTCTATGTTATATTTTTGAAAAAAGTTTAAAAAAACATAAGAAGTTGTAGCATTTTTAAAAACAAACACTGATAAAGAGTTTTACCTGCTGTGAAGCTGTGCGTCAGAATTAAAATCTATCATTGAATGATGAAAAGTAGTTTTCTCCCTAAAAGTGATTCTATTTTCACCATCCCAGTCTGGACAGAAGTCTTCAAACATTCGAGTGGTCTCATCAAAATCTGAAAATTCTGTGCAAAGAGCTGGAGGGGAACATAAAAAAAAAAAAAAACCCTGAAACACTTTACTGTGGATCACTAGAAATTACTGGTCAGTGTACTACAAATACTTACAATCATCATTCTCAGGTAACGAAGACAAGTCAGACATTTTAGCTCTTTTTGGAAAGCTAGTGCTTATTTTAGATCCAGCATCAAATGAATGAACACCAGCACCAAAGAGTGTACTTTTAATTTTTTCAGCAGCCCACGTAACTCTTCTTTTTCGTTTAGGCTTGAAAAAGAATATAGACAGGAAAATTTAGTGGGGGGAAAAAAAAGAAAAAAAAAAACAATATAGATGCTAAGGCTGTTGAACCCTGTGGAAAAGAAAAATCACTGAACAAAGGCTGGTACAAAAATTGCAACAGTCATGCTGGTTTCTAAATTCACTTTGTAAACTGTGCCTACTCAAAAGTTGTTCCAGCTATATAAATCACAAAAAAGATAGCGAATCCTTGAGCAGATAAAATACTAAACAAATGCACTTATACATGTGTATCTAGACATTTACATGGGATTTTGCAAAACATCATCATTGGTGCCAGTTAGGTAAAAGGTTAGTTTTTGCATTAATTCCATAATAGACTACTTTCATACCTGTTGGTCTTCCAGGGAAATTTGCTGAAACACAGCAGCATCAACAACAATATTTTTTAAGTTAGATATTCGCTCCTCTTTTTCTTTCTGAAGTTGTTGTATTACTGCTAGTAGTTGGGAATGTTCTTCATTGGCCATTGCATTTGCTTTTGACACAGAAGATGCCTACAGAAAC
>NC_092860.1:90407360-90413695 GCF_032062135.1 Pyxicephalus adspersus
TTTTGGTGATCAATGCTTGAGACGGGGGATCACAATCTGTTTCATATTATTTTCATTATACAAAGCAAGAACTCCAGATCTTTAGATACTTGACAAAAACAAAAATGTTTAAAAGTAACTCACCAGATGAGATACCATAACAGCTCCATCACAGTTCTCGGAATTGGCAGGGTCATTACAATCTCTACTTTCAACAATCTGTCCCAAAAAAGGGGGATACGTTTTTGTAAGCATGTTTTAAAAGTTAACTTTTAGTCAGTAACTGTTTTACGGTTACTCTTATTTAACTAGAATTTCCATTTCATACAATAAAGCCAAATTTTTCTACAGTTCCTCAGTGACCAAAATATAAATAAATAAGGGTTTATTGAATTTACCATTCTAAAAATCGTATGCGATCGGCTACTGTGCTCATTCATTTTTGTCTCCCCATAATGTCTATTTTCTGCAAAAAAGAATTAATTCATGACGTTAAGACATGTAAAGACAATCAGAGACATGTATGCAACTATTAGAGCTTATTAGAATGGGAAGGGGTAAAACATGTTACAGTGCATATGCTATCCAAGTGGCAAATTTTCAGTAAGGTTAGCTATATGTATTACATCATTGGTTTAATCTTAATCTATGTACCCACAACAATATACATCAACCCCCACATGTCTATCAGCCTAACCCAAGAGAAATATTCTCTAAACCTCTTAAGTACAAACATTGCAATAAAACTTAAACTAAAACTCTTCTAAGCATTGCTGAGTTGTCATACCCTATAAACACTGCCAGTACTGACTGCAGGCCACCTTCTGTTTGTGGCTTCTATGCTTTTACTATCCAATTCTTTCAAAAATGCTTAGCACATACAACAATGCATAATCTGGTACACATGCTAATGTCAATAGGTTAAGCAAAAGATATTTTATAAACAAATGGAACGCATGCCCCAAACTTACCAAAATGAAAGGATCTTGTGCCATCAACCTGAGATATAGTAGAGTTTTCAGCTTTCCAAAACAAGGGCACTTGATCTCCCTGTTCCCTAGATTTACAGAAAAAAAGAGCACATTTTTACAATATCTGTATTCCTAAAGGACTTTTACTGTTTGAATGTCTTTGTTGCTACAAAGTTTATTTACAATGAAAACATGTTTTTGAAGTAATGTGGGCACTTAAAAGACACTGACCTAGTCAGGGAGTAGTGTGACCTGAGAGCCCATTATACGATACTCCAAGTAAATAGAATTGACATTATACTGTATATGTACATCATTTTTGTGAATCAATGAACGTTATAACTATTGTAGAATCTCCTTTGATGAACTATTGTATATTGAAATCACTGCATACGGTCCATGTTCTGTACAATTATGCAGTGAATGTACAATAATCATGTTTCTTTCCACCTTTATTCTATATACACATAGTACAAAATATTCTTCAAGTTGCCATATACTGACCTCACACAATAGATCAGACACGGTGTCATGCACTCTTTCCATTTCTCAATACCACACGCAAATCGAGATATTTCCTCCACATCTCCCAGTAGCTCTGCCACTCAATATCCACTCCAACCCTCACTTCATCACATAGAAAAAGAGCCTATGGGGGGACCAAGTGCCTTCCCAGCGTCAGCGCTTAGGCTATCCGGGGATTGTTGCCCTTTCATCCCCCCGGAGGAGCTTATTCCCCCTATTTGGCTATGACAGTAATCACCCCACTGACACTAATCCCAAACAAGATATGGGTGCTACCAACAAGGTGAGAACTTCCCAGCCCTGTGCAGGGAATCCCAGACGTCATCACATGTGGCACGACCTGTGCGGGACCTGCATAAGCCACGCCCACAGCAAGCACCATGTACGGGCTCTGTAAGGAGCCTGCACTGAATCCGTGCTCCGTACAACCCCGCCCCAAAGCCTTCATTTGTGTTGTTCACTTTGGCAGGAACAGGGATCCCATCTGAGTATTTACAAAGCAGAACTAAGGTAAACTCTTTCACATCTCAGTACCCGTGCTTTAAAATTGTATACCCATATTTCCCTAATATGTTGATTCCTACCATTTCCACTCCAGGTATCTTCCTACTACTCAGATATCTCTTCCATAAGAGAAGACAACTACTTGACCCTTATAAGAATACATTGTTACCTTTTTAGTAAGATCTCTCTCTATTTTATTATAAAGACAACCATCTTAGTTTTTATACCTATACACAATAACTGAGTTCACCTACAAATTTATTAGTATTATTATTAGTACTTATACAGAAATAATTATTTGAATTAAAACGACTGTTACATCAAACCCCTTTTGTTCTTACGAGTAAGTAATATGTACAGTCATTTTTTTTGCTCTAGTCACTTCCCAACTCTATATCCTTATATATTTCAATTTTCATGACGCTAACATATTACTATTGTCTATATATAAGGTATATATTGTCGATTCCTTTGTGACATACCAGCCTCTACCATATCATCTTGAACGTATTCCTACACCAATTCTTCAACAGCACAGTAAGTGTGTTTTCAATTTACATATAATAACCTCTTCATGAACATATATTATCAACATATGAACTCATAACTATAACAGCTACATTTTACATTCAATTAATTATCCAAGTGTTACTAAGCCGGTTGCTCCGCCCGGCTGATTTGAATACCCCGCCCAGCTCTCGGCAGCTCTCATCCTCGGATGCACGGATCTCAGTGAGGCTGCTCTGTGTAGCCTTCATGTGAAGGAGACATAGGCAGCCCCGCCCCCATCTCATAGCCCGAGCTCAGATTTCTGCCTTTGAAATGTATCCAGCATCCTCACAGCTCTGTGTACAAACCTCCATATCTCCTAATATGTATGTCACAATGACCTGTAATCTTCAGAGTGTACAAGGGACCCTTATAGATACTAGTTACTACAATTTCAGCCCCCAGCTTTAAAGAATTTCAAGATATGGAGGTCACAAATGTAAAAAGTTATGAAAATTAAACTTTGAGGTTGCTGTTTCTGAGGAAAGTGCAACTAGGAGTCCTAAATTGAAAGTGCAAATTGGGGACCCCGGAGCCATGAACATAGCAAGGAGCATTGGGGTGGGGCCCCTAAAATACAGGACAGAACAAATGTTGATGATTAATAATTAATTTAAAATATTGCAGATGATTTATCACCCAAACTTTTCAGCAATGTTCAACAGCTTTGACATGTAATAAAAATTCAAATGCCAATGACATTTTTAGTAAAATATTCTGGAAAAGCAACAAGTTATATTTTTTTTTGTTTACTGACATTTATCTCAGTTTGCATCACTCCTATTTCAAATCAAGCCTCTTTCATTGCAGAAAAACAAAGATGCAGCTGTTGGGGTGATGATAGAGCTGAAGCAGCATTCTAGTTATCAGGAAGGTGACGGGAAAAGAAGTCCCCAGTCACTCACCACAAATCTGCCATCACCTCCTATTTACAGGTCTCTCTTTCACCCCAGAACTTTGTTAGGAAATCAGCCTGGAGCATGACAGGTGATAAAAGATTAGATTTTTGCTGATTGCTTTATGATCATATAAAAATTAATAGACTGTGTGAGGAGTGAAAGATTAGTGAAAACAACCCTTCATCCCAATGCCAATTTTTTAAACAGATCTAAAGTGACAAAAAAAACAAAACACAGGGAGGTAGTACTATTTGACAAAAGAGACATGCAAGCTAACTTCCAGGCGGCTTTTTGTTTAGCTCTAAAGTGTACTATACATTAATATTACACAGTATTTATATAGCGCCAACATATTACGCAGCGCTTTACAAAGTCCATAGTCATGACACTGTCCCTCAAAGGGTTTATAATCTAATATCCTTACCTCAGTCATATGTCATAATACAGTCTGAGGGCAATGTTGAGGGAAGATAACTAACCTAAGTGCATGTTTTTAGGGATGTGGGAGGAAACCAAAACGCCCAGAGAAAACCCACAGGGAGATCCTGCAAACTCCATGCACACAGTGTCCTGGCTGGGATTCGAACCTTGGACCCAGTGCTGCAATGCCCAGAGTGCTAACCACTGAGCCACCGTGCTGCCCGCATGCATGGTGCATGCAAGTAGTTTACAGCTCAGCTCTGTGTGTGGTGTCGCCGCTGTTGATAATGGAACTTCTGCACACACGCAAAGGTTAAATCGTCCAATCAATGAAGAGGATCGCCGTTTCCATGGAAAGCGGCTGTGGAGCTGGCAGTGAAGATGGCACCTTCCATGTATACAGCGATGAAAGGTCCGTTAACCTCCTGGGCGGTTAATTTCTGTCCGGATTTATATGTCTAAACGCAGTACATTGTTTTTCTTGAAAATTTATTTTACAGTATATAATATTAGTATGCCCATAATAAAGTTTGAAACACAAAATCATGTCAAAATAATCAATGTAATAAATAAAATAAATTTAATTATATCCTTTGACATGATTTTGTGTTTCAAACTTTATTATACTCATACTATTATATTATACTGTAAAATACAGTTTCATGAAAGGCAATGTACTGCTTTTAGACATATAAATCCGCTGAATTGCATTCAATACAGGTATTTTGTATTGAATGCAATACAAAATAATTTGAAATTCCTGTCACGCCCCTAGCTGGGGAGGGTGACACGAGCTGTTCCTGCTGCAGAATGAGCTCTGCTGCCTGGCAGGGTGTACAGGGGCTAGCAGCATATATAAACCATTTCCCAGGCCCACATTTATTATTTCAGGTGTGTACACAGCTCTGCATTGATCATAATGGATTTGTGTATGGAAAGGACAATATTTGTTACACATTACCAGTCCTAAAGACATGGCTGAGCTTCCGCAGCACTGCGTTATTAGTGACATTTCCTGAATACCTCACAAAACATTACCTGTGTATTATCGGGCGGACCCTCACACACACTTTGACCGCGTCCTCCTCGGTCGCCATTCCGCCCGGCCCTCTTCTTCCTCCTCAGTGTCAGAGGCGAGCGGCTGCCTAATGACTCGATTTGAATTTCCCTCGTCCTGCACGGTGAATGGATCCTTTACGTGTGACGTCACCGCGCTCTCCCAAATAGCCGGGAGGAACCATCTGACTTCTAAAGAAAGTCTCTCGTGTTGGAAAACGCGAGAACGAAAACGACTGCGGAACAGTTTATTGCTAAAAAATATCCAATACTCAGTTTTCCCAGAAACGACAGTTCATTCGTATTTAAATTATTAGTATGAGGAGAGAAAATGATTTATTTTGCTTTGTTGTTTAAAAATGGTTTCTTCTAGTTCGGAATGTAAGGAGCGCTGCGAGGGACAAAATAATGTGATCCGCCGGAGTTCTGTATATGTATTTGTTATAGGTATGCTGCAGGACACCCCTTGTTATTGCACAGTGAATTGTAAAACATACACAGCTTTATTTAAATTGTAACACCTGATATTCATAGCTCATTTACACCGCTAATGGATGTTGTAACTACCACCTCCTAGATTGTAAGCTCTTCAGGGCAGGGTCCTCTCCTCCTCTTGTGTCAGAGTCTGTATCTGTCATTTGAAACCCCTATTTAATGTACAGCGCTACGTTATATGTTGGCGCTATATAAATCCAGTTTATTAATAATATTCATAATGATGTAATATGTTAATGTATTTATGTATGTTAATCTCTAATACAGACAGGTCAATTTTGGGGAAAGCCAAGTCACTTAACTGCATGTTGTTTTTGGAATGTGGAAGAAAAGCTGAGTACACCCATGCAAATGTAGGGAGAACCTGCAAACTCCATGCAGATAGTGTTCTGGCTAAGATTTGAACCAGAGACCAAGCGCTGCAAAGACCAAAGTGCTAACCTCTTATCCACCATGCTGCCTATTGTATTAGGATATGTTTTACTATTCATGTAAGTTAGGTGATCAAACATAAAATGACTTTGAATAAATCCATTTCAGGTTTGCTGGATCACAGGCATTCACTGATGAAAGTGTATCTTTTCCAGCCTTGGAGCGCTTTAACTAGCAGTATTTCCGAGTGTGACTCGGAAGGTTGATTTTACCTGCAAATAGTGGTTTTCCTGAGTCATACCTAAAAAAACCCCACTTACCCGGCTCCGTTGCTGTCCCCCGGAGTCCCCACAGGTCCTGGGGACACAGCCGTCTTCTTCGATCTTCAGCTGCGCAATGAAGAGACGTTCTCCGGGGTTTCCCCGGTGACGCCGGTATATGCGTCGGTGCGGGCGGTAGGATCTAAGGGAAATTTAAATAATTTTGTATTGGATTCAATACAAAATAGCTGTATTGAGTCCAATACAAAGAAATTTTCATATAATATATATATATATATATATAT
>NC_092860.1:90414075-90426168 GCF_032062135.1 Pyxicephalus adspersus
TTACCTAGGTTTAGTTGCACTTCAGTTAGACATAGACAAATCTACAAGTGCTATAAGTGTTATAGGCCCTCTTTAAAGCAGAACTAAAGTGCTGCTTAAAAATTAGCAATCAGGCAGGTCTTTTTATTGTGGAAAGTGACAATGTCCCTTCTGCAATAAAACATACCTGCCTAACCGATCCTCTTCTGCTGGGACTGAATGAACCTTTGCGGGTTTGTGCAAGAATTACATTATCACAACCCATTAAATCAGGATGGCAACCAATCTTAACCAGGAGGAGGAGATGGTATGGGGACAGGTGAGTGTATTTAAAAATTACAATTAGGCAGGTAAAGTTATTTTATTGTGGAAGGGACATTGCCTGTCCCTTCTGCAGTAAAGGAACTGTCCGGTTGCCAATTTTTATGTTGTAGAGTTTAGTTCTGATTAATGCTTCTGATGCCATGTTTGTCTGTTTGTTTGTTTACTGATAGAATTCAAAAAACATGGAGAGCCCTACGTGTCAAACAATGATAAACAACCTATTTTATTTTAACATCTAATTTATATTACCAGTGGCATTCCCTTATTTCCACTACCAACTATACTTTATCTGGCAACCATGAGAAATCAATGACAATGAAATAGATGGTCAACACCACTACAGCCAAAAGTGTATTACCAGAGTTCCAATGGATTAGTTCTTTTATGGTTTCTATTCCCACATAATTCTGGAACTAAAACCTGCTGTGAAAATTAAAGTTTAGGGAACAGTTATTTGGAATTCAAAAAAAATGTTACAAATGAAGATAATCTATTCTGTGAGAAACATTCTTCAAAAAAAGGTGTTTATGATTTCCTTAGACATGAAGAATGCTTACCTTCATGTACCTATTCATCCCTGGTATCAGACATTTCTGAGATATGTAGTCATATTTAAAAAGGGCTTGGTCACAGGCAATATCATGCTTTCTCCTTACATTGGAATTCATGGCAATTCTGTTGTAATAGTATTTCATATATGGAAGATTTCTTAATTCTTAGGAATGTATAGAAAAACGCAACTTGCAAATTGTATTGAAGAGTTTCTCAGATATAAGATAGGTACCGTAGTGAACAGGGTAGCTGGGGTACCCACCTGGGTTCTTTCTGTGCAACTCAACAAGATCTTCCCCCTGATAGTGGACAGGTGAGGTCACCCTAAGGTAGATTAGGCAGGTAAACTGGAAGGTGTAAAAGTACTTTTTATGAGTACTATTAGTGTGATATGGGTCTTGATGCTCTAGCACACAACAAGTGATCAGAAAACAATTCCCAGGATATATTAAACTGATAGTGCCTTGGTGGCAAAGGAGAGCATGCTTTTGACTCTTCTATTCCTATTTGTGGAACAACCACAGACAGCTGGAAGGGACCGTTTTACATCCAGATCCACAGAGATCTCTGCACAGAGAGAAGAGAGCTTGACCTCTTGCATCCAGTGTAGATGATCCTCAAGTCCAAAAGGTGTTCAGACAAAGGAATTTGTGAAAAGTCACAAAATGTGTGAATATTTATTGTTAGGTGCGTGATTTCTGGCAGAATAAACACAAGTGGAGTTTTACAATTATTCATTACTAAAATACTACTGGAAGTACCTCACATTCTTAAATCGTAAAACCTTGTGCCACATCCCTATATGAACCACAAATCTATTTCTCTAATCAAAATGGGACTTTTTAGGCACTATTTAACATATTTTTTTAAAGTAAAGCTTTTTCAAACTTTAATTTATTTAATTTTAAACAAGGATAAACCCAAATTTTTGACTTAAAAAACTAATTTTTAATTAAACATCACACCATATCAAAGCATGCAAGATACAAATACATGCTATCCTCGACACCTTTCTATTAATTGTTACCTAATATTTATTATTATTTAATTATTATAATTATTTATTATTGCTTGAGTCCTTACAAGAAACATTATCAGTAGGTAAACATTGCATGTCTCTTTTGTCAATTAACAATACCCCCTGGTAACTTTTTGTTTTAGTTTAGGATTTCTTTAAATCATAAAACAACTCATTAGCATCTTTAAAAAATATGAGGAATATGAAGATACATAACAAATGTAAAGAAGATATATAAAAATAATCTCCCTTCAAGCCTCATTGGACATGTTATAGCGAAGACTATTAGAATTTATGTTCACACAATAAATAGATGGAAAAACTTTCTCTATGGAGTCTACTTATAAAACAGTAAATCAGACATTCACTGAAACATTCCCTGGTGAAAAAATAATTTGGGCAATTGAAAAACATGGGCCTGGAAGATTGTCCACCAGAGAATGTCAGATTCACTGTTTTATAAATAGACCCCTTATGTGTGCAACTGTTTATGAGAAGAAATACAATAGCTCAACACTAGATGGAAGCAACATCCTTGCAATCATCTCTCATTTCCATCAAAATACAGCTGCTGGCACCCAGATATAAATATTTTCATACAGTATATACAATATATATCCATACATTTATGCATATTCTTCCTGAGTAATGAGGAGAAAGGAGCTACTTCATTTAAATATGTAAGAATACAAATACATCTTAATTACATTCTAGCACCAGTATAATCCCAATCACTTCAAATTTCTAACAGAGGGTCTAACCCTACCTCAGTCCATCCAACAAATAAAAAATACATAGACTTTATTTATAGTGATGGCAAATGGTCAATAGACAGGGATGTAATAGATGCAAATAATAGATGAACTATGTGGTAGATTCACTTAAGTGTCTGTTAACAAGCTGGTGAAAGATGTTTTAGATGTTATTTGGGGAAATATCTCATTGTGATGAACAGTTGACACGAATAGATAACGAAAAAGAGATGCAGGCTAACTTCCTCTCTAGATGTGTTCTTTATAACACCTTTAGGGAAGGGAATAAATATTTTTCTCCCTGTATGTTTCACCTAAAAACAGCCCGTAGAAAAATGTAGCCTTGGCCTTGTACCTCATATGAATAAGACTATATGTGAATGAATGTTGGGAATGTAAGAAGATACATTGGCAAATATACCTATATAGGGGAATAATGTATAAGTAAGGCCCATACCGTAAATACTTAATTTTATTTTAAATACTATTTTTTTAAAAATTTATTAGACCCCTCCTTTTCCATCTTTACTGTCGCTGCAGTAAAGACTGAATGGGAAATATGCGGCCTCCGGTGATACATACTGTATGTCACATATCCCAGAAGGCTGCGGTCTTCTCCACTAATGTATAAAAAAAAATAATCTCATGCATGCACATTTTTTCAGAAGGTACATACACAATACAAGATACGGTGATGTCAGCAGAATACGCAAATCACAATCTAAAATTTTAAGTACAACCTATTTATCCCCCCACCCCCTTTTTTAGGCGTTACATTTTTGATGCTCACCTGTAAAAGGTTCTGTTCCTATATAATGTTACAAACTGCATCTCAGGCAGCAAGAGTTTGTTATGCTTTTTACATGAGGACACAGCACCATCTAGAGGCCTAAGTATATACCAAGAATATGTTTCCAATGGCAGTTCCAGGTAAAAAAAAAATGATGGTTTATATTTGAGAATATATAGTACCGGTACTTATAATGAAAGGGATCTAAGAGACAGTGAGAGTGAGATTGCTACTCACATTTATTTGTGATATATGGCACATATGAGGCACATATGATTTAAGGGCTAAATAGGACATATACTAACAAAAATTTAGGATTATTGACACAGATTCAAATTTTTTATCAGAATGAGGTGCACATATGCTAATATGAGATGAGAAATATACTTGTAGGGGCTTGTATAATAAAACAAGTTCAGAGGCAAAGATCCACATATGCAAATATGAGTTTCAGCACCAGCATCTGGAACATGAGTGTCAGAACTAGACTATGGAGAAATAGAAGAAAGAGCCTGGTTTGATTAATCTTTATTTTCTTTTAGATACAGGTATTCCTCACTTAACGACTTATCTGCCGACTGACAGTTCACACTTACGACCAGCTCTGTATAGTGTACAGCAGGATGTCTCTTCTCCAGTCCTCTGAGCACCATCCTTTGTCCTTTGGAATGTTCCCCCCACTTCTTCCTCGATTTGGGTCTTGCAGTCTGTCAGTGATCCTAACATTGGCACATGCTGCACAGTCACAGCATTGCAGACCAACTCTTAACTGTGCTGCTCACCTAATGTCCAATTCATTTATTAACCAGGCTGTGGGAACAAAACTTGTTACTTAAGCCAGGAATATCTGTAAAGTAGATAGCAATGTGCTTTACTAACATAGGGAAAAATGTCATAAAGGTCCAGTATGAGAAGTCAGGCTGGTGAAAGCAGCGTAAAGCTGCTAACATCTTGGTGCCAGATGCCACCGGACACCCTCAGAGGTTTTTTGCAGTCCATTTCCAATTTGTCAGAACTGTTTTTGAGGCACTTTGGGGACCTTACTGTTTAAAAAACAACATGTGTATATGATGGGACACAATCAATTTCACAGCACAATATCAAGTTTTATTTCTAAATATATTGTTTTTGTATACTGTTACCTATTAGTTGGATATGCAATGGTAAACTGAAAATTAGTTTTCCTGCATAGCATAGGGATCAGTCAGTATCCCCTGTTCTGTGAATTGCTAGACATTTTGGGCAGTTGATAGAAAAATGTGCTATCCCAGCTGTCTGAAAGCTAACTTTATAAAGTGATTGTTCAGTAGTTAGTACTGCATAGTGTTTCAAATAAAAATATCAAGTAATCCACTGTTTTTTGTATTTAACGTTTGCAGGCTACTTTTTTAATATAATCTCTGACTAATATATTTTTCAGATCCAGAAAAACTCAGCCCCCTATGTACATTTTATTTCCCCTGTGGTAAAGTACACTGAGGGTGATGTAGCTTTCCAAGTCCTAGAACATATTGCTGAGTTATAAAGATATGTAACATATATATAACTACACTGTTCACTGGTCAAGGTATCTGCTCTATTGATCTTTAATGAGAACACGCTGGGAATAAAGCTCAGTGGAACTTAAAAAATTTAGTGTCTTTTGATACATAGTGCAATAAGATTTCAAAAAAATGTATGTTTTCTTATTAATGTTATAAAACATTTGTGTCTGTATTGTCTTAATAAAGTAGCGATTCAGCAACCTCACCTCATGAAAAAAATATGCATAAACAATATTTAGATTTATCATATAATATCCACTTTATTCCCTCTTTCTATACAGAAACCTATATATTGTATTATGTATACTTTATATATGGTGTATATATATATTTATTACTCTATATAACAACCTATATATGGCTTTAATAATTCAATCAAAGCAACAAAATAAAGTAAAAAAACAGATGGGTATGTGTCTGCCTTCACTTTTTTCTTGCTGAAAGTAGCATCTCTGTAGGTTTAGCGGTATAATCAGGCTTTCATGGTAGAGTTGCTTCAAACAAGCCACTACTGACACAGATTCCCACAAGTCCAGGTCACCTGTGCCTCCGTCTTGCTCACCTTCCTTGCAGCCCCCTGCTGCCAGCACCATTTCTGCCTCTGGATCCAACTCCCTGTTTACTTCCTGCTCCAAGACAGGTGATTCTCTGTCAGCTGCTCCCTTGACTCAGAGAACCAGAGTATTCCCCAGATGCGCTTCCTCTGCTGGCCAACATCTAAATAACACCTGAGACCATCCCAGCAACAGGACTCCCTCTGCTGGTGAAATTGATGTCTGCAGCTCACTTGATCCACGCCAATCTCCCCTTCTTTAGCAAGTGACCTAGCAACAGGAAGTTGCCTGAACAAGAAGTTCCTTTGGCTCTGCTTCCAGGATTACTGTTGTTTATCTCTGTTGTTCCTGATTCTCCGTGTACCAACCCTGACTACCCGTTCCTGACTACTCCTGCTTGCTGCCCTTCCTGACCTCTTGTCTGTTTCCTGACCATCTTTGTTCGCTGCCGGTCCTGACCTTTTGGCTTGTCTGACTACCCTCCTGGATTTCCCTTTTGTACTAAGCTTCAGTCCCTGCTTGTTAGCAGTCACCTGCCTTGGCGGGCACGGGGGCCGCAACCTGGCAGTAGCTTGCTGCACAACATCCTCACCTCTAGAGGCTCTGGAGAAGACCAAACTACTGCTTAGAACCTGTGCCCCGGACACGTCTCCACCCACAGGGTGGGTGACACAGTGGGTCCACCACTTTGCCTTGTGGAGCCGTGACAAACTACTGAGGGAAAAATAGGAGAATTGCTTGGGCTAGGAGTCACAAGTAATAGACATTGGACCATTGGAAATCTGTACTTTGGTCTGATAAGTCCATAATTGTAATCGTTGGCCAGTCTTTGTGAAATGCAGAAAAGGTTAGAGAATGATGATGATAAAGCATGATGGAGGAGGAAGTGTGATTGTCCTAAACCTAGACAGTTTGATAAGAGTTTTAGCCCTTTCGTTCTCTGAATGTAAAGCCATTCAAAAATAACCCAAACATATTATTTATCTTGATATAGATTAGAAGCTAGTTTTCTTTCTTAAGCTGTTCATAAGAGCTTGCTTTATTGTATATTCTGGAGGAAAATGAAGTCTCAAGCAGACTGTGAATTGCAATATTCAATAAATGCACCATTGATAAAAGCCTGTACTTTTACAATGAAATGGCTAATGTTACTTTATAGAACTTGAACAGAGGAAAGGATACTAAAGAAAAAGCTTTCTTTGAAAATTGCCTTGTGCGACTTGTTGAACATTCCAACAACTTCTCTAATGCATTCTAGTGTAGTTACCGGTAAATTTCTCAGCTAAATGTATGATTTTTGAAAAGCTCTTAACTTCCCCAAACAAACCTAATAAAGTAGAACTGAAGATAGATAAGACTATGCGTGATTTCAACCTAATCTGTACATAATCATAATTAATGTTCCTCTAAGGTGGAGGGGTTGGGTTCCAAGGAAGCACTTGCGATAATGCACAATATGGCAAGCTAACCTTTTAGATTGCACTGTTCTAGCTCAGCATTTTCACTCATCAATATAAAGCTACCAGTGCCATTTTTTAACCGTGTGCCACCTTATTCTCCTCTCCTAATAGTACAAGTATTTAAATAAAGCTTACAGTATATATTTTACCAATACCAGATATGGCTACCTTTCTTGACCCTTTTACAAGGGCGGGGGGACTCTTGAAATACCTTTCAGGTCTTCAGGGATCCCCTTCTATAATTACTTTACGCACACCTCACAGTATATTAGCGTGGTGGTCAGTTGGAAGAATGCCACCATTTCAGCCAAAATAATAGTGTCAGTTTACCAGACATGGGTGGCACAAATTGCTCATTGCTCAAGGAACCCCTAGCAACCTCTGCAGGAACCCTGGTTGAGAAACACTGAGATGAGGGGTCTTGTTGGCACATCAGGTATGGATCACTTAATCAATCAAAATTGCAAAACACTGTACCATATAGGACTTTGTACTCAAAGTTCCATAAATAACTACACTATCTAGAAATATATAAAAATATGAAGAACATATTTTAAACCATAGAAAGTAAGAGACAGTCATATTAAATCAAAACCAATATGAAAATCAGTCATCTAAAATAAAATGTCATAAAATGCTTTCTTAGGCGTCAAGAAACTTATCAAAAACAAATTGTTTTTTTTCATGCAGAATTGTGTACTACACCAAAAGATATTCAGCTCACGGTGTTGGTAGACACGGTGCTTCTCAGCAACACTTTTCCTACAGCTGATTGGTGGTACTTGACCTAAGGTCAGTCAGCAGGGGGGCATATCTACAGTTTTATGTTTAAAAGTGAAAAAGAAAGGATATTTCTGCCCTGCCTTTTATTTACAAAAAAACATCAGAAAAGCCTCACCATGCATAGCATAAAGGATGCACTAAAATGCTGCTAAAGGTTTAATATAAAATATATATAAAAAAATAATAACCAGCAAATGTGTGGTATTATTAATACCACCCGTGACACATTTTAACAACATATATTAAAACAATAAATAATGGTTAATTTACTAAAGGAATTTAGGCTGTTTAACTAGCAAAGAATTATCACCTTGCAAAAAAAGATTTTTTTTAGTGAATTAGTTTAGTAAATATGTGAATTCTCATAAAATATACAATTATTGGCAAGGGAAAAAACATGATTTTTATTTTCCCGTGATTTTATAGTTGAAGTCACACAAAATAATTATGGTAAAAATTTTAGAAAAATGACCCTGCGTAAAGACGACTGTTATAACCCGAAGCAGGGTTTTTGGCATAAAAAAAGGTATTGTATTCAATGATGATTCTCATAAATAACAATACAAATTTGTTTCAGTGAATCACAAGCAATCCTTGTGGTCTACACAGTAACATTTAGGCCCTAGGGGGCACTATATATATATATATATATATATATATATATATATATATATATATAACATCTAGTGTATTGCACACATTTATAGCCATAAGTATTAAACCTTGCAAAATGAGGTAATTGGTCGTGTTGACTGTAGTACCCATCGCGTTTCGCCCTTCTAGGCTTCTTCAGGGGTAACGGTGTGTCAGCAAGTTAATACGCATACAGTTATTACATCTAAGTTCTTAAAACATATATGTAGATATTATTATTTTAATAAAATGTACCAAGATATATGTAACAGTGATTTGAATAGGTATAAACAACATACAAGGTAAAAAAGATGTTAATGCCTAATGTCTATATAGGTATATCAAAATATCTAAAGAATTTTACATAGTTGTAACTATATATATTCAGATGATCATAGGTGAATAAACATAAAGGTATATATAAAAAAATAGATAACTTACATAGTCTTTTGTTATGTGGCTTTTGTATTGCTCATTTGAAGAGATCAGGAAAAGGTCTTGGAGTTGTTTATGTTATATGTTATGGCCAAATGTACACTGCTGAACCAGCCAGTGTAGATCCCAAAATCTAGAGAGGAATCTAAAGATAAGTGAGTACAATAATAAGATGCTCCCGAGGCTGGCCGCATGGCGTAGGCCTAGGGGGCGGCGATAGAAGCCCCGCCTTCCCAACCTATGTCATGTACAATGGGGAGGAGGGCAGACCCCGAGACACCCAGGGTCAATGCCGCAGTTCCAGCAAAGCATCCCCTTCTGAAAAGACGGGGATGACCCAAATGACCCAACTGATCCCCTCTCCAAAACAACTAAAGGGCTCAATCCCGGATTATTTTGCCAAACTTCCCCCACAAATCCAGACTTAGAAGTCATTAATTTATCTTCCTACAAACTCACCCCCATGGAAGAGGATGTTCTCAAAATGGGATTATCCTTCTGTCCATCAAGCCAACTTTACTAATTTGAATTGATCAAGGATATCCACCTATTTGATATGAACTTAACAATAAAACTAAAGTATGATAATTCAATAAAACCCAATGCTAGTTTGAAGATTACACAATTCAAAGATTTTAAAATAGATGACTTCAGAACTCTAAAGGTTCTACAGGAACTTTATATAGAAAGTAACCCACCACTGTATCAACCAAATCCTGTCCCCACCTACAATGAATCCTCTGATAATCCAAAAATACCAACCAAACAAAATAAATCCACTTTCTTTCCCTCCCTTACATATAACACTCATGTCCAGGCCTTTGTTACCATCATTACTAAGGATATCTTGGATATAGATCCCAGATCCCCACATCAGCCATCAAATATATCTAGACCTGAACAGCAAGCATTCAGAAACTTACATGAAAACATCACCATAAAACCGCAGATAAAGGCAGAAATATTGTCATAATGAACAATCATCAATATGTACAAAAGTGTCTGGACATACTCCAAAACATGGAATGGTACAAAACCATCTGTGAGTCAGACATCACTTCCTACTAAAATGAATACTATTCACTGATTAAAGAGGCACATACATCTGTTATCATTGACACCCAAACTAAAGAATTTCTGTAGATTAAATACCCAGTAATATCCACGTTCTACAGTCTTCCCACAAAATAGTCCACAAAAACTTATCAAATCCACCAGGACGCTCGATTGTGGCAGGAATCGACTATATATCCTCAAGATTACCCATATTTACCTGATATAATGAACATCATCAATTAATATATCAAACAATTATGAAATATTGGGATGTTTCCAATACTGATCCCAATATAAATAGCATTGTTGGCAACAGACCTTCCATCACATACAGAAAATCAAATTCTCTGTGGGACTCTTTAGTATCCAGTCATTACACCTCCCAATCCTTACACAATGGGCCTAATTTATCAATGAAATCCACGCTCGCTGGTCGCGCGTACTTTCGCGCCGTTATATCGAGCCGGTTTACCGTGGGCTGGAGTCATATTCGCTCGTTCAGTCGCATCTCACTGCCAAGCCGGATGCTTGCCTTCATAACAAAATGGGCAATAGGGNTCGCGCATCCGCCAATTAAGGCGATTAGATTTCAGCTGCGCGATTAAGGAGGATCTGTTAAGCTCAATGGTGAGATCATAGCAATTAATTACCGCACACCTGCTCTCTGTTCTGTGCTTATTTACAGTCCTTTACAGGTCAATTAGAATCTTTAATGCTTCATTGAATTCGCGAATGCTACATGCTCATTGAATTCGCGAATACGAATGCACAAGCGAGCTTCCGATCAGCCTCAATGAACAACTTTACCCCCCACGGAACATTTAAATGTGATTTATGTAATCAATGTGAAAAGATTCACGAGAATCAGGCACTCCTACTGCCCAATGATATGGTACATAAAATTAATATCATGTTAATTGTCAATCTTCGGGTATCATATACCTCATTACATGTTTTTGCGGAAGATTCTGTGTAGGCAAGACCAAGAGAGACCCTTCAAACCAGCTTCAAACCATTTCTCTAACATTTTTCACCACATTATCATATGTGATTAGTATATGTCACCCATTAATATGATCGCAGGATGTGTCAGAATTATATCCAATGAAGTGTATATATCTATTCAGAAGGATATAAATAATTGATGTATAATACCAATTATTAAATATTCTTTATGTTCTTCATTTATTTTGCATGACTTTTTGCATTGTACATATTTATCAATATTATATATGATTTAGGTACGTTCACTATTGTCTGCTAGCCTGGTATGATATGTAATATTATGCTTCATGTAGTATATATACCTATTTGGAAGTGTTAATATAATTAATCTATATTTTGAATTATTGAAATATCTTTAATGTTTTCTATTGAAATTCCAAGGCTCTCTGTACTGCACTTATCCATCGTTATCACATATGATTTTTGCATGCTAAGTTCATATTATGTTACTGAATGTCTGCAAGCCTGGTTCTCTACTCACTACTATTTTTTACACTTTGGAGGAGGAAGCCCCCTCCTTCCTGACTTGCAGGGACGGGAGCATCCATTTCTATGGATGCTTTACTGACGGCCCTGGCCCTTTCCAGGGACGCACCCTTCTCCCCGTACATCCCCCCATCCCCAGACTGGTCTTTGACTGGCCCCAACACTGAGCCTAGGCGTTTGGGGGTCAGCCCTCCTCCCCATAGTACAAGAAAGGTGGCGCTTCTATTGTCGTCCCCTAGACCAAGGTCATGAGGCCGGCCTTTGGAGCATCCCAGACGCCAACTGTGTGCACATGGAGCAGGGGAGATGTCATTGGGACACCGCCTGTGGTCTAAAAGTCAATGTAAAAGAAGAAATTGCGGACAGAATAAACGATGAGGTTGAGGCATTATGGGGGGGTTGAATAACACACAATTAATGATTGGAGTCTGCTATATGCCCCCCAGTGCTAGGGAAAAAATAGAAAATCAACTACTAGCACAGAAAGAATCTGGGTAGCAGTGACCAAAATATGATTTCATTTAATGTTAGCAGTAAACAGGAAGCAAAAACAGGAAAGATAAAAAGAAGAGAGCAAATTTTCCATTATTAAGGGCGGCTCTCTGTGACTTGGACTGGGAGACAATATTGTCCTCAAAAAACACAGAACAGAAATGGGAATGTTTCAAATCTCTTCTACAAAAGAAAACTGAAAACTATATTCCAATAGGTAATAGGATTAG
>NC_092860.1:90426663-90456256 GCF_032062135.1 Pyxicephalus adspersus
CAACTATGTCTTATAGGGTTTTATATCTGGGATATGTTTATTTCCCTAGTGGTTGAACTTGATGGACTTATGTCTTTTTTCAACCTAACCGAAGCGATTCCCCTGCTCCTCTGCACACTTGCAGCTGCAATACCCTCATCCTCCATGGTTAACCCTATACCAGGCATCAACACAGGTTGTTTCTTTTAATTAAGAACACTACTTAGTAAACAAATTTGGGGACTTAATTTTGTACTCACTTATCTTTAGATTCCTTAACTGTATATTTTGGGGACTACACTGGCTGGTTCAGCAGGGTATATTTGGCCATAACATATAATATTCTTGATCTGCTCCAAAAACATGGGGACCTTTTTCTTCAAATGAGCAATACAAAAGCCACATAACAAAAGACTATGTAAGTTATCTATTTTTTTATATATACCTTTATGTATATTTACCTATAATCATCTGAATATATATAGTTACAATTATGTAAATCTCTTTAGATATTTTGATAAACCTATATAAATATTAGGCATTAACATCTAGTTTTCATTACCTTGTATCTTGTTTATACCTATTCAAATCACTGTTACATATATATTGGTACATTTTATTGAAATAATAATATCTACATTTATGTTTATGAACTTAAATGAAATACCTGTATGCGTATTAACTCTTTGACACACCGTTGCCCCTAAAGAAGCCTAGAAGGGCGAAACGAGTCGGGTACTACAGTCAATGCGACCAATTACCTAATTTTGGGAAGGTATAATACTTATTGCTATATATGTGTGCAATACGCTAAATGTTATATATTTAGTGCCCTCTAGGGCCTAAATGTAAGGATTTCTTGTGATCTACTGAAACAATTTTGTATTGGTAATTATGAGAATCATCATTGAATACAATATATATTACTTTATATTACTTTAATTACTTACCTAAAGGGTTGGCATACACTCCTCCAGGACAAAAAATTTGTTGAAAAGCCACACTACCATTCTCCCCTGACTAAACAAATCTCTTATATAATCATATCTGGTGTTATGTTTAGCTTTATTTTTTTATGCTACTATGCAGTGATTAAGGACTGTGAGTTGCTGTGGTACTGCACATTGCATTTAGTGCAGATTTTTTCAACTCAAAGTAAAGTGTGCTGAAATGAGTGGAAATACTCTACATGATTCCAGAAAAGGAAGATTTTATCTCTGAGAGAGTGTCAATGGCATTTAATAAAGTACTTTATTGCAAACTTGTGTAAGGGCAAGTGTCAACTTTGCACACCCCAGAAAAGCAGGGACTTTATTCAGTTGAAATATATAAATCAAAATACAAAGCTGTAGTATTTTCAGGGTAAGAACACTATTAGCATGTACAGAAGATATCTGGTGATCTTGCCAGAAACATGGTGACCTTGTCACTACCTGTGAGATGAACTGAAGAACAAACGCTGCAATCTACCTTTCTAGATCTATTTTATTCCTTTATGTACTAGAGAAGAAGAGAGAAATACCTATATGTAGTCTAAATCAAGAACAGAATCCTGTCCTTTTTGTCTTCACTGAAGAATGGGTGCATAGAGCCTCCCGAGATACATACGTCACCCATCCTGGGATGCTCTGGCTGTTCATTCTTTATTTGGAGAAACAAAACTCCTCCAAGAAGAAAATTTCCAAGATGACGCGGGACCCAGTCGAATAAATCTCTTGATGGATCGACGGGTCTGCAGAATTAAAGGTTAGTGTGATTTTTTTTATGTTTACTTTAGTTCCGCTTTAAGGTGACTGAATTAACTTGCAAGTACTACAAATCCAAAGGACCCTCGCAAAGCATAATACCCTTGAGTTATCCTGTGTGCTCCATTCGCACTGGAGTTCTGAAAGTCAGAGACCCATTAATGTTTCATCACTAGACAGTGGTTTCCTTTTATTGTTTTGTCACTACGCTGTTAAATGCTGTTATGCATATCAGCACAGTGGGTTGAATAATGCATGCTGGTTTCTCATACTGCATTTGTAAGCGGACTCTCTGATCTCGCTGTCTATGTAGGGATCAAGCAAAGTTACAACTGGAACATTGCTGAGCCTCCTGGGAGAATGGTTGAGCTAAATGTGATCACTACCTGAATAAGAAACACTGTGTTGAATAGCCGTATGCCTCCATGGAGTTTGTACGTTCTCCCTATCATTGTGTGGGTATTCTTCTGAGCACTCCTACATCCCAGAAGAATACTGGTAGGTATTTTGGCTTACCTCCAAAATTGGTCTTACACTGTGTTAATAAAAAATGACTTAGGGACATTAGATTATAAACAGGTAAACCTTCAACTGAGGAACAGTTAGTGATACGAACTTTGTAAAGTATAATACGTTACCAGATACAAGATAATAATAATTAGTGTGTAAATATTTCTTAGGGACAGAATCATGCAGTGATTACACTAAATCTAAAAATAGAATAGACAAAACCTTTATTAGGAATAAAGTAACAACTTTGCATTTTGGGATGAGGTGGTTTGTGTCTGTCTCCCCAATTTTATCAAAGTAAAGCATTTGCACATATAATTTGGACAGCTTTCTGTAAATAAATTAATTTCTGTAATAAAAAGATACATAATGATGCCCTTTGGTGCTTTTACATAATTGTGTGCATTCATTTTATAAGATTGTTTTACTTGTGTATTTCAAATATTGTATTGATTTTCAAAGGAATTTTACAACAAATATTGGGGAAAATTGGCGAGTCACATATAAAAAAAGGAAATTTAAAACAATCAGAGAGTTGAACATCTACAATTTCCAGAATTGTACAATTTCAAATTTTTTACAGCAGGAAGTTCTTGATAAAATAATAAACTTTCAAGTTTATGTAATATTACCTCAATACAACAGTGTGCTTTACATTTTATCTTTTCAACTCTATTTATTAATACAGAGCTTCCCTGCATAAAACATCAAACAGGTATACTCTAGGGTAATATTTAACTCTAATCAAACTCTGTGACTACTTAATGATGGAGCAAAGGCATAGGAATGATTTAGGGAAGGGTAGGAAAGGCGAGGGAAAGGAAGGTGGGTTCCTCTTTCTATATCTAAGTTGAAAGATAAGAGAGCCAAAGGTCCAATGTTTTGTGAAAAATTGTCATTTTATCTCTAAGTAAACATGACAGGTTATCATACCTCATTATCTGGTTCAATTTTTTTTCTTAGTAAATTCTAGTGGTGTGTTGGAGGCTTTTCAATACAAGCTATTGTTATTCGGGCTGCTAGGAGGATATATATAATCAAGTGGGCAGTCGGTTTTGAAAGTGACTGGGAGATTATATATTCTGATCCAAAATCTCTGAACGCGTGGGCATCTCCACCAAGCATGCATTATAATACCCATCTGACCACAGCAAGGAGGGGAGATGCTTACATTCTATTTATGGAGTGTGATGGGTACCAGATACCATCTCATTAGGACCTTGTTATTAGCTTTGATAAGAGAAGTGTTAAGAGATATGGACAAGCTGAGCTCACAATACTCTGCCACTCCTGAACATTCCACTGGTGCATGTCAAAAAGTTTTTTAGGAGGCTCAAATAAAGTTAAGTATATTGCTGACATTCTCCCTTTTGCTTCTGAAAGCATGACTAAGCATGACTTTTCAAATGCTGTGTTTTGGAATAGGGGAATCAATCTATTAAGCTTAGATTTTATAAAAAAGGCATGAATCTGACCGTCTCTGAGGGTGGGAAATACCTTTTTGTACCTTTTCTGTAGTGTAGCAGTGCTTATAATATCCCTTCCATCCAAAAGATCTCCAATGCAGTATATCTTTTTATCAAGCCACCACTTGAATTGAAATTTGTTACAGTAAGGGGGAAGGTCTGGATTATTTTAGTGTGGCGTCAGAGGTGAGTGCGAATAGCGTAAACTGTGATTCATTTTCTGGCCGTCCCAGAGATCCAAAGAATGGAGGACGCAAGATCGCGGTCCATTTGTTAGCCAGGATCTACATTAGTGTCTCTAAAGGAATTGATGGACAGGGGAGATCTTCTAGAGCAGTCCACTGAGGTCTAGGTTCTGGCATGGTGCATATAAAAGTCTAATAAATATAAAAGTCTAGGAAGAACATTCATCTTGATTGCTGCTATCCTGCTAAACCATGATGGCGGAGATGCTATCCACTCTTTTTAATCTTAAATATTTATTTCCTAAATATGGAATAGATTTATGCTCCCAAGTGAATTTTAAATTACTCTGTAGTTGGAAAACCAAATTCTGAGGGAGATTACAGTTAAGAGCCAATGATTTACTACTGTTCACCGTAAGAAAATAGGTCCAATTCTTTGAAAAGATTGGGGAGTGTAATCAAAGGAGAGGAAATTTACAGCAGCACATCATCCGCTTATAACCCACATTTGTGCTCAAGAGAACCACACTTAATGCATTTTTTATCAGGATTTAGTCTGATTGATATTGCAAGGGGTTCTATTGCTAATGCAAACAGAAGTGGGGACAGCAGGCACCCCTGTCTAGTCCCTCTCCTTTCTTAAATCAATGGGACAAATGATCATTTGAAGAAATATATGCTGAGGGTGTGGAATAGTAGGAAGTCATGATTCTACAAAATGCTACTCCAAAATTCCTCTTTTTAGAAGAACAGACAGATATTTACAAGAGAAACTGTCAAAAGCTTTGTGAAAAGTAGCAAAGCTTCTCTGCCTTGGATACCATCCCATTTTCCCATACCATCCCATTTTAATAACTGAAATAAGATCTAATGTTCTTCTGGTTTGGTCTGGGGCCTGATGGTGACACAGGAAACCAACTTGGTCTGGGTGTATACTTATAATGACCAAGTAAAATGTTAAGCCAAAAAAATAGTGAGCCAATTAAGGGGCCAATATAGATTCAAAAATTTTGTAATATGTGTTAGAAAAACTAGCTATTTTCTTTAAGACCTTTGATAGCTCTCAATATTTTTTCAACATTGATTTTTTTTATTTAGGACCTACATGGTCCTGATGTAATTTTGGCAAGGGGATTCTAGAGAAGAAAGCCTCCAACCTGGCTCTGGACACACCTGGGGAAGAGTTTATTGTAAAAGTTATGGAAGGCTTCTAAAACCAATGTAGTATTCTGAGAGAGTCTGGCTTTTTTTCTGTGAGCCTCCGGCTAGTTTAGCCCAGCTTTTGGGATATAATCTATTTGCTAAAGGGGTGCCTGGCTTATCACCCCATGTTGTTGCAAGTCAAGTAAGGCTTTTTGCTTTTGGTTAATGAGTTATGTTGCTTGTCTTTTGAGATTTGTGGCCAGAGAAATTATGTGGCCTCTAATGGTCACCTTATGAGCATCCCCAATAATTAGGAATTAATTCCCTTGGGGTTGTTCAAGCGAAAGTATTGATAGATGTACAAAAGGGAACATCACTCAATAGCGACTCATTTTGTCCACAGTTTTGAAAATTGGAACATGACCGGGTCATGTTGTAGGAGCATAGTATGTTAGAATGGAGACTAGAGATTCACCTAATTTTCCTTCCACCTTGTGTTCCAATTGAAGTGTAAATTATATGTCTTTTGAAAAACAAAGCCACTCTTTTCTCCCCAGAGTTAGCAAAACATACCAGTGGAAAACGCTTATATTTAGGACAGGAAGTAGCAGAAAAGTGTGTCTCTTGTAATGCTAACACATCAACCCCAAGTGAATGATAGTATTGGAAGGTTTTAACTCTCTTTACTGAAAAACTAAGGCCTTGTACACTGTACATAAGACAAGTTAAATTGTGAGTTGCAGAAACCATCAGGACTTACAAAAAGAAAATCCACATTCTAGCATGACAAACCATACAAAGATCAAATGATTTAACCCAAATCATTAAAATCTGAGGAACCAAGGGATAAGGGGAGACTGGTAAAGATAGTTTGGGGAGGGAAAGACAACCTTAAACTGTTGTACAGAAAAAAATTATCAATAGCTAAGTTAAAAAATTAAGAAAAAAAACAAAAACATTAGAAAATCTGACCAAAAAGGGGAGTCAAGTTCTCAATATGAATCACCGGAGGTTGAATCTCCAGGGGAGGCCATGTTTACTCCTCCAGTTACTCCTAAACTTCCTTTTAGCTTTAGAAGAAATGGATGCCTGTGTCTAGAGAGAAGATACAACGGAGTTGTAGTGCCATTTGCTGAAGACTGATGAAAAGGATCAGTAGTGTCCCAATTCTGTAAGCAGAGTTTCACCTTCATTAAAAGTTGAAAAGGCAATAAAATATTGGAAATGCAAGCCCAATTTAAATGAATATGCCCAACGATAAGTCATGCTGTTCTTCTAGAGCAATTGCAGCAGCGGTTTAAATGATCTTCATTTCTGAATTGTGAGAAGCAAAAGGTCGGCAATAATTTGTATGGGGTGACCATCTAAAGACATGTCAGAGAGGTTCCTGACCACTTTCATGAAGGCTTCCTTAGTTTGGAAGAAATGTGGCCGCACTATCACATCTGACCCTAAGAGAAAATTCACGAATGCTCATCCCTCTATGTATTTTGGTTATTATTTGGCAGTAAGCCTTTCATGAAACCTTTCACTGTAACATCCAAATCTCAAATATATTCCGGTAGTCCTTTGATTCAAAAATGGCCCCTTCTCGCTTTATTCTCCAGATCCTCAATTTTATTTTGGGCTGTTTCTAGGTGACCTTCTAACGAGAAGATAGCACTAGTATTCTGTGAAACTCTGCGGACAGTGTCATCCATTTTTTGTGCTATGAAGTGCTGTCCTATAGACAGGAAATCTTGCTTTAAATCTGCAATGATCAAGCTCTCTTTCCAACTAGTCAACAAATTGGGTTATTAGAGTGGCATCACCTGAATAGCCACTGGGCTGCCGAGAATTCAGAGGAGGACTACTTTGGCTAGATGGATCTAAGTCATCATCCTGAGGTAAACTAAGGACTAGGGAATCACCAGGCTGTTTATCTCTAATAGGAGATCTCAGGGCAGCATGTGGCTCCATAGCTGTAGGGGACCGCCTATCCTCTGTCTCTCCCTTTCTGGTCTAAGATTCCTCCTGGAAGCAATCAAATTCACTGGGTGCAGTAAAAAAAAAGGGGAAATAGAAAGCTTAGAATAACATCAGAGGATTGGTTATCCGCCGTCCGTACCCAGGATGCACTGGATGGAGCAGAGCCACATGGTGTAGCAGCGAAGGAGGCTGCAGCCACCATCTTAGAAGCTGCAGGACCGGACTGTGCTGGCTGATCCCTGGCTTTAGAGGAACCTTTGCTTGGCATCAGGGAGGTTGTTACGTGCAGGGGAGTATTCTGGAGCAGCTGTGTGGTCGTGGAAGCGGTAACAGCACTGATGGAGCCGTTGGAGGAACAGAGGGTCATGGAGTGGCTCAGCACAGTGGCCCTGATTTATTAAAGTTCTCCAAGGCTGGAGAGAATACACTTTCAACAGTGAAGCTGGGTGATACAGCAAACCTGGAATGGATCTGGTCCAGGATTGAAAACATCTGCTAACAAATAGCTTGACTTTTAGGAAATCCATTCTAGGTTTGCTGTATCACCCAGCTTCACTGATGAAAGTGTATTCTCTCCAGCCTTGGAGAACTTTATTAAATCAGGGCCAGTGTCTGCATCACTCGCCTGCACATGCACACTCCTATGATTGTTTTACTTTTAAATATTATTTCTAATGTGACACCATTTCTCAGGTTATTAATTAATTAATTATTTAATTAATTAATTAATGATCCTTGGAAAAAAGAGTGATGTGAATGGGATGGGGGGTTGTTGTGTTATTTCGAAAAATATATAAATATGTTGGAAATAATCTATAATAAAAAAGAATACTGATCAAAATGATCCATAACACACAAATTGTATTTATCATAGCTTTTGGTTCCTACAGGCAACTAATGTTGAGTCTCACGTTGTAATAAATACAAGTACAGAGTTCAAAGAAAAGGTATGCTTTTGTTCTAGGTTCAATTTCCTAATCAATTTCTGAGTGGCGTCCAACAACAAATGCATTAACTGTAATTGGACTCTTTCAATAAAAACAAAAGGCTTGTTTTGATTCTATACCTTCACTACATATTGCTAAAAGAATCAATGCTTTTTTCTGTGTAAGTATATGCCGTAAACCTCTTTGCTTGATTTCAGAGAACTCTTACCCATAGTTTTCTAAATAAAAATGCACCACTCTTTGTTAGTTTATCCACCAAAGTAATATTTCAATTACAACAAGGGGCGGGTAGGTTGAGTTGCAGTATTTTATGCTTGAAAATGGATTTTCAATTCTGTAACAGCTTTGAAGCACCGAACAGTGGAATTGAATGCACACCTGTTATTTTATTGATTTTAAAGTACTTTGTCTGTGACTGTCAATACACAAAGATGATTCCTCAAGGCTTTGCTCCTCAGAATACCACTAGCTTCTAGTCCTTGATTATCATTAGTTAGAAAAGGGGGAGCATGTAGGAAAATCTCAAATGTTGACAAAGACAGCAATAAAACACATCGAATGTTCCCACTGTTTCTACCAAAAGTTTAATTGGAGTTCAACTTTATTCAGCAAAGAGACAGCTGTGCATTGTGTATTTCTTAAATCTTGAAAGGAGAGCTGCAACATGACAGGACCTGGATGTGTTTAGTTAGGCAATTAAAAGATAAACACTTTTGATCAGTTTATTTAATATTTAGTAATATTATCAATACTTCAAGCTGAACTTCAGTCAGTGAAATAAAATAAAAATTTTGGCGAACTTTTTTTTATAATATATGGCTAAGATAACATTTTTCATTCTGGGATGAGTCGGAATGTATGTCTATATCCCAAGGTTAAAGTTGAACTAAACCTAATATTCCAAAAAAAAGGCAGCAGGTTTATTTTTTGCAGGGGGGAAACTGGGGTGCTAGGAATTCCAGCATGGTCAAACAAGATGGCTAAAGATCCCAAACCTACCAAAAGGTTGAGTTAAAGAGGATCTATTTTCACACTGTCAACATTCTGAAAAGAGGAAGTCTATCGTTTTTTTCTTAATTAAATTTTTTTTTGACAATGTCGCCTCTCCTTTTGTCTTTACTGCTGTGGCAGTGAAGACTGAAAGGGATGGCTGTAGACTGATTTTTCTGAGCATGCCCCAGATCGTCATTGGAGGCTTTTGTATGAAAGATGTAAGAATGTATGTACGTATGTTTTGTATGTTTGTATGTAAGTGCTTAATTTCTCGCATGAACAGTAAGGTTGGTGTTTTTTTTTTTTTACATCTAGCGGAACTTACATCACCAGATCTTGCACCTGCAGTGTGAGATCAGTAACTTTTTTATGAGTTAAGCTTAAGATGTAGGCAACAGCAAATGAGCAACAAGAGGTTTGTAGGCAGGTCAAAGGGGTCCTTATGACATTCCAGTAGTATTTAACTCAGCAAACCTAACAGTATAAAGGTTGATTAATTTTGTTTCAATGTGTGACCATTATTTTGAACTGATTTAAAACAATTACAGTCACAAGGCTGAGAATAAAATCATATGTAGATCTATAATACATGTACATTTTTTAGGACTTAAATGGATGTGGTAAAGCAATTTTTTTTAGTATATATTCAATCTGTGTTTTTAATGACTGTGCCTCTTTAAACCTGAGAATCTGTAATAGACACAGAGGTTTATTCAAATAACAGTACCATGGCATCACTAACTGGTAAAAATAGCACACATGCAAGAGGCTATGGTCTCCACCAACCCATTGTGCTGTAAAAGGTTTATCATTTACTGACAGCTGTCAGCACTCTGTAAACCCTTTCAGCTCTGTTGATGACAGGTTGCTCTTGCAGTCTGGCATTTCAAATACTATTAAAAATGAAAATAAAATGTTTATTGTATAATTTAGGTTATTGTATATTTAAAGTAATTTTTCTAATGTGTATTTTTTTAGTAATTTGGAATGTGGTAATAATCTTTATATGTTTGATGTACAATAATCTAAGTGACAATAATGTCAGCTACATGGAGTGCAGTGTTTTTTTCTGACAACCCAAACCACACAGTGTTAGATTTTGTCATTTGTGCCCTTCATAGAATGGGGTAAGCCAGAGCAGATAAAAGCAGATAAACAGATCTGAATGTAAACCAAAGTATTTATTTTTTTCTGAGAATACAGGAAAACTGCTTTGTCTTGAGTATAAATTTAGGGTACAAAATGTGCCCCTCACTACGAACATTTAAAGCAGTAACCAGTAGAAATGCCAAAAAAATCTGCATGAATAAATACATCCAACAATAAATTGAAAAGGTTTAAAATGTATATACTTTCCCCCTTTTATTACAGGTAAACTATTTTGTATCTGATTGGTTTTGATAGGTCACTTGCTGTTAAATGATCCTTTGTGCATGGTTGTTGGTAACCAGTTCATGGTGCTGTGTCCTCACGAAAAGTGTGTAACAAACTCTTTATTATTAAACTCCCTAACAGCAATTACAAATTTTACATAAGGCCCCCTTTATGTTATGGAGATGAGGAAAGTGAGAATGATTTTAGTCTATACCATGCTGTAAAATGTCAGTATCTTAATCTAGGAGTCAAGTTTATTTTTGACATACCAAAAGGTATTTTTCTGTACTTGCAGGGTCCTGGCCAGGATAGTCCTAAGGCCCAGGTTCCTTCTTTTCCCTTCCTTGTTGTCCAGCGCCCACCCCCTTCCATTACCCTCAATAACACATGCAAACAAACTATGGGACAATTTGGCTGGACAGCTGTTTATTATATAAAATAACTTTAAAAAAAAAAACTTTATTGCACATAACATAGATACAAATATCTTAACAAAAATTACCATACCTTAACCAGTCAGCAGTACAACAAACATTTTTTCCTGGCTGCAGTTCCTAGAAGGCTAAACCACCAACAAAACCAATAACATTAGGCCCCCCTAAGTCTGCCATAGATTTAAATTTTTGGCCCCCAGTTGCCATACCCTGACTTGGGTGTCAGTATCATCTCTACAAAGACCCTTCCCAACCCTAACCCTTCCTTTTTTTTATTCACATTGCAGTTCAGAGAACCCCATATGAAAGATGGGCCCCACACCACTCTCTGATACCACTGCCTTCCAGAAAAACCCAGCTGTCCCTAATACTAAAACTCATGCAATAGCCAAACCCTTGGTCACCAAAAAACAGCAGAAAAAAGATTGGGCAGGCAGAAAACTTTCCTTCTCCCAGTCCTGCCTCCTTGTGGCTTTCCCGTCACCCCTTTTGTCTCTTCTTGTCTACTCTAACCTTTACCCACCCCCTAACCAATCTGCGCTCTTCCCCCCTAACCTTCCAGACCTTTCTTTCTACCCTATCATGTAGCTCCTGTACCTATCTTTCTCTCTTTCTTTCTTTCTGGCTCTGGGTCTCACTTTCAAGGCATAAGACATAGGTAAATGTCCATGCACTGCAGAAAAATGAAAAATTATAAATGTGATTAAATAAATATGTTGGTACCATTGTTTTCCTTCTTTTCAGATAATTTGATGGTTAATGCGTGGTAACTTTCATGTACGGACCTTCAGCAAGTGTTTAGTAATGAAAGTTAGAGTAAGGTTTTCTCTTATCTATGCTGGTTCCAAATTAAAAACTAAAAGTACTGATGTCATTGGAGCATCATAATACTTATTTGTGAAAAACAGCATATCATCTTATTCAAAGAAAAATGTTACATTTACAAAACATTTACTGCTGATGACTTGTAAATTATTAATTGTAAACTATACTAGAAAACTTTATGCTAAAGCCATGTTTGTTGTCTGGTCCTACCAAGCAAAGAGTTACAGCCTAAATTTCTATGTAACAGCGTGTCCCATGAGATGGCTGGAAAGGTTTTTGATGCAATCTATGTGGCCACACTGAGATGTTTTAGGAAAAGACAGTAGAAGTTGGCAGTCAGTAGGCTTTTTATAATAGCTGGTATTGAGAGTCCTGGATGACAAAAGAAAAATTAGGAGGGCTCCTTGGCCCTGCTGGTTAATGTGCAAGTTTTCACCCAGGCTGAGAGCCCAGGTAAGCAGTCAGGTGCATGCTAAAGGGAGCTCACTGGCTTCTTGCAGAGGAGATGCAGAGGAGAACTGAGCTCCAGGAAATCTGTTGTCTGCAAGTTGCCACAATGGTTCTACACCAAAGATCCTTTATTAGTTTTACTAGCATGGAACTCCAAGTTATAATTAATCATTTTATTAATATTATAAATAATATTAAACTGTATTTTTATAGAACCAACACATTATCCAGTGTATTACATTAAATAGGGCCTGCAAATAACAGACAGGTACAAATAATCATACAGGAGAGGAGTAGAGGACACTGGCCAAACAAATTACAATGTAAAAAATTAGTATGTTTTCTCGATGAGTTACTGTTTGTTTTTTATTTTACTGTGTGAACTGTAAAGAAAGCCTGTTGCTATGAGAAATCCCCCACAACAATCCCCCATTTTATATAGGAAAACTATAATGATTTTGGGCAAGTTTTCAGCATTTCATGTATGGTACCCATAAAATTGTATTACCAAAGCACTATGGGTTTTGTATAGAGAGTGTACAGAACAGGATCCTTCCTTTCAAGCACTCTGTCTAAAAGGTAGTGAGCTTCCTAAATGTAGGGGGAATAATAGTCATTGTGGTTTTGTTGTTCTGACTCATTCCCTTGTGTGTGAAGTTTTTAGCTATAACTACTGAGCTCTGTAAACAACAGGCATTTCTTCAACAAAGAAGATAAGAAGAGCTTGATTTTTGTTCACACAGGCCATGAGGTTATGGTGCATTTACTGTCACACCTCTTCCTCGCTAAAGCACAGTCACCTCTCTCCTGTGCATGCCTGCAGATCTGCTCTTCCAAATTTAATTAATATTGCCCCTCCCATCGGCCATTTAGAAAATAGCCCCTTAATCATCCCTGGATATATAGCTAGCTCAGACACAGCACTCAGCATTGTACAACGTGTCTACACTAGTGCTGAGCCCCTACTCCTACTGAGCTAAATCCTGCACACCTGTTGCCTGTCTAGCTCCTGTGTTTAACCCTTGTTGCCCAGTTCGTCCATTCCCTTGTGCTCTTCCATTGTTCCTCTCTGTCTGTGGCTATTCCTGTGTTTCCAGTGCCTCCTGTTGCTTCCAGTGTCTCCTATGTTCCCTGTGTCTGCAGTGGCCCCTGTGTCACTATGTCTATTTCCTGGTTTCCTGGTATTTGACCCCTGGCTTGTGACCTGACCGCTCTTGTTTGCTGCCTGCCTTGACCCTGGCCTTCCCTGAAAATTATTCTGCCTTGTGATTTGGTACCGTGTATCTTCCTGCCCACCCTGGTGTGCCCAAGGACCGCAACCTGACAGTAACCAGCAGCTCAACATCCGCACCATTAGAGGCTCCAGGGAAGACCTGGTTGTCACCTAGACCCTGCGCTTTGGCCCTTCTCAGGGCTCACACTACTTTTGTGAAACCCATAGCACCCCTAGTACTGTCTCTCAAAGCGTGGCATTTAGCAGTGCATGTAAGTTCTTATGGCGGCAACTCCATAAGGAATGAATAGGGGCAGCAGTGAGCAGTACTAGTACTATTCACTAGTACTGTAAGTGTTTGAGCAGCTAGCAAGGTGCCAGCCACATTGAGCCACACAAGATCACTTGATCCTGAGACAGGTCTGAACCTGCCCAAACTGTATTTTTACTTTAAAGCTAAAATATTACTGGGAATTCTGCATAGCAATATATTTATAAAAAAAAGCAAGTGTCTATTAATAAAGCAATAAATTTGAGAGCACCGAACATTCTCTGGTGGAAATAAATCACTTCCTTTGAAAATACATGCACCTGGAAGATTTTCCACCAGACAATGTTTTGTGAATGTCAGATTCACTGCTTATTACAAAGCCCTCTAAATTTTCAAATCCTGAAAAAAATAGCAATACAGGTTCACTCAACTGGACAAGGTATTTAAAAAACCTTTAGAACACTTTTACCTATAGATTGTTGCAATAACACTACTGGGCAGTTTGGCTATATAAAAAAAATAGAACCCTTTAGCTGCAGTTATTTAGAGAACAACATGTTTTTGTGAAAGTTGGAAAATGTATATCATTTGGCTTTTGATTAAATAAATAGCGGTTTAAATATAGTGTAAAATCATATTTCTTTGTCTTTTTTCTGGTTTTGTATTCTTGTTCTCCCTCTACCTAATTCTATGATGCCTATGTCAGAGAAACAGCTTTCTCCTGATAAAATGGTGTTGCCATAGCAGCAAGTGGTGACTGATCTCTTGCCCCCCACTGATTTTGAGTGTACTTTCAGTTAGCGAGAATAGTAATCATGCTTTACAGATCGTATCAAACTTATAAATCCCCAATGTCCTCTAAGTGAAACTACTGTATTGGGCTTTATAGGTGACAGGAATGAAAGGCTTTAGCTCTAAGGAGTACAACTCTAGCGATCTTGACAAGACTGACAGGAAACAAAAGTAAAACATATTTTAAGGAAAGTAAGTGCATTTCCATTTTTGTCACTCTCACTTTTGTCATTATACCAGCAAAATTTGTCAAAGCAATTCAAAAGTTTTTAAGTATCTTTACTATATCAGTTGTCATTTAATAAACATGAATAGTTCTGGCAGGTCACGTACAGCTAAGCCTGTATCTGTTATACAAGACTTATAAATCTGCTCCCTTATTTTTACTGTATTGCTGTAATAAAGCACATATCTTACATGTTTTAGACCAGTGGTGCCCAACCTTTTTTCATTGGGGGTCCGCTGTTGACATTGAGATAAAACACGCGGACCACAATGCAAACAAACATTAAAGATGTTTAAAACTAGAATAGTTTTATTTTAAAATGCAAATACATTGAAATGTTTCTAGTTACCGTAACGTACATTCACCAAATAAAAGAAATGACAAATTAGGAATTTCTGCACTCCCCATTTGATGCTCATTTTATTAATGAACAACACAAAACTAAAGCTATCATACAGTGCTGGCTGGTCATATAAAGCTACCCACTCACCATTCCTGTACCACATCACACAATGCGTCTTGTCAGTTTTAGGGGGACGCTAAGCTTCTTTGTACCCCTAAATCTCTGCAATGAATACTTCCAGAGAAATGCAATTCGTGTGACAAAAAGGCAAGGGGAGATGTTTTTAATGCTACATCTTCAGGTCCCTACATCTCACCATTCCTGGGAAATTGGGACTCACAGAAGGTAAGTGGCCAGCTATGTGTGACAGGGTAGCATGGTATGACAGGTATAGTTTTTATTATCTTATGATGGCGCTGCAGAAATAAAAATTTAAGGGGAGATTAGCTACAAGAGTCCTCCACTTATCATATACTTTATTATACCTACAGCTCCACTTTCAGCAGAAACTGGGGTTCAAACAACATAAGTGGACATTTATTTCATTGTGACAGGGCACCATGGTATGGTAGGAGTCATAAAATTGTAGTGTGTGTGTGTGTGTGTGTGGGGGGGGGGTAGCCATAAGAGTCCCCTAATTATCCTACATTTCTCTTCCTCTACTGTTAAAGAGAAATTAGCAATAGTAAGGGGCCAGCTATGTGTGACAAGGTAGTATTGTATGCAGGCATAGTATTTGTATTTTGGGATGGTGCCATAATGATGTAAGTTTAAGAGGTTACAGTTACATTTTCCTTTTCTTACAGAGAAATTGGGGTTCAGTAGAGAGTAAGGGAATAGCAATGTATGACAGGATAGCAGGATATGATGGGTAATGCATTTTAATGGGGTAGGGGGGCAAAAGGAGTTTCCTACTGGTTTCCACATTTCCAGTTGCCACCATACCTCTATTCCAAGGAAATTGGGGTTCACAGAAGGTAAGTGTCCAGCTATGTGTAACAGGCACCCTAACAGCCGCTCAGTCCCTCACACTGCAGTGTCTGCAGATTTGACTCCAGGTGGCAGTGAGCGGTACTGAGCGTCTCCCCCTAGACAGGGTTTTATGGCATGAGGAAGGGGTAACCACACCGCAACTGCCATTCTTAATGCAACTTTGTGCAAGTTTTCTGTACGAGCAAGTATATATATAGTGAACCACAGCATGGAGCCAATTGACAGTACCCTAATGCTCATTGCCATGGAAGTGGCCCCTGGGGGTCCCTAACATGCAAACTCAATTTGGGGATCCTGGTCTTGAAATAGCCCCCCTTAATGTGAAAATATCCCTGATTGTTATTAGGGTTTTATGGTTGTGACCCTGTATTTAGCAACTTGTTATGTTCAGGGGGCTGGTTTAGTAGCAGCTCTCATGGTTTCCTGTGTACCCTGAAAATTTCACATTTTTATGATGCTGGGTGCGGGAGATATGAAGGTTTATACATTGGGGATAATGACAGCTACATGGACACAGACACAGCTCTGCTGCTGCTGATGGGATTATCCCACCAGGTCTATAGTACACGCCCACTCTCAGGGAGCTCACACTGAGCATGCTCCCTCTGCTGACAGCACAATCTCATAGGAAAAACATAGGAGATGCATGTGCCCCATCCCCCGCAGGACAATGAGCAGAGAGGGAATGAGCAGAGGGTCGGATCTGGCAGATCGTGGGTTATAGGTTGGGCACCCTTGTTTTAGACTATGGTGTATTTAATCCCGACAGTGCCCAGGCAGAAGTTTAAAACCTAATTACATTGGAACGTAATTTTAACCACAAAAGTGATTCCACTGAGTATGCTGTTCGCCCTTACTAGGCAGAAGCAGAAAGGCAGCAACAGGCGTGAGTGCACTCTCTGTTTCCCTTCTATCCAAAACTCTTTTTGGAATCTGAGCTGATAAAAATAATAAAGTTTAAGACATCGGAATCCAAAGGTATCTAAATTTGTGGAATAACTGTAGCCACAAGAACTGATGAGCAGCTTGGATGGCTGCACAGTCTGTACATTACAAGAAAAAGTCCAGCTGAATGTGACTAATTACTATGAGATATTTCTTCTTGTTCTATCTCCTGAAAGCTCTCAGAACAGCTAGTTTCTTATGCAAACAAACGCAATTTTCAAAATCTGACAGTGATGTAAAGTGTTCAGCAAAACTAACCGCATCATTATATAAAGATCATACTCATATACATACTTTTATCATGAGCAATGAAAGTCCATTGCAATCTTTGTATTACAGATCCTGATTTAAATATAATGTAATTTTGTATGGCATTTTGTTAGAAGATAAGTTTTTTTACTTTGAATGCGCATTAATTTAAATCAATTTGTTTGACATAGAAAAATCTAAATACATTTAGAAACTCTAAAGAACCTTAAAACTTGTTTATCATTCCACCGAGCTCAACTTAAAAAAAAATTTGCCTGGGATAAAAATTTCAAATAATCTTAGGAATCAAATAATTAGTATTTTTATTGAAGAATGATACCTGCTCATTGGATTATCTGAATTATTTGTCAATTTATTAGAATTAGAAATTATAATGTGTTTCACATATATTTTATAGGACTGTCTTTTCATTTTGAATGGGTTATCAGTTTACCTGCGCTTCTTTTCTTTTGCATTCCACAATGCACAGATGGTTTACATAAGTGTTTTGTGGTGTTATGTAGAGTTGTGCCACACCTCATGAAATGCAGCAAATGTGGGTTTTATCATATTTTATCAATGCAAAACTGTAAACTCTGCCCCTTCTAATCAGGCCCAGATGTTCTAACGCAAGTAGCCCCAAATTCTCTATTAACCTCACCACCACACCTCACCACAGGCTCAAACCTTTTTCCCAAAAGCCCTGATTCAAATGAATAGAAGCAATTAGGAATCGCTTTGTGTAGACGAATTGCAGCAGTGGTTACTGAGAACAAGATGCTTTTTTTTGGTTGCCCTTAAACAGCCATCTGCTTCTATTTTCTTGAATACAACCACGTTCGAGCACAGCTCACAGGGGTTGCAAAGCAGTTCCTGATTGCTGCTTGAGGACTCGGAAAGATCCATCAGTTACCAGAAAACATTGAGCAGCAGCAAACCACAACCTCAACCATTTTCAGCTGTACTCAACAACATAACAACAACAACACAGAAGTTGAGTCTAGTTGTGGTTGAACTTTGGATGACACAGCAACCACACAGAATTGAAGAGGGGTGGCTGAAAGCTGCTGACAGCAATGATTTGCAACCGCAAGTCTGTAAGGGGCCTTAGTGACTACAGAATAATGAATTCAGCCCCCAGAAGAGATCTCATATTGTCTGATTTTCAATGTGCCCAGTATTAACTTTTGCTATTGTTGATAAACACCGATTTCTAAAGATCTGCCTTATGTGGCATAGGGTGGTGTGTGGAGATTTTGTTAAAATTGAGTTCTTTACAGCTTTCCAACATTTAGGTGCCAATATACAATTCCCAAATAAATATGAACAGCAATATTTACTTTTTGAAAAATTCTCAATATTGTCTGTATTTATGGCAGTTGACAATGCTGACTTGTTTTCAATGCACAAGCTTTATGGTCATCATTATGATCACTGCACCGACCTAGAACAAGAATGTACATATCTCTTGTTCCAACACACGGTATACACACACTTTTTTCCTGGCCATTAGTGAAAGAAGGATTACAGAGGAGGAGGTGGCAACTTCAAAAACGAACTGGTCTCAAGTGGACCATTAAATATGTTTTACATTTTTCTTTGTATAAATAAAATCAGTAATAAAATTTCTATTTATAGTGTATCTATAATTAAAAATATGTATTTTAGTGTTAGATAGAATAGGGAAAAGTTAGATCCTCAGGACAAACTTTTACTAGATAGGAAATGAGTGAAAATCTCCAAAAGGGTAAAAGGCAACAATAAAAAAGATGAAGGTTCTGGCCCCCTTCCCCATATCTAAAGGAAAAAGTATTTTCACATCTGTCTGTGTTGCTGTTAGAGTAATTTCCCCCTCATTTCCTGTTGTGGAGACAACCTTTATTTCAGATTGAAGTGATTAATTTTTCCAGTGGAGCTTCTCTCAACTAAATCAGTTCTAATAGCTATCCAAAACTAAAACTAAAAAAAAAAAGTTTGGGTATAGATACCCTTTATTACATCCTTTATTGTACTTTCCTATACACAGAAGGGTGGTTTTATGTTTAACACTATTAAATTACTACAATTATGGAGAAATTACTGCTTGTCACTGTTTATGATTCCCATATTAATGAATGAAGTTGTTCATCACGGAGAAAGCTAACATTTAGTGTAATTCCATTTTAAGTGGGAGGCTGATGTAAGGAGGATGCTTGCTCTTTCTTCTGGAGTATTTAAACCAAGCCTAGGTCCGGATCACAGGATGATATACAAGAGGAATGTTGATGCTGTGAGGCAGTCATTCCATGGAGTTGGAGGTACCACTTCACAGCCGAGAAGCCGGGAACCCACCAGCTAACCTCTACATTGCATCCTCCAAGCCCACACTGATTCAGCTTCTGAATACATCCCGGGCCACCCCCCTAGGTCACTCGGACCCCATAAATGAGGTAAAAGCATGATCCTCCTCCAGAGACAGGGTCCCCACTTCTGGCTGATTCCCCTGGAACTTCCAACTCCATGGAATGACTGCCTCAAAGAATAAACATATCCCGGACTAACCCACATAATACATCAATATCGTCTTATGACCAATTCTATAAGATGTCTGACTTCTACCTATCATACATCCCTCTAAAGAAGCACTCCTGTGAAACAAGTTGGGATATTAGAAATCCTCCACACATTGAACTCAGTACATCACCTATGTCTTGGTCTTTATTTTGTTATATTGATGTATCCCTAACCTAAAAACCCACAGTCAGGTGGAGCTTTGATAGTTACCTACTTCAACAATAAAAACATTGTTTATGCATCTTTTTCCTGCACATTATGATGTTTATTTACTTTTGTGCATTATATGACCCATCCCCTTTGCTTCCATAACTTTGCTTCCAAAAGGTCTAGGTCTATATTATTTTATTCTCATATGTATGCTCCTGTCCTAAGTATTATCAGCAAAAATAGCATCAACGTGTGAAAAAAATCAAATATCTTTTAATGCATGTTTGTAAATGTCTCAAAGGAGATATTAATAAGAGATTGCTAAAATCTGTAGCTTGAACTTGGGGCAATCACTTTACTTTGTAATATATTTTGTTATAATTCTACACACTAAATAGCATTTGTACATTGTAATATCCAATTAACCTTTATTTAAGATATTCACAAATCATTTACAGAATATTTCATTAAATGTCACAATTCCTCTCTGTGATTTCATTTTGCAGTGGGTCTCTCTTTTTTTCTCTATGAGTTCAATTTTACCATTCTTAATATAAATGATACAGTGACATCCAATTTAGATGCCTCCTGCAATTCAGATCAATGTCCGATGCCTCATATCATCAAAGAAAATGCAAGCGAACACATCAGAAGTCTGTCCTAATCAGTCATCACTTTTTAAACTTATGGCTTGTCTCACTGCGCAAATAATGACTGAAAGTAGTCAAGTGCCTGTCCCAGGGTGTTGCTCACAGTAGGCTACAAGTAATCTTGCACATTTGCTCAATCCAAAAACCACAATATTTAAAGTTAAGACATAGGAAAATATATTGTACAGTTATGGATGGATTATTATGGATTAGTATACTGTTATCGGTATCAGAAATCCAGTCTTGGGTCAGCCTTTAATAATAATGTAAAGTCTGCAGTGCTTGTAAACAGGAAGTCAATAAAAGAGGTTAGGGAAAACAACAGCTCTGAAGTGCTGAAAAAGATAACAAAATTAAATTGTTTATGATACACAGGAATATGATAAACTGAATATCCTCTGGTTTGGGTTTAGATTTACTTAAATCCCACTTCAGTTTAGGAATAAAAAAAATAATTGCCTCATACCATTTAAAATAATAAAGCAGCAATTGCTACACTACTCATCCAGTTTCCAGCATGAACCCCAAAGATTTACTACTCTGTAATCCAACATGGCACTCAGTATTTGTTAGCTCACAATAAAAATACCAACTTCTGAGGGTATTACATCAAGCACCCTGAACATGTACACATTTGCATCTTTTACAAAACTCTGCACGGTCATGTACCTGTGCATTGGCATGTGTGCCTGCTGGTTTCTTATTGTGGAACAAAAAGGGATGTTTAAGACTGGAACTTTTCAGACACCATGTGAGAGATCTTCAGCTGTAATCCTAAAACCCGAAATTCTACATTTAATGCTGATCTTGATACTGATCTGAATTTTTCCTGATTTTTTTGTGGTTTTTACCTGTCTGCTCATCTGTTCCTGACCCTGAATTGTTCTTGTAATATGATTTCTACCAGCAGCCCTAGTACCTTACAGCCTGCAATTTGCTAATCTGGCTTGTCTCTGCCTATTAAGTTGGTAACATGTTGCCTGGTTTTTGCTGACCTTGGCCTGTTCCTGACTTCTTCTTTTCAGTGAACCATATTTAATTTTACAACGTCTCAACAGCTTTCACAAGTTCTAGTGACAGCAGTGACATACCTGTCCATCAGCACTCATTACACTTTTTTTTGTCTCTGGACTCCCGTCTTCCTAGCCAGAGGTGTTTGGACTGGAGTTGTTTTTCTCAATGTGACATATGGCTCCTTATTCCAAAAGTATACTATAGAAACTGAAATATTTATGAGAATGCCTTTTCCGTACATTTGTCCTGGTGACCATTTTTAAATCAAACCTAGGTTTGGTTACTGATAGACAAGGATATTAACACTTACAAGCCATTTTTTTATGTACACCTTGCCAGTACCGAGTTGGACCCCCTTTTCCTTCAGAACTGCCATATTTCCTAATGGAATAGCTTTAACAAGGTGCTGGAAACATTCCTTAGGGATCCATATAGAAAATAAAGCATCACACAGTTGCTGCAGATTTGTTGGTTGCACATCCATGATGTAAATCTCAATTCCACAATCTAAAAATAATCTAATGGAATAAGATCTGTTGACTGTGGAGGCCACTTGAGTACAATGAAGTAATTTTTATTTTTAAGAAACCAATTATAAAGCAAAGAACATGATTATCAAAAAAGTAGGCTGTGCAATTTAGGAAATTCTCAATTAATATTAAGAGCCCAAAGTGTATCAATAAAATATCTACAACACCAACCTGAACCATTATTACAAAGTAGGATGGATTCATGATTTCAAGTTATTGATGCCAAATTCAGACCAAATAAACAGAAATTCAACCTTATCAGACCAGGCAACATTTTTCCCATCTTCTCTTGTCCAATTTCTGTTCTTGTCCATTTGTAGTCTCAGGTTCCTGTTCATAGGTGACACGAGCGGGACCTGGTGTGTTCTCATGCTACTGTAATCATCTGCTTCAAGGTTCAATGTGTTGTTCATTTTGAGATGTTCTCCTGCATACTTCAGTTGTAATAAGTGGTTGTTCGAGTTACATTTGTCTTTCCACTTGACAATGTCTACATGTCTAATGACATGGAGTTGCTGCCATGTGCTTGGGTGTTAAGATATTTCTATTAATGAGCAGTTGAACAGGTTTACCTAACAAAGTGGCCAGTGAATATATAAAAAATAAGCAGACATATATTCAAATTTTCTGCTTTTAAAAGGCTTACTAATGTTTTTGTCTGAATATGCAAGCATGTTTATTGTCACATCTTTACCTGTCATTTAGCTTTCTATTTAGTGAAATAACTGATTTAATGCTAATGCATCGGATAAAACTGGACTTTATCACTCCTACACATCTCATTAGCATAAGAAACAGAAGCCACATAGCTAGAGTTTAATCAGTTGTAGAACTGATAAAAAATGCTTTGTTTGAAATATGCCACTGAATAATCTCAACACTCGGAGAGCACATTTACTGCACTGACCATGTAGTCAGCTTCACAGAAGTAACACCACTGTTTAGCTGGCTTAATATGTTCAAAGTTCAACTTCAAAGCCTTACCAATTTTACTTAAATTGGAAGACATTTGTCTTGAACGTACCCTTTATGCTTTGTGAGAATATGATCCGATTTAAGTGGATTAAACAGACAGGAAGTCAACAGATTTGTCTCAGTCATGAACTGTTTTATGCAATAAGCGCAACACACAGCAGGGAATTCAGATAATTATCTATATTTCTTATTTGATCATTGATAGCAGACATTTCATCTAGTTAAACTAATGTCAAGCAACCCTTATTGTGTGGTTGACTTCACATTCATTCTGAAACTTGGTTATTTTGTATTAGCTTTTCCAGGAATAATTGAAATGGATCATGCTTGCTTCATATAATTTCACGATTTTAAGATGAGCATCACACATCTATGCACATTCAAAAACCAATTAAGAGATAAAGGCAGTAAGTGGAAAATATCTCATGGCCAGACTCATCAGACTAAGGTTAGGCTTGCATGTGGTTTTATGAGGCAAATCAAAGACTTAAAACCATTTTAAATAAATTTGTGGTGTACAACACAAAAGCCACATGAATAAATCATCAAAATGACTTTTAGGTGGATAGTAGTATATACCCATACAACAATTTCAGTAATAATGGGGGGATACACCCTTCATCCTGTGTTAAATGTTTTATGGTATATCTGTTATGCAAAAACACAACAAAAAACAAACATTTATAAAATAGGTGAAAATTTGTACATGATAAAAAAAATTGTTGCACATTTGCTTTATTTATATACCATTTACTCAGGTTTTTGTTTATTTTTAAAGCCCATATATAGAAGATTTATGCTCATCTCTACACATATTGTCTGTATTAATCTGTATTAACCATTTTGTCATTTGGTAAATGCTGGTTGAACTGGATTGTAAACCACAGTGCAAAAGAATGGCTATAAGTCTGCCTAAAGCATATAAACTATATGAAGACTTCAGTTGTTAGCCCAGTAGTGACTAAGGCTGTGATAATCAAAGTGCAGCATTCGATTTTTGCAGACAGTTTGTTCTTGGAGAAGCTTTCTGTTCACAGCATGTTCTTGTATTATTTGAAAGAAAAAAAAAATATTATACATAATTGGAATTATGTCAACCTAAAGTCAACCACAGCAAAGTTGCACTTTTAGATTGGAATAAAAAATTATTTGTAGTGTATAGCTCAAGAGTCAAAAGAATTGTTGTCAGTGTGTTTACCCAGCAACATCTGCTCTTATATTGGTAGTCAGAGAACCGTCCCCCCCATTAACCTCCGCTCTTACATTAGTGGTCAGTGACACCCCAAATAATGTCCCTTCTCATGCAGAGAAACAAGGTTACCTTGTTTGGTGGTCCCCACAATCTTACTCTCGCATTCATCATAGACACTTGTACATCTCATAACATACTCATCAGTTGGTCACAGTGGCTTGTATGTTTACTTTTAAGTATGGCGTGTATGTAATGTTATTGTTAGCACTGCAGGTCGTGCCGGCGCTGCTGCTCCTAATCGCAGGCATGGGCGCCGGGTTCTATCTCTCAGGTAACACTACCTATGTTCCATATCAGTGTTTCCTCCATGCTGAGACTTGCTCTGTTTGTGAGCTAAAAGTTTCTGTTTTCATGGCCTTCTTTTCGATCCAGTGACATCATCACTAGGTCTTTGTGCTTCTCCCAGCAAAATCAGAGTTAGCAATTTCAGTAAAGGAGAGCTTATTGTACAATTATGAAGTCTGAAGATACAGCTGGAATTTCTTACACTTCTAATTTAAAGGCTTTGTGTATTTTCCATGTTTCTCTCTAGGCTGTATACAAAGGATCTTCATCCACTGTACATGAAGAAGAAAAAAACATTTTTGAACTTATTAGAAATAATCATATGTTTTACAATAAAGATTTAGTGTTTGTATGTGCAAGCTCCTGAAGGGTAATTGGAGAGCTGTATACTTATTCCTAACGTTGTTATCTATTTAAGGATTTGAGATTTCAGTATTTGGGCATGAGACTTTAAGACTCTAGTTTCTAAATGGAACAGAGGTCAATAAGAAACAGCTGTGTAATCTCTTTTAACTCCATATGTTTTCAATAGCATGTAGTAGAGTAAAGTTATGTTTAGCATTACCTTTTAGGTATGAATGGTAGTAAGAAAGCATGATGAAATTTATATCTAATGTATGTCAATGGGAAACTTTTGTATAAAGAAGGAGTTACTCTCTAAGGTGTGGTAGAGATTGGACCATCATATTCTCTCATGAACTGATCCGTATCATCAATCAGGTCATATCCTCATATGCTTTCTTTTTATTTATTTTGTGAACTTGCTTACCATATTGTATTTTAGTGTGACTTTGAATAAATACTTTTTATTTATTGACGGAAGACTTCTCCAGCACACATGCTTTATTCACTACAACCTTTTTTCTGAAGAATACTATTTTTATATTCTTATTATTGCATATTTTTATTTTTTTTCTTGAATCTTGTTGAGTGGGGATAAAATTGACTTTATCAGCTGCTACAGCTACAATAAACAAGGCACAGAAAAATCTGACAGAATCTAGGACCTAGAAGAAAGGACTGCCACGTGAAGTCCAAACAGCTGCAGTGAATCCTACACAGCCAAGGACAATAGGAGCACGTGATGAGAAGAAAAGTTTTGTACACAAGAGTGAGTAACATGGATCTTATTTATTCTTATGCTGATAATAGTAAGATTGACTTTACATTTTCTGATAATAGTATGACAGATGCAGCTTCATGGTCTAGTTTATGGGAGCAGTATTCAAAAGAAAATGCCAGAATTGATAAAAAGGTTTTGACTATGAACAAAATGAAAAAGAAATTAAGTAACATCATGAGGATGATTAAGATTTTCAATACATTAGTGATTGATGATAAATCTTTGCCTACACGTAGTGTTTGCATAAACAGTACAAAACATACACAAAAAAAAACACACATGATTCACAGACAAATGACACTGAAAATAAAGAGTGTACTAGATGTGAAATCCTAATGAATCACAAAGATGACCTTGAGGATCAGTTAGAAACACGCACACAGCATCTGTCCAAACTACACACAGACATTAGGCGAGTATGCATTAACTCAAGAAAAGGCGGACATAGTAGCACATCACAAAAGTCACAACGAAAGTCCAAGTCAAAACATCAATCACCTTTTGATGTTTTTGAAGATGAAATAGATGACTCAATAGATGTTGCAAGAGAACAATTATTGGATAAGGCAGAAAAGTTAAATATTAAAAAACATGATCAGATAATAAAATTACTTAAGAAGATTCTGCCTTACAACTTAAATGCAGATGCATTTTATAATGCAGATGTATTTGAATCCAATGCAGATAGATTTAATTTAAATGATGACTAGAAAAATTTGTTATTTAAATCTTGGATCCCAACATGTTTTTCTAGACGCTTAGAAATCTCACCTGCTACTGCAGAAAATGGAGATTTAATACATAGCACTGAATCAGATAGATTGAGACAATAGCTGAACCTGACTCTGCCTGAACTCTGCCTGCCCTGACCTCGGATTGTTAATGACCATTCTGCCTGCTGCCTGCCCTGACCTTGGATTGTTCTTGACCTGTCTTTGCCTTACCCTCTTGTACTTTGCTTGTTTGGACTTAACCCTTGTCATGCTTTATGACTTTAAATAAAGCGTGATTGAAGGATATCTGGAGTTGATTGTGGTTTGTGTGCCCAGGCGCATTACACATATCTTGCATATTTTGGAATTAAACTGGGGGACCAAGATAATCATCATAATGATTGTTATTTTTGTGCTGTATGTAAAAGGTTTCAATCATTGCAAGAAAAACAAGTGGGAGTACCCTGTTTTGGAATCAGCAAAACGACCTGTGCCACATGGTGCTGATGTTCCCATACCAGTGTTCAGTACACTCCCTGATATTCTTGTATCTGACATGGAGGATATACAGGGTTTGTAGTGTAATCTAGGAGTTAGCATTGGAAGTGAATATGAAGGAAGTGTTTCATCAAACCAGCATTTCTCCCAAGAAGAGCTCAATGATTTATTATTTGACCTAAGTCTGTCAAAACAAGCATCTGAACTTTTAGCATCCAGGCCAAAAGAAAAGAACTGTCTGAAACCAGAAGTTAAAAATGGTTTATAGAACAAGAGAGGTGACACTTCCACCATATTTCAGTGAAGATGGAGACTTTGTGTATTTTTTTAACATCCCTGGACTACTAGCCCATATGAGAGTACCAGAATACCGAGCAGAAGACTGGCAGCTTTTCATATACAGTTCCAGTTTGAAATATGTTTTACTGCATACTGGCAACTGCTATGCATCAATACCAATTGGTTACTCAACAAACCTTAAAGAAGAATAAGAAAATATCCAAATGGTCTTACAAAAGCTTTGCTATCATGAACACCAATGGTCCATATGTGTTGATTTAAAAATGGTGAACTTCCTACTTGGACAGCAAAGTGGATACACAAAGTACCCATGATTCATCTGCTTGTGGAATCGTAGAGCAAAGCAGGATGACTGGGAAAAAGTGACATGGCCACCAAGGATAAACATGAAAAAAGGGGCAGCGAACATCATTGACAATGGTTGACACAGAAAAAATCATTTTCCTTCCACTACACATAAAGTTGGGATTAATGAAGCAATTTGTTAGAGCTCTGAACAAAGGGGGTGATTGATTCAAATACATTTGTAGATTCTTCCTTGGATTGATTTACTTCTGTAAATATACTGAATATAGAATAAATTGACAATGAGTATTTCAAAAATTAAATTTTGTATACGTAGGCATATCTAGTTTAATTTTTCTTAATTTTCTTGTTTCATTAGTTTTCTATGAGGTTATTATTGAGGTCGATATTTCTAAAACTAGAGAACTAGAGCCAATCTAGCAAAACCAATACCATATTGAAAATCTGTGCATCAAACATAACCTAAAATGATCTAAATCTGTTTGGCAAGAAAATGTTTGTTGACCAGTGTAATGATTACCATAATTGAATCCTTACAACCAAATAAAAATATGCATCATTCATTGCAACCTTGCTGTGAAATCAGGATATATTATTGTGATCTTAGGTAAAAATTATAATTTTTTTTACTGTGTGCACGTACTGATATTTGAATACATTACGCGTGTAGTCAGTGGTTTGTGTTTTATTAGCACTTTCAGTTTACCTATTTTGTTAGTTATTTACAGTAAGCAAGTGTATTTCATTACAAATATGTATTGCCTTAAAGAAAATGTTCCTCTTGCTTTGCTAACTTCTAAATTACTTGGCTTCTTTATAATATTTTTCTTTCTCTCTCTAACCCTTTTCTTTTTCTTTTTATTTCTTCCTTTCATTTGTCACAGACTTGGCTGTACTTTAGCCTTCCATTAGCTTGCAGCTTGCAGCCGCAGCAATCTGCCTCCTACAATTTCAATCATTTTCCAGTTTCAAGCAACCAAATAGTCAAAACTGGCATGAGGATTGAATAAGATGCCTTCTATTGTGCTAAATGGTTCTGATCAATTTACATACATGTTTGGACTGATTGGTTGCCCAGAACTGAGAAAATATTAACACCATGGGTGGCATATTGCTGTGGTTAAAAGCTTTGGAAAAATACAAAATTGCCAAGAATACTGTATCCCAGAATATTTCTTCTTTCTCTCTCACATGCACGCTACGGTAATTCTGGCATCTGAACTGACAAATAAATTAGCCATTTCACAAGACTTAATTATGCAGTGAGACCAACTAATCTAAGATAGGTAAATTAATTCTTTAACATAATATTATTGTAAGCTTATGCCAACAGCTGTTATCTGTAAGTTTTACAAATGATCTCATCCCTCCTATATCACAATATTCACTCAGGTAATATGCTTCCCATTCACTTTTGTTCTCTGCTTACCCAGCCACTTGTTCTCCCTGCCATGACACCAACCAACCATTTTTACTTTCCCTAGTATTTTGTACTTTGTTTATGGAACTCGGTTTCCAGTCCTCTCATTCAAGATCTGCGCCCTTCTAGAGAGCCCTAAAGCACATTTGCCCAGGTCAACCTTTTTCCAGACTGTTAAACAACAATCTTTCACAAAGTAAAGTGTCTTTATGAAGACATCTCTAAGACCTGAGGTGGGCAGGGCTGACTCCAAGTTCTGCAATTTCAGTTCATGAAAAGGCATGAGGTCTCATTCCACAAAAGGGCATTAGGAGTGGAGTACATTTCTGGCAGGTCAACAAGTACTGAGCTTGCCAGGTCTTTATAGTGATAAAATATTGTCCATGTATTGCAGAGGATTGCATTTTTTCATAGTATACATATTAACCTCCATGGCGGTATTCCGGAGTGTGGCTCGGGGTTAATTTTCATTACCAAAAGCAGTAACCATTGGGACCAGGTAAGGAGGACTTACCTGGTACCGACGAGACAGTGGTGTCCCCTGGTCTCACGTCCCTGGCATGATCAATGGGACATGTCAGCGTGCCGTGGCAATGCGCTGGGGGGCATGAACGGGTGGAAATTTAAACAGAAAGGAACCACTTTGACATGCAAAAATGCTGTCATAATCGGACCACCAGGGACGTTAATGATACAGTCTTGGATCTGTGTTATCTTCACATACATACAAATTTTTCTTTTATTTGCCTCAACAACCTTTTCTGCTAGGGCCC
>NC_092860.1:90457462-90459138 GCF_032062135.1 Pyxicephalus adspersus
CCTTGGTTGGAGATTCACCCCTACTGCTGTGATCTATGATCAAGAGCTATGGCTTTGCAAAAGCTCCAACCTCTGAATACTTTTTGCAAAATTCTGTCAGGAGGTCCTATTTAAAGGAAAGGCATTAGTCCTTGAACCTTTGTTATTCTAGAACATTTAAATGAATGTCTGTAGAGACTCTACACACTACACTCCATATGAAGTATTTATGCATTATTCAATTTTCATGTCACATGTTAATTTAGGCATGATCCAATTTTCACCTCACAGTTTCAGCCTCCTAGTTTACCCCCAATTGTTAGAACCTTAGACAGGATTTTATGACCATCAATGTAGTTTGGCTCTTTCAGTAATAGAGGATCAATTTTTACATCTGGTTATAACCAATGCAGTCTGCATACTCCAGAGATCCACCCATCGAGGCATTTTGATATTTGCATAACTCATCCCAATTGCTAGTTCATTAATTGCATAGGGGCTTTTGAAAGAAGTACTAAGGCAGAGCGCTGTGGTGTTTTAATTAAATTACTATACAACTTCCCCCTGGTCTCACCTTGTAGTAAGGAAAATTTTATTTTTGTTGCAAAATCTCAGTTGTATCTAAATTTTATTAAGCTACATTAGGTTTTCCTTCCTTTGAAAAGTTGTGTGTGAAATTGTCTGTTCATTGTTCTGCCTACACATTGGCAAACGGTGGCCACCATAAATGTGGGTCAGAAGAAGGAATGGTGTTACAGTGTGCATACTTAGTAGAAGATTCGACAAGGACATGACTTATAATCAAAATTTGCAGACCCCCTCCCAACCATTCCCCACCCCTCAGCTACCCCAATTAGATAGAAACCAGTTCATGCTCAAATGGCCCACATGCATATATTATTACTAAAGGCAGCATTTTATTACCATAATAACAAAACAAAAAAAACCTTAACATCTAAATAACATAAGATACCCACACTGACACAAACGTAACACTATCCAGATTGCAGATTCTCAAAGGCATCCATCACACCAACTTGGGATCTGTGCCATCCTGACATTACTGCACCCAGCATCACTACACCTCATTGTTACCTTCACCCAAACAACCCTATCTTCAAGGACTTCAACTGCCTACAGGCTTACTAACCTTCTAAAATGCCACTAACCCCTCTTACACCAAAAAAATCTCTAAAACCCAAGGGGGGACGGAAAGTGGGAAGCCTTGTCTGAACTTTCTGTGCTTTCCCCTCTCTGACCTGTGACTTTTACAACCTCCACTCCACCCTTAGCCCCACCCTCTACCAAACCACCAACCAAACTTCCTCCTAAAACAACTTTTTAACCCTCACCCGTCTTCTCCCCTGTTTCCCCAGTCATATAGGCCTTCTACTTACATTCCTTGACTCGCTCAGCTCCAGGCCTCTCTTTTTGCTTTGGTATTGGAATTCTTTTTCTACCCACCATGATAAGGAGGTTTGGCAAACAGTGGCTTAATCAGTATTTCAATTACAAACTTAATGAAACTTATGGATCTTATTAAATATTAGAATGTTTATTAATAATAAAGGTGTACTTAATGGTCCTGAGAGCCTTGGAGAAACACAGGACCTGGAATTGGGAATCCTACTTTGTTCTTGCAGATTCACAGTAAAACCAACCCCTGAACACAGATTATAAATTCCTTGCAATCAAGT
>NC_092860.1:90459477-90481888 GCF_032062135.1 Pyxicephalus adspersus
CTATATTTTTTTTGTGACTACAGACAGAGCAGGAAATATCTCTATGGAAATGTCTTTTTTTAAAAATATTCCACAGCTGAGCACTTCTTATTTGGAATACCAATTTATTGGAAGAGCTTTTATTTTCACAAACCATTTGTATATTGTAGTAAACAATACTGCAAAGTATGTGGAGCCGATAAGAAAGAGCACAATTGACTTGATACTTTTCCTAATGGAAACAGTTCTTTTTCTTTGGTTCAGCAATTACTTTGAAAGTAATTCCCTGATTTCAAAATCTATTGGAATAATGCTATTATTTCCACAACTTTTACCTTGAGGCTAACACGCAAAAATGTATCTGACTGCTCCAAAATTATGGAAGCTGCCATTGCTGAATTCATTGTTGATACACTTTCATCAGTGAAGTTGGGTGAACTTTATTAATTCATAATAAATACTGATATTTTGGTGTTATTACTGTCAGCCACACCTGACACAAACATGCAGATAACTGTATGTCAATTAGGTGAACACCTGATCTATATAATAGTTAGTAAAGTCAGGGAAACTATTAAGGTATTAAAGTTAAGGTATTAAAGTTAGTGAGTCAGTGAATTCATAAGGTATTAAAAGGCAGTAGATCAGAACACAAACCAGACAAACTGTATTCAGAACCAGGACAGAAATAACAGCTTACATGATCTCTCAATAAAAAAATTGTTTTATATAAAAACTTTCCATAGAGAAATGTACAAGGTGCTATTGCTGATCTTCTCATTCTGCAAATACTATTTGTGTTGACCCTTTTTTCTTTAGTAGTTTGGACCTATTAGGGACAGATTTAGACAAAATAGGGCCCTGTGCAAATATGAAGTAGGGGACCAAATGCCCAGCATTCCTGCATCCCACACCCCTGTGATTATGTAATTTGGGGCCCTGGAAAAGGTGTAAGCCCCGGCCAGTTTGCTCTACCCTAAAACTGGCCCTGAGACCAATAACTCAAAATAATTTTTGCATTTTCTCATATATATACTTGTTCTATATCCAGGAATAAGATAGAATTGAAGCACACAAGTCAGCATAATGTTGAAAGTGGAACGAAACTCATTGGTGAACGGGGAGCTTCTGCCATAATCAGCAATTATACATAGCCTACTGAGAAGACAATGATTCTCATCAACAATTGTAAACCCCAAATGTTTTAAATATATTAATAGTAGAAAAAAGTTTGAGCATGTAGGCTGCTTGCAAGACGTCTCAGGGCTGGTGACTAGGGAAAGAAAATAAGTAAATAAAGAAAATAAGGATTTATTGAACACTTTTTTAGCTCTGTGTACACAAGAGGAAAATGGTGGAGCTCAGATCCAATATAAAAATAGCATTGTCACAGCCTTAAACAAACAAGAGCTCAACATTTTTTGATCACGAACAGTTAAATGCAAAATAGGTAACAAAGCACCTCAACCTGAAGGATTATTTACATGTGTCCTCAAAGAGCTGAGCCCAGGTATTTCAAAGTCATTGGGCTTGATTTACTAAAGCTCTCCAAGGCTGAAGAGGATACACTTTCATCAGTGTAGCTTCTTTGGGCATCATTTGGAGTCACAATCTACTGCTCGACTGAAATGCTGGCTTGGAGATGACACAATCAATGTAAAATCCAGGTGCCTGTGCAACTATTGGTTGCATTCAGGAATGTCTGATACAATTCAGAGGCACAGAAATCTCAGCAATTTTCTATAGGGAACAGAATAGTAACAGTCAACCTCTTATGTAAACACATAGCATGTTTTAGTTGGGGTATTAGAATGAATTACTTCATACCACACATGGCTAGAGGGGTCAGTTAGCGCTTGTTTTAAAGTCTTCAAGTTCTTTCACTGTTTGTGAAAAATATGTAAATATTTAAACATTTATATACCGGGAACATGTGCACAACTGTTCCTAGGTGGAGTTTGTATGTGTCAGTACTAATTTCTTATTTGCTGCCTGTGGAAGACCCCAATGTTTGCATTCTAGGGTGATTTAGATGGTTGAGATCAGTTTGTTACTGTTTTCTTGGCACTAGTGCTGGAGATGTAGATTTATATTCCCAACCGATTATTACAGCAATGCACAATGCTTTTCTTCCTTCTCTACAACACTTTTCTGTTGCTGTTTTGAATGTCCTTGTATTTACACCTATTTACACAGTTGGTGAAAAGCATTAGCAAAATGGCAAGTTCCTTGAGCCCTATGTGCTTTATACTTTGATCATTTCAACTCTTTTTGCTTGTATAGCAGTGGGAGAAATATTAAACACATTTATAATAAATAAATGCCTCACTGAAATAGCAATAATAGCAGTACCTAAAAAAGAGAAAAAGTTTTTTTAAAAAAAAGCTTTATCATAAATATTAGTGTCCCTTTCATCCATGCAACACACATGCACATGTATATGAAAACAATGTTTATGCCACATATATTGAAGTTCTCTAAGCATGCTGGAGTGACAGCACTAATTCTAGGACCATCATTTTCTGTTAACTCTAAACTGAAAAGGATTTTAAAGCTTTTGGACAATTTTCAGTATTATAGTTTTTAGCCATTTATGAATGCATGTACATTGTAAGAAAACAGGTTGAAGAATTGCTAACCAATATAGCCCATCATTTTAAAACAGGCACAAAAACATTGCAGCAACAGATGAAGCTAACAATAATGAAGGGGGAAAAAATCACATCAATTCATACCATACACGTAAACTTCATATGCCCCCCCCCCCAAACCAGTTGTTAAAATAGTAAAAATAAAAATGCATACGCAAGTGAAATCACTATATGTTCCTTGATACATGTATTCAAACATCTTAGAAAAAAAGGTTTTAGAAGATTTGATTTTTCTACAGCAAAACTATATTGAAATTCAGAGCAGATCCAAAATGCTTTGGAACATTTAAAAAAAAATTATACTATTGTGTGATGAGATTATAAAGTGCTAATTATTATATATGCAGCTTGATATGATTTAGTTTGCAGTGTTGTATACCAATACCAATCAAAATTAGTATATTGTAACATAAAAGTTTAGCACTTGCCAGAAAAAAACAAACACTAAAGAACCAAATGGACTGTAGGTGCACACAAAACAGGGACTAGGTGTGCCCTAATTGATTGCCATGAGATCACCATTGACTGAGCTTTACAGACCCACCTAAATCATGCAGCTGAAGATTAATCTCATAAATTGGTGAATTCTTGACCACTTGGTCATTTATCAATGCTGTAATCCGGTGGGAGCAGGCGCCATCGGATCGCAGCATCACCCCAAGCTCTTCGGATGGCGAACTTCCGTGCATTCTCTGGATAAATTAACCCCTATTTTCAATAAAATATATATATAATATATATATATATAATAAAAAAAAAAAAATATATATATATATATATAAAAAATATATAAAAAATACAGGAACTTGATCCTACTTACATATCAAGGAGCAAAAGCAAAAAAGCATGCAGATGTTATTTTCACTAACCATCAATCAAGGTCAACAATCTACAGTAAGTTTAATTACACGTTATTCCAATCAACATGGCCAAATACGAAAGATTTGTAAAGAGTTTTGGCCTCTGTTGATTGCAGGCCCCCAAATAGAAGGACATTTGGCACTGGTTCCCCAAATAACTTTTAGGAAATTACCATTCCTTGCGGATTGTTTGGTGAAAAGCCATTTCAAAGCTCCCATTAAAAGGAAAGATGAAAATATTGGAACGTTTCCCTGTAACCAATGCAATCAGTGTAGATGGACTTACAATCCAAAGGAGAATGTTAGATTAGTACAGGGCAATTTTGGTAATTTAAAAAGTTTTGGGGATTGTGGAGTCATTTGTAGTTTTAAAAAAATATAATATTAAAACAGAAGTTGTTTTCCTCTTCTTCTCTCCTGGAGGTTTTGGATATGAATTGCCATCTCCCTCCCATGAAAATTTTTTTAAGAGGGTAATTCTGATGGAGTCACAATGATCCTTCAAGATGTGGTGGCACCTCTTCCTTGATGTTCCTTGTGTGGTGTGGTAGGCCAAAATTTTTAGGCATATGCAATTGGTAATGTTTTTTTAATCATGTTATTAAATAATTGTTTTGGATTGAAATAGTGTGAACTGTCATAAATGTATTATTTGTAGATCTCAAATGCTACCCCTAATGAAGTTAGTTTTCTTCTACGAAACAAGTCGGATCAACAAATTGAGATCATATCTTGTTTTTAACATGTTAAATGTTTTTTTCATGTATAATTAAAAAAAATTGCTGGCATTTTAAATTTAAACCTGTTATAAGGTATATGATATCTTTAAAGTTCTATTTTGGTGTACATTCTCTTACTATGTTCAAGGGCTTTGCAACTAACTGGAGAAGGGTGAAGAACAGATTTCATTGCAGTTTGAACAGGAATATGCATCAGATTTTTAAGATAATCCAAATATTTTGGATTGGTTTAAATGTGGACATAAATCTTGACATTACATTTAGGGATCTATTACTCTGGTATTAATACTTACGGCCGAACTCCAAGTAAGCATGCTAATATACACCTAAATTACATATATGTGTGAACTGTCCAAAAGATTTGAAATGACAAAAAAGCTTGTTTAGGAACACAAACAAGGGGGCGTGACTTTGAGATGGCGCCTTGAGGCAGCGTTTTGTTAGAGCTCCCGCCCCATCCACCGTTTCATTTTTCTGGCGGCTTCCACACGCTAGTGTCTCCTCCACAAGCCGCGCGGTAGAAGGTAGCAGGGATCCAAGGGAGCGAGTAAGAGGCTAGATCTAGCCCGTTATTTCACCCTGCAATGCTCTCCTACCATGGACCACGTGGCGCCCAATATGGTGCCTGACCACCCCTCTTTTTCTTCTTTTTCTCACACCAGCCTAGAAGCCTCTGCAACTAGCTCTGCAGGCTCCCTGTCACGATCCCTTGCTACCCCAGAGAGGCCAGTGATTTTTTCTGAAGAGACCCGGGAATCTGTTTCACTAGTGCCCAGCATGGCTCAAGCACAACCACAGACACCTATTACACGTGCCGTGTTCCAGGAGCTTCTTGCCCCATTAACCACCAAAAATGATTTGGAAGCCATGGCCACCAGAATAGAGAGCTCTCTACGTGCTGATTTGAAAGCAGTTAATAAAAAGGTGTCAGCTGTTGATACTAGGGTCTTGGCTCTGGAAATTTATAATAGTACAGTGCAATCATCAGTGTCTGCCCTAGACTACTCTATTGGAGATGTTAAATCACAGCTTACCTCCATATTGCTCCGCAATGATGATCTTGAAAATCGCAGCAGGAGAAAAAATGTATACCTCAGTGGCATCCCTAGTGCCACGGCTAATACTGATTTGCATTCCACGGTGACAGCCATTTTTAATAAGCTTCTTGACCACCCATTTGATACGGCCATTGAAATTGACCAGATTACGCAGGGTACGCAGTATTAGGGACCGCAGTTCCAATTAGCCTAATGATGTGCTGTGCCACATCTATTACTACACTACTACACTTCGCAAGAGGAAATTATGGAAAAAGCTTGGCGGCAAGGTCCGGTGGACTTCGACTGCACAAGCATGCAATTGCTACCTGATGTTTCAGCTCAGACCCTATGTATTCGCCATACCCTTCGCCTATTGCTGGAGTTAATTCGTTTTGCAGGGGCGTACTACAGATGGGGGCACCGATTCCATGTGTTGATAACAGAGGGTGGGGAGTCATTAGCCCTACACCTCCATGCACAGCTCCCTGCGCTATTTTCCATGTTAGGAGTTGATCCAATTGTTCTCCCTAACTGCCTGGATTTCCCTACAGAAGAAGCAGCCTCTCTGCTGCAGAACCGCAGAAGCAATCTTCCCTGGAGACCTGTGTACACTGCCTGGGCAGGAGACTGGAGCACCCTGGGCTCTACAGCTAATTGAGCATAACCCCCACTCTTTGTGACCGTTTTTTTGGGACTGTTGATATGTGTTCTGCAGTCATTGCTGCTGATATATGCTATCATAGCCAAACTGTTCTGCGCTAAATGCTCATATTGCACTGATGATATTGTTTCTTGGCTTTGTTGGACTTGCTGATTAAGGTGTTACTTGTTTGCCTCCTAGTGGGCAGAGTTCACAGCTGGGTTAATATTGCTGGTTTGCAAATTCATTTTATTTGTTAATGCCATATACTGTCTTTAAAATGTCGGTTGACTTATCAGAATGTGTTTGATGCCTTAGCGGAGTTCTTAATACCTCTGGTCTGACCCGACAGTCATCCTACAAGGCTACAGAGTCTCTGCCTTAGTGGTTTACAGCTTTAGAGGGCAATTTAACTCAGGTATTACATAACTGTCATTATTTATCACAGAGTCTTTCTCCCCTGCCATATTGCATTGCTGACCCGGGTACTTAGATATAATAAGCCGCTGGATACGATAGCACTTGCCTACCCCCCAGTGGAGAGAGTTCATTACTAAGATAATATTACTGCTTTGATTTATTTTTCCCCTGTCTCCCTTATCCTATTTCTATGCTGGTTAGTGACTACTGAAATATATTGCTAGTTACAGCCGTAGATCTACTATATTTGGGATGAGCGGCAATAGTTATTTTCTTTAGATGTTCCATCATTGCCCGAGTAGATTGCCACGGCAACAGGCGATTTCAATATAGGAGACAGTAACCAGCCATGCTAGAACATAGATTTTTACCCCTTTTACTAAATCTATTGATGTCTTGGTGTTCAATTTTGTTATCCCACAGTGCTTAGGCTGTGTTTTTGCTTAATAGTCTAATACCTCTGGAATTGTCAGTACATGTGTCACTAATAGTAATGGATCGGTTATATAGTCCAGCTGGATGGCTCCTGCACAGTGGCAACACTTGACGGATATGACTCAGAGAACGAGGAGTGATGCTTTGTTCTGCCCCCGAATGTTCTATGCCGCATGCCGCTGTACAAAGTGCCATCCGGCCATGATCTATTTTGTACTATGGCGGCACATTGTTTGTTTTCTTTTGCACCTGGAGGTTTTATTGTCCTACCACTAAGGGCAATACTTCTTGTATACCTTGGTTACTCTAATTTCACCAATTATTTCTAATTGGAGTCATTGTTTACTGTTTTGTTAATGTCAAGGTAATTTTTGATGTGGATTTCAATGTTTTGTTATGCTTTAACCTGACACGGTGGAGGTAAGTAGAAACATGCCTACATCGAGTTCCACTTTCTCCCACCAGTTTGCTAGGAGCTAGACACTTACATAAACTAGTACTTGCTGGTGGACTCCGGTAGTGAGCCCTTAGTAAAGCACCACCCTTTCTTTTCCCTCATTTCCTTTGGTTCTACCCTTTTCTTTTTCTTCAAGCCAACCCCCCCTTTTTTGTCTTTTTGCTTCTCTTCCTACCCTTCCCCGCCTCTTGCTTAGTCCTTAGCCTATCCTTCCACCCTGACCCTCCCTTCCACGCCCGCCCCTTCGTCCCTAGTGGAATTGTGAAGTTGAGACAGGTCTCTGCCCAGCGCTACTATGTCGTTAAAGATTACATCCATTGATGCCAAAGGCCTTAACTCTCCAACTAAGCAGTCTGTGGTCCTGAATGCCCTCAAGTGCCTAAAATGTCACATAAGGTTTGTGCAGAAAACTCATTTTAGGCATAATAGGATACCATCACTCAAAAACCGCTGCTTTCAGGCAGCCTACCATGGCTCCTCACCTGATTCCAAGTTAAAAGGGGTCAGTATACTTATTGACAAATCTATCCCATGGTCACTAGTCACTCTGAAGGTAGACCCTGAGTGGTGCTACCTCCTAGTAAAAGGAAAGATACACTCCCAACTTTTAACCCTGGTTAACCTGTATCTTCTTAATACCAATCAATCTTATTCGGAAGAGTTCCTCGATGTTGCTGATATGTTTGCAGAGGGTACTTTGGTAATAGTAGGAGATTTCAATTTGGCTCTAGACCCCGCCCATGATGTAGGGGGGCCTTTCACCTCCCATACACAGTCCTATGGCACCTGAAGAGTCTTTTGCACCTCCACCAACTTACTGATGTCTGGAGAATACAGCACCCCAACTAAAGAGACTATACTTTCTACTCCCCGGTTCACAAAACCTACTATAGACTTTTTTCTTGGTCAAACACGATACCATCCCTCTGGTGCAGAGTTCAGGGATAGGCAATATGACCTTCTCCGATCATGCCCCAATATCAGTCACAGTGTCCCAATACCAGTCACGGTGATACTTCCCCAGGGGGGTCCCCTTGGCGTTTGAATGAGTAGCTTCTGACTTCAGGAGATTTTGGAACCCACTTAGAGGGTGAGCTTTCGCCTTCTTTAATAGAAATGATGCAATCTCTAGTAGTGGCTGAAACTACTTCCTGATGGAGCTGATTCCTCATTTTCACAGACCTTACAATGAAGAATCCCTTGCTTATCCGGAGCTTATACTTCTTTTCCTCCAGACGCAAAGAGTGCCCTCTTGTTCTTTGTAATGATCTCAAAGTGAAAATTGGGAAGAGAGTTCTCTATATGGACCATTTATATATTTATACAGGGTGATCATATCCCCCCTAAACGTCTCTTCTCAAGGGAGAATAGATTCAGTTCAGCTAATCTCTCCTCATAGCTGAGCTCCTCCATTCCTTTTATTATTTTGGTTGCCCTTCTCTGGTGGCCAAAACTGGACTGCATATTTCAGATGTGGTCCGACCAAATTTTTGTACAGGGGCAGGATTATGTCTCCATCTCTGCCGTCTATTCCTCTTTTAATACAAGTACTTTACCAGCTTTAGATATTGCAGCTTGGTATTGCATGCTGTTATTAAGTCTATGATCTACCAAAACCCCCAGATCCTTTTCCATTTCTGACCTCCCCAAATGTATTCCCCCTAGACAGTATGAAGCATGCATGTTGTTAGCTCCCAAGTGCATAATTTTACATTCAACTATATTAAATGTCATTTGCCACTTGTCCGCCCAATCAAACAGTACATCCAGGTCTGCTTGTGGTTTAAAGACATCCTGTATGGACTTAATTCCATTACATAGTTTGGTGTCATCTGCAAACACAGAAATGATACTTTTAATCCCAAACTCTATATCATTTATAAAGATGTTAAACAGTAAAAGTCCCAACACTGAACCCTGGGGTACACCACTAATAACCTTAGACCATTCAGAGTATGAATCAATAATTGCAACTCTCTGGATGCGGTCTTTAAGCCAGTTCTCTCTCCATTTACAGATTGACTTTTGTAAAGCTATCGACCCTAACTTGCATATTAACCGTCTGTGGGATACAGTGTCAAATGCTTTAGCAAAGTCCAAGTACACTATATCAACTGCTATTCCACTGTCTACCTGTTTAGTTACTTCCTCATAAAAAGAGAGTAAATTTGTTTGACAACTTCTATCTTTCTTGACACTCTGACCCATGCCTTTCAGAAACGGTTTCAGCACGTACACAGGCCTATTTAACTGCCTTGGGAATCTCTAAAATACCAGAGGACGCTTTGGCGGCACTAGAGGCTCCTATCAGCTCTACTGATTTGCAGGTTGCAATTGCTCATGGGCCTACGGGAAAGGCCCCTGGACCTGATGGGTTCACTCTGGCTTATAAGTGGTTCCTTCCTCAGCTCACAGACCCATTCCTGACGACCTTTAATGCACTTTCCCCAGAGTACCCTCTGCCAGCTGACTCCTCCACGGCTCACAAAATTGTTATCTTAAAACCTGAAAAAAATGCAAAGGTGTGTGCAAATTATTGGTTAATATCTCTTCTAAATTGTGATGTAAAACTTTTTTCTAGCATATTTACATTCAGACTTACACCTATCCTTCAGCAAATTATCCATTCAGATCAAAGCAGTTTCTTCCCACTTAGGGAGGCAAGGGACAACACCACTCGCAGGCTCGATCTGATACACTATGTCACTACACAAAAAATCCCTTTCTTGATTTTTTCGGCAGACGCCGAAAAGGCGTTTGAGCGTGTAAACTGGTACTATATGAAGCAGGTTTTAGCCTTCATAGGTGTGCCCGGTAGACTTTTTATGTGGATACAGGCCTTTTATTATTAGAACCCCACTGTATCAGTCATGGTTAACAGAATCCTTTCCTGCCCTTTTTCCATTACCTACTTTTTATTTTACTCCTAGAACCTCTGTTGGGCCATATCCATAAGAATCCTGACATTAAGGGGGTTAGAGTGGGCTCCGCTGACCATAAAGTCGCTGCATACGTGGCCGACCTTCTTTTTTACTTCACTGTACCCCAGGTGACTATCCCCAACTTGCTGAATGAATTGCGTCAATATGCCCAGCTTTCCGACTACAAAGTCAACCTCCAACAATCAGAAGTATTAGACGTTAATCTGTCAGCTAAATGTCGGAAAACCCTGTCTCCTTCATTTCCATTTAAATTGGCACGGGGCTCTATTCGCTACCTAGCCACCAACATCCCTGTTGACCTGAAGGTAGTGGTGGAGTTAAACTTTATACCACTCCTCAATACGATACATGGATATCTTCAGCGAGGCAACAGGCTTTTTCATGGTTCGGTCGATGTAACATTTTAAAAATGAACATCATGCCCCGCCTCCTGTATTTACTTCAGACATTACTGATGCCACTCTCTCTCCAATTGTTACATATATTTTGTTCTGAATTCCTAAAATGTATCTGGAATACTGAAACCCCCCGCCTTAACAAATTTCTTCTCTGCCTTCCAAAAGATAGAGGGGGCATGGCTCTCCCGGACCAGGTATTGTATCACAGAGCAGTACACCTGACCCGCCTGGTAGATTGGTGCAGGCATGGTGCAGCCTTAAGAGCTGGGTCAGACTGGAAGACTCAATGTCCCCAGTGTTAAGTGTTGCAGCATGGTCCCCATCTGAAGATATTGCTACCTTGCATCGCCACCCTTTGATCGGCGAGACGCTTAGAGTTATTTTGAAATATTTTCATGAGGAAGGGATTGTTGCTTTCCCTTCTCCCATGTCTCCTATACTAGGACACCCTAGTTTTACAACCGGTAGAAAGGATCCGATCTTTACGATTTGGATTGAGAATTATATTTTCAGAGCTACCCATTTTTCGCAGCCTTCCACCTGGCTCACGACAGAACATCTTCAAGTAGACCACTCCCTTCCCTGCCTAGATATGTGGAGGAAGATACAGTACCAGCCTTTTTTTTTGTCCCTGCCGCCAGCACAGGATTTTCACCGTCCCCTTGCTTCCATAGAAAGCCTGTGTGTCACTGGAGACCCCTTAAGAGGTGTGCTCTCCTATATGTACAAATTGCAACTTACTGCACATAATTCCTCTGTGCCTTATTTCATAGCCAAATGGGAGAGGGACCCTAATGTTATGTTTACAGATGACCAAATAGACCTCATGCTATATTACAGGCACAAGGCCTCCATTAGCAGCCAGTACCAAGAAACCAACTATAAACTACTTACTAGGTGGTATAGAACTTCTGATTGGCTGGCAAAAATTTATCCGCACACAAGCACGATGTGCTGGAGATGTGGTCATCACACAGGTATGTTACTGCACATATTTTGGAGCTGCCCTGTACTGGCTTCATTCTGGGCAGGGGTTGCAGAAATAGTGCAAAGTTTGACATGGATATCGATTCATGGCAAACCTGGAGCTTGCCCTGCTGCATGTGTCAGAAATGTCGAGGAAACGCTACAAAAGATCCCTTCTGCGTCATTTGTTAAACGCAGCCAAATCTTGTATTCCTCTATTGTGAAGGCGGACTACGCCACCAATTGGGTAACCAGGGTGAATGACATTCAATAAATGAAAGAACTTGTTAGATCAGAAGACCGATCTTCATGCAGACCAGTGCGTACCTGGTTTTACTGGGACGACTTTAGCACCTCACATACGACTGCTCCATCCTCTTGCACAGGACCTAAGCGTTTGATGGGCTTTTCCGCACTTCCTCCACACTCCTTCACTATGTGTCTCTCCAGTCCCATATCTATTTTCTACTGTTGTCTACCTCTTTCTATATCCTTTCTTTTCTATTTCCCCTTTTTTTCTCCCCTAAAAATATTTCAAATCGGTGACCAATGAGACTTAAACTAGGTCATCACGTTCTGGTTACAGATTGTGTATTGAATATTTGTGCCTTATGCCAAACTGTAACATGCTGTAAACTGTTTGTCCTTATATCTCTTCTATTTCCATAATGTACATTGTTACAGTTCTGTCTGCCATGATTTTTTTGTTCAGCTGTTTGATATTCTCCACCACTGCCGGATTAAGCACTGTGAATGTCTGTTTTGTTGGTTAAAAATAAATAAATAAATAAATAAAAAGAACACAAACAATGAGGGAGCACAGTTATTATACACAGATTGACACCTAGTTCTGTTTCTAGTCTCCTATTTAGTTTATTGTGGTTTCGGTAATTGTAGGATGCTGATGCCAACACAATATAAAGTATATACAATATTTGCATTTAAAATACATTTCACAATTTTTAATCAATATATATGTCTTCTTTAATTGTCTAATAATAAAAGCATACATATCTATTTATATATATATTGTCATTTTTTGCTATGAGAATGTGTGAGCATACACATGTGTGCTGTTTTTTAGGTAAGTTATCATAACAGGTCTCTGTGCGCCAATGGCTTGTTTTATAATTTGGCAATTGTCTCTACGCCTGTCATTAGAGATCTTAGACTAAAAATCCAAAGGTGTAAGTACTATAAGAGCAGTCCTTGTGGTCTCAGGGAGGCAGATAGCCCCCTCTCTGATAGTAGCGCTTCCCAGTAGCTGCTGCTGTGGTCTTTCCTCCAAGCAGAGTTTCAGACTTTCAGACTTTCAGCCGCCTACTGCCATGCACTTAAGGAATGACAGAATGAAAGAATTGTTTCTAATGCACAATAATTTAGCAAACTAAATCCCATTCAATTCTGGTTTACATGTACTTTAATATAATTTGCTCCTATTCACTGTAAAGCAGTGACTTATAAAAGCAAACTTCTCTTATTGTCATAGAAAATTGTATGAATAAGAAATCTTCTGTAGTCATCTACACTTCACAGCCAAGACAATATATTGGTATTTGTTAAACCTGTCAACAGCCTTTTGAGATGTCAAATTGCTTTTATAGTTGCCCAGCATATTTATCATTGTTATTAAAAAACCACTCACTTTTTGCCATTGTTGTAATGTTCACAAGTAAACAATCTGTTTTACTTTTTCTTGCCACCTGTTCACAATTGCAGGAGAATGAAGCTTCTGCAAAATGTGTGCATAGCAGCTGGGACTCAATGGATGGCCACTCATTCAATGCAATGTTAAGGGACAGCCTTCACAGCAACAATAATTCATACAAGATGGATGACTGTGTAATGTAATTAAATCCTTTTTTAACCAGAGTGCTATATTAATGTACTTTACTAAACCTTTATTATAACTGACATTTTTGAAGCATGAATAAATTTTTTTTTGGCATTTTGCTAAAGGTGGACTTAAAGGGAAAAAAATTAAAAAGTGATCTGACGGGTCTTTTTTGCAAGAAAAAATGTCCCTTCTGCAATAAAATAAATTTAAGTGCCTGATCATGATTATTATAACTACACTCACCTGTCCTTGCTCCATCTCGGGTGCTACTATGTCTATCTGGTCCTCTTTAGGGTTTAGGATTTTCAGTTATTTTGATTGGCCAAACAGGAGTGACATTACTCCTGGGCATGGTCATGGGAATTGATCTGTTTACAGCAGCTAGGGGTATGCTGGGGGTATGCAGGGAATACCCAGCATCGTACACTAAACTGCACATACCAAACACAGGCATTAAAGAACATGTGCAATAAAGAATAAAGAAACTTGCAGATACCTTTTTTTATTGCAATATCCATTATCCAATAATGTGGACAAAAGCATGGCATGACAAAGTGATCATCAAATACTTCACTTTACTCTAAAAACTGTTTCTGGGTGCAAACAAGGGACCAAGGAGCAGTTTACCACATGGTAAAGAGCACACTTTAGATATCCTCAAATTTTTATCATGACATTCAATGTCTAGATCTAAATCTGGGAGGTACCCACAAATGCAGAGTGTGCTGTTCTTTATGATGACCCATTGTTCCATGGAAGCGAGTCTATGAGTCCTAGTGTTTAAATACACTAGGCATGATTCAACTCCAAGGAGACCAGTGGGAAACTTTGTATACAAAATACTGAACAATGTAAACAACTACAGTAAATCTAATTAATTTATCTCATTACCAACTATCAGATATAGAATCAGAAGTTTTGGAGTTGGGTCTAAGTTTCTGTCCTTCAAATGTAATTGTTAAATTTGAGTTTATCAAAGACCTTTATGCTAGAAAGCTGTTTTATAAAGTTTTGTTTGATGAAGACAATGGCCCAAGGTCTGAGGACATCCCAAAGTTTTAGGGATGCGGCAGCAACAGCAGCAAGAGGAGCCGGTGGGCTCTGAGAAGGAGTGTGTACCGTATTGGTAACTAACATCTAGAGCTGGGTGTACTGCATCATCAATGCCACCCAGAAGGGTGTAATACAATTTATGTGAATGGAGTACTGACAGGAGGCAGCAACAGCAGAAGGAGGAGGTGGTGAGCCCTGAGAAGGAGCATGGACCGCATTGGTAACTGACATCTAGAGCTGGGTGCAGTGCATCATCAATGACACCCCGAAATGTGTAATACAATTTAAGTGAATGGAAAACTGACAGGCAGCAGCAATAGCAGGAGAAGGAGGCAGTGGGCCCTGAGAAGGAGCGTTGACCGTATTGGTAACTGACATCTAGAGCTGGGTGTAGTGCATCATCAATGACACCCCGAAATGTGTAATACAATTTAAGTGAATGGAGTACTGACAGGCAGCAGCAATAGCAGCAGCAATAGCAGCAGGAGGAGGCAGTGGGCCCTGAGAAGGAGCGTTGACCGTATTGGTAACTGACATCTAGAGCTGGGTGTAGTGCATCGTCAATGCCACCCCGAAGTGTGTAATACAATTTACGTGAATGGAGTACTGACAGGCAGCAGCAGAAGGAGGAGGGGAAAGGGTTGGTGGGCCCTGAGAAGGAACATGGAGCGCATTGGTAACTGACATCTAGAGCTGGGTGTACTGCATAGTCAATGCCACTCCGAAGTGTGTAATACAATTTAAGTGAATGGAGTACTGACAGGCGGCAGCAAAATGAGGAAGCGGTGGGCCCTGAGAAGGAGCGTTGACCGCATTGGTAATTGCCATCTAGAGCTGGGTGTAGTGCATCGTCAATGACATCCCAAAGTGTGTATTACAAATTAAATAAATGGCGTACTGACAGGCAGCTGGAGGAGGAGGAGGCGGTGAGCCTTGAGAAGGAGCGTGGACCGCATTGGTAACTGACATCTAGAGCTGGGTGTAGTGCATTGTCAATGCCACCCAAAAGAGTGTAATACAATTTAAGTGAATGGAGTACTGACAGGTGTCAGCAACAGCAGATGGAGGAGGGGGTGGGCCCTGGGAAGGAGCGTGGACCACATTGGTAACTAACATCTAGAGCTGGGTGTAGTGCATCGTCAAAACCACCCAGAAGAGTGTAATACAATTTAAGTGAATGGAGTACTGACAGGCGGTGGGTGTAGTGCATCGTCAAAACCACCCAGAAGAGTGTAATACAATTTAAGTGAATGGAGTACTGACAGGCGGCAGCAATAGCAGCAGGAGGAGGCAGTGGGCCCTGAGAAGGTGCATGGACCAAATTGGTAACTGACATCTAGAGCTGGGTGTAGTGCATTATCAATGCCACCCTGAAGTGTGTAATACAATTTGAGTGAATGGAGTACTGCCAGGTGGCAGCAGGAGGAGGAGGCAGTGAGCCCTGAGAAGGAGCATGGACCGCATTGGTAACTGACAACTAGAGCTGGGTGTAGTGCATCGTCAATGCCACCCCCAGGTGTGTAATACAATTTAGGTGAATGGACTACTGACAGGCGGCAGCAGCAGCAGGAGGAGGAGGCGGTGGGCCCTGAAAAGGAGCGTGGACCGCATTGGTAACTGACATCTAGAGCTCGGTGTAGTGCATTGTCAATGCCACCTCGAAGTGTGTAATACAATTTAACTGAATGGAGTACTGACAGGCGGCAGCAAAAGCAGCAGGAGGAGGTGGTGTGCCCTGAACAGGAGCATGGACCGCATTGGTAACTGACATCTAGAGCTGGGTGTAATGCATCATCAATACCACCCAGAAGAGTGTAATAAAATTTTTGTGAATGGAGTACTGACAGGCGGCAGCAACAGCAGGAGGTGGTGAGCCCTGAGAAGGAGCATGGACCGCATTGGTAACTGACATCTAAAGCTGGGTGTACTGCATCGTCAATGCCACCCGGAAGTGTGTAATACAATTTTAGTGAATGGAGTACTGACAGGCGGCAGCAGCAGGAGGAGGAGTCGGTGGGCCCTGAGACGGTGCGGGTACTGCATTGGTAACTGGCATCTGATCCCACTTACTATCAAAAAAGCCTTTTTTGCTAGATAGCAAATTGTAGCATCAAAAACCGCAAAATCTGTATATTTCCAGATATACAGAAAGCTCCTAACCTGTCCCTGTCACAATGCACTTCTCTCCCTGCTTCTTTCCTTCACACAGAACACAAGATGGAGTGACTAATCCCTCCTTCCTTCCCTGTATATATGCCTGTGCTCAGGTCTCCTTATTGGGCTGCTGGGCCTTGCATTGCATCCTGGGAGTCACCGGAAATAGTCACCGTTCCCGCCCCCTGCATTTTACCTCGTTTGTTGGGCAACAACACAACTTCATGGCGAATCACAAGGCCGTTCTCTCTTACATGTCTGGTAAGCGAGAAAGGCCCGTTTCACTGTGAGATCGAACTTAGAAATCTCACTCACTCATCCCTAATTATGGGAAGAAGGGCATATAGAAGAGGAGATAAATCATGACAATGAGTTGGAATTAGGAGTGATAATTGGTGATTAGTTAAATAATCCAATATTGAAATTGGAGAGAAGGTCCATGAGATATCTGGATTTTAAGCAAAATCCCACTACTTTTACCTTTGTCCAGCAGGTTTCTAAAGTAATGAAAGAGTTTTCGAAACCAAAATCAAGAAACAATTTGTCACTTGAACAATAACAGGGTATCCATTCTTTACAAAACAACCAAGATATTGTATTAAACCATCAGACAAAGATGGAAACGTAGTGGTACTAGACCAGGAGCAATATAGAACCATATTACGAAGATTGCGCCACCAGTACAGATGGGGGAGGGTGAAAGTTCTGTGAATAATAAACTTTGGCTCAGCAGTGGTTTCAGAATCCTGTGGATCAAAGGAGCGAGAGAGAGAGTCAGCACAGGAGTTAGCAGGACCGGGTTTAAAGGAAACTACAAAATCAAAATGGGAAAAGAAAAACGATCAACGAGCTTGTCCAGGGTTGAGGTGACAAGCCGACAGTAGGTATTGGTGGTTTTTGTAGTCTGGTAAAATTGTGACCTTGTGAGGAGAGCCCTTCAAAAGATAGGGCCATTCTTCTAGAGCGAGCTTGATGGCTGCTCCCTGTCTCCAATGAAGTAATTCTTCTCTGCTAGGGAGAACTTCCTTGAAAAGATCGTACATGGGTGTCAAGCTCTGGTGGGGGTCTGGAAAAGAATAACTCCCACTCCGACTGAGGAGGCATCAAGTTCCATTGAGAGGGGCTTGGAAACATCTGGCCTAATCAGAAAGAAAGGCTTTCTTCAAGGAATAAAAGGCCTCAATGAAAGGCCAGTTCTTAGGGTAAGCAACCTTTCAGTCAGTGCAGTGATGGGTGCTACCACCGTGGAGTAATTTTGGATAAACTGCCGGTAGTAATTTGTAAAACCCAGTAATCGCTGTGTAGCCTTAGGACTGCAGGGTATTGGCCAGTTGGAAATAGCTGTAACCTTCTCGGGATCCATATAGAGGCCATCCTTAGAAACAATTTAACCCAGGAAGGGCACCTGGGGGCATTCGAACAGGCACCTCTTTGCCTTAGTGTAGAGTTGATTGTCTCTGAGTCTCTGTAAGACAAGACGGACATGCTGTCTGTGGGTAGGCATATCGGGGAAAATCAAAATGTCATCCAAAAAGACAACACAAAGTCGTATAGAAGGTCACGGATACATCGTTGACATAGTGTTGAAAGACAGCCGGGGCATTACAGAGACGGAAGCGCATCACCAGATATTCCTAATGCCCATCTCTGGTATTAAATGCTGTCTTCCATTTGTCCCCATCCTTGATCATGAATTAGGTTGTAGGCCCCACCGAAGTCCAGTTTGGTGAAGATCTGAACACCACAGAGACGGACAAAGATCTCAGGGATAAGCGACAGTGGGTGGCTGTTTTTAATAGTGATGGCATTCAAACCACAGTAAACAATACAAGGACGAATAGTCCCATTCTTCTTTGGACAAAGAAAAACCCTGCGCCAGCAGGGGAAAAGGACTTATGTATAAATCCTCTCTGCAGATTCTCCTGGATGTATTCACTCATAGTCTTGGTCTCCGGAAGACTGAGGGGGGTATACCCGACCTCTGGGAGGTGTGGAATTAGGTATGAGGTCTACCGTAGTGATTTTTACCACTATGCCACAGCACACTAGTGTGCCATGAGAGATCTTCAGGTGTACCGTGAGAAATTATCCAATTACCATTGTCGAGTGTTTGAGCTGTAGTGACTGGGAGAGTAATGTAATACTCTTCCATGTCAGTGGGTGGCAGTAGGTAGCTTAATTGCTTGTTTATTCTTAGAGACAAGAGAATTAGCTACAGATGTAGCTTATTTGTGGTGTGCTGCAGGATTTTTTAATGTAAAAAATGTGCCGTGGTTCAGAAAGGGTTGAAAAACACATCTTGGAAGTCCTTGTACTGGATTGGGATGGATGGAGCCAGCTCCAACGTGGAGAAGGCAAGAGGCTTGAGCTTGGTCAAACACCAAGAGTGACAAGAAGAACCCCAAGCCCATACCTCTGGAGTGAACCAATCTAGCACTGGAGATTGTTGTTGAAGCCACGGGAGTCCCAGGATGACTGCAGATGAGGCCTGGAGAAGAACAAGGAAGGTTATGGTCTCCTGATGTAGCACACCTACCGACATTTGCATTGACAAGGTTTGGAAACAGTCCGCAGGAGAGAATGGTACCATCCACCACAGAGATACGCAGGGGTTGATTCAGTGGCTCTATATGCCAGGTGCACTTCTTGACAAAAGTAGCAGATAGTCAATAAAAGCCTTTAGGGCAAGAATGGACCTCTTGTGGTGGAGCTGAATTGGTATTAATGGACTGAATTGGTAATAAAGGAGTGGAGGGGAGAGAAGAGTGACCTAGCATGCCCCTCTCAGAGCATACTAGGCGCTCAAATTTCCCAGCCTCCATGGGCAGAGTTTAGTAAAGTGTCCTTTCAATCAACAGTAAATGCAGAGGCCTGAAGATAGGTGCCGGGATCTCTCCCCTGGAGATAGACTTGCGCAGCCAAGTTGCATGGGTACTTCTGATGAAGGAGAAACAGAGGGGACTGGAGGTTCCAGAGGCTGCTGGAAGGATGGAGCTAGTCCTGGGGAGAAGGTCTTGCCGGAGCGAGATTTCTCCTGGAAATGCTCCTGGAAACGTATATCAATCTGGGTGGCCAGGGAGATCAGGTCATCCAGAGCAGTGGGAATCTCTCGACCAGCCAACTCATCCTTAATGCGATCAGAAAGGCCCTGCCAGTAGGTAGCATGGAGGGTCTCGTTGTTCCAGGCGAGCTCTGCAGCCAAAGTGTTAAACATGACAACAAACTGGCCCACAGTAAATGACTCTTGGCGGGACGCAGGAGAGTGCTGGCCGCTGAAGAGGCCAGAGCGGCTTCATCAAAAACTCTTAGGAAAGCTTCAATGCTACAGGTGACTGTATTTTTCCTTTCCCAGAGCGGAGATGCCCACACCAAGGCTTCTCCAGAAACCAGGGATATTACATATGCAACTTTAGCCAAATGTATATTGCACAGGTTGATGAAGTCACGGCAGGTCTTGGGATCCCCAGAAAATCATTGTGGGGGTGGCAGGTGAAGTGGAGAGACCACAGGAGAGGGGGCCAGGCCCGGTGGTTCAAGCAGGTGTACTGGAGGTGACCATAAGCTAATCCAGGCAGTTAGTGACATGAAACTGGCGAACTACCTGGGTTTGAGTTGCTTCCTGGACATTAAGCCTCCGGGAGAGTAGTTGGTTGGGATCTGTGGAGGTATGGGAGGGTGTATACATGGTTCGTGCAAACTCTCTAGCTTAGGGAGACAGGGCCACTAGGGTGCGCTACCGCTTGCATGGAAGTGGTGTGAGCCCTGAGAACGGCCAAGAAGCAGAGTCTAAGCAGTAACCATGTCTTCTAAAGAGCCTCTGATGATTAGGATATTGAGCTGCTGATTACAGCCACATGCTGTCCTTGGGCACACCAAGGTGAGCATTATGAAACACGGTACCAAATCACAAAGCAAAAGTGTAGTCAAGGAAGGCCGGGGTCGAGGCAGGAAGCAAGAGAGGTCAGGTCTAAGTCAGGGGTCAAATACCAGGGATCCAAGAAACAGACATCGGTGACACAGGGGACACCACAGTTGCAGGAACACAGGAGACACTGGAAGCAACAGGAGGCACAGGTGACACAGGAATATCCACAGACAGAGAAGAAAACTGGAACAGCACAAGGGAATGGGCTGGAAATGTCAGACTGAGCAACAAGGGATAAACACAGGAGCTGGGCACGGCAAACACTGAATTAGGCAACAGGTGTGCAGGAAATAGGTCAGTAGGACTAGGGGCTCGGCAATAGTGGAGATACGTTGCACAAACGCTAAGTGCTGTGTCTGAGCTAGCTATATAGCCATTGATGATTAAGAGGTTATATTCTGATTGGTCAGATGACTCGACAAAACTGATAAGGCTTGGAAACAGAGGCACACCCAGAGTCAGAACTGCCTGCATTCGAGAGAGACGGAGCAGGAGGGAGACGTCTGCGCTTTAATGAGGAAGAAGTAACTGTGACACATATGTCTTGATATTTTGAACAATCAGGAATAGTATCAAATCATTCCTGAGAGTAAAATCAAGAATTTTTAAATAGAGTAGTATGAATTTACTTGAGCTAGAAATGAGGGAATAATTTATTTATAAACACTTAATGTTTTAATCGTTAAAAAACTCTAGTATACCTACCTTTCATGAGCTGCCAAAGGTGCATAAAAATATGAAGAAACCAGGGCTGTCCCAGTGTTTCAGGAATTGGAAGTATTTACTCAGAAACCAGTCGCTTAGCCGAAAAATATTTAGGATCATTCGTATTTGGGTTAGTGTCCTTTCTAAAGGACACCCCTGACCTGGTAAAAGTAATTGAGGAACATATTGTACCATCTGAATCTTTTTTGGTAGCCATTATTATAGAAGCCTTCTACTCGAGTATACCTCATGAAAAGGGACTCCAAATAGTAAATAAATTCCTGACAGAAACAAGTAGAGATGTTTTGTTCTATCTTTTCTTGAGTATATCTACACTAGAAATATATTCCTTTTTGATGAAATAGTCTACCTCCAGGTACAGGGGGTGGTAATGGGAACACATTGCCCCACTTATGCCAACCTGTACCTGGAAAGATGGGAAAGGGAGCTCTTTGCTCTCTCTTTTATAAGATATGATTAAGGACTTCTAGAATTATGGTGGCATTACTGCAAAAAGTGTTAGAATTGTATATTAATGTAAATTTTAATATTTTTTTGTGTGATGTTAAACATTGTTGTTTTCTTGTTATATTGTATTATGGTCTGTAAGGGGAGCACTGCCATGATAGGGGACAGCTATCCTGTGCTGCATGTTTCTGTGCTGCATGTTTCATGATTAGAAGAGGCGCAGGTTTTTTTTCCTGCCAAACAGACAGCCAGCAGATCTGCCTATGCTATCTATTAGTGCTGCTGCTCTCTTTAGTGCCGGGTCGAATACCCTAACCACGTGGGTATACACATGTATACTCAGGTGGTTTTTGTTTTGGGGCAGTGGTACCCTCTCAGAAGAGGGAGGGGCCCCTCCCAGACATGAGGGACGTTGTCACAAAAAGGGGAGAATGATGCGGCATGGCAGCACGGTAGAGGATTCCTGCTTTGATGGCTTACAGAGATTCTTGGAAAATGTACTTGGGGGTTTCATTTATAATGGATGCATAAATGGCAGTAATTTGGATATATTAGAAACAGTACATGTAAGTGTTGTTGTTTGGGCATGATTTTGAACACTGTTTATGGCCCTTGCTATAGCATTTTATTATAGTCTTGGTTATGTGTAATAATATTATTATTATTATTATTATTATTAACCACCTAAGCGTTACACTGAGGTCTAGATTTCTGTACCAAAAGTGATCCACTGTTTTTCAT
>NC_092860.1:90483089-90492650 GCF_032062135.1 Pyxicephalus adspersus
ATTTTTTTATTTATTAACAGGATTAATATAGCGCCAACATATTACGCAGCGCTGTACATTAAATAGGGGTTTCAAATGACAGACAAATACATACAGTGACACAGGAGGAGGAGAAGACCCTGCCCCGAAGACCTTACAATCCAGGAGATGGGGGAAGTAACACACAATAGGAGGGGAGATATGTAGTTGTGGGAAGTAGTGAGGGTTTCAAAAGACAGAAGAAGATGGAAGGCAAGTTTGAAAAAATGGGTTTTGAGTGCTCTTTTAGCAAGCCGAATAGGATGAGGAAGATAATTCCAGAGAGTTGGGGCAGCCCTAGAAAAGTCTTGGAGCCATGCGTGTGATGAGGTTATGAGTGAGAAAGTTAGTAGTAGTAAGTAGAAATGGAAGCCAATGAAGAGAACTACAAGGAGATGCAGCAGAAAAGAGCGGTGGGAAAGATGGATGAGTCTGGCTGCAGCATTCATGATAGATTGTAGAGGAGAGAGTCGGGCTAGTGGAGTACCAGAGAAGAGGAGGTTACAGTAGTTCAGACAAGAGATTATTGGAGTATGTAGGAGTTTGGTTGTCTCTGGGGACAGGTAGGGGTGAATTTTGTAGATGTTGCGCAGGTGAAAGTGACAGGACCTGGAAATGTTCTGAATATGAGGGGTAAAGACAACATGCCTAATGGGAAGGACGAATACCAATGCTATTAACAGTTAGGAATATGTCAGGAGAAGATTTGGAATGGGGGGGTGATGAGTTCGGTTCTATCCAGGTTGAGTTTTAGCAATCTGGCTGACATCCTTGACAAGATGGCTGACAAGCAGCATGAAAATGTATCCAGGACTGAGAGAGACAAGTCAGGGGTGGACAGATAGATATGAGTGTCATCAGCATACAGATGGTACTGTAAACCAAAGGAGGAAATGGGACTACCGAGAGAGGAGGTGTACAGAGAAAAGAGAACTGGTCCAAGAACCGACCCTTGGGGAACACCATGGAGGAGAGTAAGAGAGGAGGAGATACCATTAAAAGAAGAAAACCAAGAGAGAGCAGTGTCTCTGATACCAATGGAGTGCATGATTTGTATTAGAACGGGGAGATCAAAAGTGTCACAAGCAGAGGAAAGATCAAGGATAAGAAAAAAGTTGCCTTGAGACTTAGCTCTGATAAGGTCATTGGTCAGTTTAGTAAAGGCTGTTTCGGTGGAATGGGCAGCTCTCCAGACTGGAGAGGGTCAAGGAGAGAGTTGGTGCTCAGGTAATTGGTGAGACTTTTTTTGGACAAGGCGCTCAAGAAGTTTGGAAACATATAGGAGAAGAAAGATTGAATAGCTAGAAGGTAGTGAGGGGTCTAACAAGGGTCTAATGAGGGTTTCTTCAAGATTGTGAGAATAATGGGATGTTTGAAAGTGAAGGGGTAGATACCAGTAGAGAGGGAGAGGTTGAAATGCGTAGAACACATGTATGAGACATGTATGAGAGATGGCTATGTAATGTTGTGTTAAAGTCACTTTTGGAATTATTTTTAATCAATACAAATAAAATATTTTGTGCTTTTAATAGTGTCGAAATATATATGATTATGCTCTTGGTAGCAATGTCTTAAAAGTCTCAAAGTTTCTTTCGTATGTTGTAAATTATGATTAGGCATGTGGCATTGGATGATTTTATATCAAGGGAAAATATATAATTGAAACAGTAAAATGTAATTATTTATTTAGGTTCATGATAAAGCCAGTGCAGATTTAACTTTATACTGTAATAATTTTTTTTGAAACATATTGATCTGATACCCTCAAAATGGATATTAAATCCTTTAAACAGAAAGTCTTTGTTTCATAGAGCAAGTGGAAGCTAAGTTGTAATCTCCTTAACAGTCCTTACATTACAAAAATCAAAGAGCAGAGTTAGAACAGGAATGTATATATATATACATATAGCTGGTTGAAATAAAGTGAACATAAGCTGACCTAAAATGTTTAACGGACAGGGACTGTGTGATGCTTGTGTGATACCTAGGGCTCTATTTATAAAAACATTCCCTTGTAAAAAATCTTCCAGATCCATGTGTTTAAATGACAGTAATTGATTCCCATCAGGGATTGTTGGAGGACAAATTTCCTGTCCTTGTATAAATAAAGCCCCTAGTGATAGTCTTCAAACTGATTTTTGTGTCCTTATCAATTGGGCCTAGGATACCCTTTGGAACCTAGGCCTAGACTGAACATATGGCTTTGCTTTCTGCTCAACATAAGATTAAAGTGGAATTAAACTAAAAAACATTTCTACAAATCTCCCTATCCCTCGGAGGCTTTCCTTAATCCCGCGCTGTAATTTGCCTTCATCCACGCAGGGCACTGCCATTTTTGTCCATCTTCTTTCTTCTTTTGGATATGTCACCCAATCTCACATTTCTCCGGCGCGTGATCGAGAAATGTAGCCTGCTGTAAATGGCAAAGAAAAAAGTGCTGATGTCACTGCGCATGCATAAAACCAAAATTTTTTTTCAGTTGCAGGAAAAAGTTGCCTCTGCACATGCCTGATCTCGGGCATCCGCAGAAGGAGCAGCCAGAAACCTCTTGGGGCACCTACATCATCACCGCAATGATAAAGACAGAAAGGGCCTTCTGACATTTTGAAAAAAAATTTTTTTTAAAAGAAAAAAAGGGGACCTTTTTTAATTTATATAAAAGGATTATCTAGCCTTTAATGTAAAGTAAAACTTTTTGGTGATTGGTCTTTGAGCCACTATGCTCAAAGTGTCTCAAGCCTCCATCGTTTCCTAAAGTTCTGGCATTGAACATAAAATAAATAACATCAAGATGTGTGTGGCTTACAGAAATCAATGTCCGAGGTACAGCTTGGGCATAGGGTAATGATTACCTAATGTCTGTGGGTACCTTTAGTTACTAGAAGCTACTGGGACTAATGTTGAAGAAGACACAAAGTCAGGACTGTAATGGCAAAAAATAAACCCTGTCATTATAAAAAAATATTATGAGGACCATGCAATTAACACGAATTTTAAAAAATGCAACTCATGGGGGAACAAGGGGGAGCATGATTTTGGGAATAGGCAGTAAACTTTAACTCAGGAAACACATCAATTTTTAATGTTTGAAGTTGAAAACTAAGCACAGACAGCTAAATAAGTGTTCTACACAATGACATGACAATATAATAGAATAAATCAGATTAACTTGTTGGAACACCATTAAAACTATCTAGCCACTAGCAACAATTTTATCATCTTCATAATATTACAAATGTAGTGTAATCCTTCTAAAAACAATAGTACCTGTTTCCTTCACCAAGGTCCAGTCTCTGAGGAGCTTAGTGGGCTGAAGGCATTGGGTTACTATAGAAACCATCTCATTGCATGTTAAAATGCAATGATCTAAATTTGCTATTCAAAAGCACATGATGGAAATGTATTCTAGGTGACTAGTGACTAGGTATTTTATATAAATAATACAATTTAATTTTATGATATGACTGCTTCTACTTTCAGTTGTTTCATCATTCTCTTTGTGTCTCTGTATGTCAGAGTTTAGAAATAAGTACAAAGGTAGCAAATGCCTGTATTTTTTGTATGTTTGTATTTGTAAATGCTTTATTATTTTAATTTTTTGTTGGTTGACATTTTAATTGTAGGATAAAACCTGCTACTTTTTATTATTTTCAATGCATGCTTTGGGTAACCTCTCTGCTAGAATAAGAGCAACATAAACCCAGGCAAAGGTTCTGTGACTGTGATTCAGATCACCTTTGGTATCTTTCTTCCATCAGCATCCTTATGCATTTTCTCTAGGGTAAATATATAAAACGTTTGACTTAAAAGAGGTTGACACAACCATGTCTCTGCAAATTTATAAAATACTATTGCTTAGGAGTCAGATAACAGTGTCACCTCTGCCAAATCTATGCTCAAGATAAAAGGCCATGAAATCCTAATGACAGCAGTTTATTAAAGATGGAAACATCTCCAAAATGAATAAAATAAACAGTATCCTTAAATGCTATGATGCATGCATGTCCTAGTAAATACTAAATGATGAAAGTTTAAATAGAAAGAATATGAACAAATAAACAGCTTGTAATGTGCCACTCTTAAAATATATCAGATAGGAAACAAATGGTGGTTGGAGTGGTTGAAATTGTGTATACTTAGATGTTTTTTCTTTCTATTTTTTACTAAATTGTTATAATCTCCAGGAAAGGAATTGGGAACCCAATCTAGAACAACTAAAGGTATTTTCTTGAACCACCATTATTCTGCAAAACGAAACCTTTGTACTTAGGAGCCCATTTATGATGGAGATTGGATATTACTATTTCTTTTCCATGGATCTGGTCCAGGATTGAAAACATTTGCTAACAAATACCAAATTACTTTTAAAAATCTATTCCAGGTTTACAGGATAACTCAACTTCACTGTGGAAAGTGTATCCTCACCAGCTTTGAAGAGCTTTAATAAATCAGGCCTCATGACCTGCATTATCAGAGATTTTTGTCATGCAGGAACAGGAGCTTCATTGAACATTGAACATTTGAATATTCCACATTTTGCATAGGCATGCTTTTGCCAATGATCTGCCAAAGCTAAAACATTCAAGAAGTAGAGCGACTTTCACTTTAAAATATAAAATAAGACTTTTACTCCCCAGCAATATTTTTCAACCAGGGTCTGTGGAACCCTGGGGTTCCCCCAGATGTTGCTAAGGGTCCCCTGAGCAATGGGACAACTTTGTCTCTCAGGTCAGTTTATTCTTTTTGGCTATCTGTAAGGGTGTAAGGTATCTGTAGTGGAGAACTGTGGTAACTTGAGCAGCTCCATAGTGAATACAGAAATAAAACTGGACAGGGAACTAAGCAGTGAATATCAATGCGGAGGAGTAATTACGTACTATAGGTTGGCGACTGCGCAGTTAATACTACCATGCCTCCGCATTCTCATGTCCAAAAATGGAGGGAATTTAAAGTGGAAACTGTAGCAATACCTTCCTCCTGTTAGTTACTATTTATACCTCCTATTGCCTGCACCCCATTCCTTGTTTGCCAGCCTTCTGAATGACTACCTTCAGTTCTGAGACTCTGAACCTAATCATTTAAATCTGACTCCTTTCATTTGGACATTTTGGTAAGTTGTTATTCAGCCTTTATGGATGATTTTCACAATATCTGCAAACTCATGAATAACATCAAGCAATATCCACTCTAGGTCCCTGTTTGAAGGGAATCCTTTTAAAAGCCACCCCATCCCCTCTATGGGGTCTGTTCAGCCCTGGAGTGGAAACCATTGTGATGATATAACACAAGTCGGTCTTGCTGCAGTACCATTATTCATCAGTGGGATAATAATTGGTAAATTTTGGTCTTTTATTCTCATCTATTGTTGTAGATACATATATATACATAGAGAGAGAGAGAGATTATATGTTTATGATCTATTGAGCACTGATCTATATCCCATACAATCTATGTGAACTAACACCTTCCCTAAAGAAGCACAACCGTGTATCTGCGAAATGTGTTGGGATGGGTATATGTTGTAAATATACATAGTACTTATTATCCTTTGATAAAACTCACAACAGGACTCACAATCACATAATTTATGTACAATTCTGCAGATGCATATTACTAATGTAGACATTATTTACACAATGAAAATGTATTATACTAAAGCAAAATGTCCTACAAAAATTTAACAATAAAAACATAAATGCAAATATGGAATGCCATCCTTTAAAAATGGCACTGAAATAATTTTGTAAAACTTTTGGTTTTATTTCCAACTGATCTGAATGGGTAAAAACAATAGATAAACATAGAACAAACTAGAATGGACCTAATGCAGTTACTTTCACAGTGTCGGACAACTCTGTGCTTGTCAGAAGTGCAAAGGCAAAGTACCCCTTTCCTGATCTTCCTTAAAAAGCTCTGGTGAAGAGAGTAAATCCAGTTTCAGTAAGTAGAGTGTGACACGTAGAGTTTTAGCCCGTCGATTGGTGATGTATATAATAGGTCGCAGGATCTAGGCACCTCTTAGGTTTTCACTAAAGCCTCCTAAAGTGAGAATGTTCTGATAGTGATAGGTGCCAAGCTTTGGCCTTGAATAAATGCCTAAAGTAGAGAACTAGAAGAGAACCCCAAGAGGGAGGTATGTTAATGATACTTATTGGTAGGTGATTAGTAGTGCACGGTAGCATAGCTGGAACAAAACAGTTCAGCAACAAGAGAAACCTGTCAAACCAGATGAAGTGCTAGGGAACAGACAGGAGCATAGTCAGGTCAAGTGAAGGTCAGCAGCTGAATATCCATCAAACGAGGCAGAAGGCAGGAGCATCCAGCAAAAGGCAATGGCTGGATTATCATTTAATGAGCACACTGGGGCTTACACAGGCAGTGTGATGATGTATGCTCAAAGCTCTCCTACATAGCAGATCCCTTTTTAGCAGGGTACAATTTCATATTCTGTTACAGACCTTTTAAAAACACCAGTGAAAGGAGAAGCAACATTAGCTTATGTATCCCCTATTAGCATGCTTCTTACACTACAACACATATGACTGGCTCTCTAAAAACTCTGCTAAATATAGTAGATTGCAAGAGAGTGATACCAGACCTGGTATACAGCTTGTATTTATTTTAAAAACATTTTATGATGTAAAATTGATTACAGAGCTGCATATTTGTGCTTTTTATACTTCAGTGGAATTTAGTTCAAATTTTTTGTAGCAACATTTTATACATCATTCAGTACACTTGCTACACCTTTTTAAAACATAACTGTAGGTAAAAGGGTAAATACACAGTTTAAATACATATGTATACTGTTTTACCTGTCAATGGATTTGTTTTTTTGGTAAGGTCAGGCTTGTGTTTCACCAATCTTTACAGCACTGCCCAGTTAGACAGGAGAAATAGTTCTCTGGTTTAGCAATGTATCCTTCTGTGTCACTCCTGACATTGCATTTTGGCACATAAATCAAGAGTGGTTGATACAGAAATACAAATACTTTGACAGGAGAAGGGTAAAACATGAATTACAAATTTTGATTTAGTTGTGGGCCTTGAGATACACTTTAAAGAGGTATACAGGTATCTTAGAACCTGAATCAGTAATCTGTTAGGTTGATGTCTTGTCAAAAAAATATATCAACTATAATCCAGATGAAAAACAGGAAATGAGAAAATAATGTCTTACAGAGTATTTTTTTGTAATTGACAACAATGTCCAATGTAATAATTGTTCTGTGATCTACTCTTCTTTTATGTTTAACAATTTAATTGTCATAATCTAAAAAAAAAAAGTAGAGACAAATTACGTCTCTCTGTCTGAAAAAAAAGAAATTAAAAGTATAGTAAATGAGCAAGTAGATATTGTTTTAGATGCTGTACATACTGTATAGGGTTCCCAACAGGTTTTAGGACATTGAGCAATAATTTACCCTAATAATGTTTCATCTTCGGCACTCAGCAGAAAGGTATAATAAGAGTTAGAATATAAGTCAGATTTTCTGCTGCTAACGAGCAGTAAAAGTTAGGCCTGTATGTATGGGAGCGAGAATGTATTAACAATTCACTGTTGTAGGTGTGTGTCATGTTCTAATGAGATGTATTCATGTGCTGTATACTAATTAAACAATTTCACAATCTTAAATGGCAACAGAGCAAAAATAATTACACAGATTAAATGAAAGCTGTGATTAGAATATCATACTATTTCTCATAATTTTCTCATAATTTTATAGGATGTGTGTTCAAACTTTTCATTTTCATAATACATCACTTGTATTTCAGGAAAGATTATTACCGTTTGTTTTAAAACCGTTTAAATAGAAAACGGATATCCAATTTGTTATGTACACCATTACATAAAACTTTAGTAATAACATCATCTTTTAACAAACACAGTACTCATGTTTTCCTAAATTAATACTTGCCTGTCTATCATGGAGATCTACTTACTTTAGTCATTGACTTTGGTGAAGTTAGAAGCCAAGTTCCAAGCCACAGACATGTCTTAGGCCAGTGAATTACAAAGTAGTATAACAAAACCATCAGCATGAAACCCAGGCAAACAGGTTATCAAAAGGCAAATGGAAACAACAATCAAATTTCCTTTGTGATAGTTTGTTTTTAATATAATTGGCAGGATTATTTCTCAGCTGGAATAAAGGACATTTTATTCAACAGCAAGTTAAAATGGAGAAGGGTCATGAACAGAATTCCAATATGGAAATAGTCCTCTGTCTGTGTCCACATAGATTAAGGAAATGTTAGTGCTGATTAAATAAAACAAGGATAAAGAAAATTGGAGCTGTTGCCGACAAAAAACATACTGTTTGCTTCTTTTTACCTCAAAATAAAAAGAAAACACTTTAGGTGCATTTTTGTATCTACTTTACTTTGCTACACTTTTTTTTAATCAGAGCTGTGGGTTCTGAGCCCACAGCTCAGAACTCTTTTGTGGGGTAGGGGACCTGATATTTCTTTTTTCCTCACATCCTTTGACTTGTTAGTGAGAGAAGTAACACACTAAAGAGCTCTGCTCTCTCTCCTACTAGCAGCATAGTGCTTAAATAAAGAACAACCAATTGGTCCTTGTCCTGCTTTTTCCTCCTCTAGGTTATAGGTCATATTATCACCAAATCCTATTTTGAAGATTATCACCCAAGGGCATAGACACAGGAGTGTCTCAGACACATTTAAGTATCAGAAAGTACACTTCTATTTTTTGAACGTTACTGTTTTAGTTTAGGTCAAGTTCAAAGCTAGCATGGACTTTTTATTCCACGTACTTAACTGATCACTGGCATTAAAAAATACTTTTTTACTGACATAAAGCCATGATCATGTGACATACCAGTTATGGGTCTTATACCTTCTGTTTACAGCAGGAGGGAATTCGTCTTGAGGTACCTATTGCCTATATGATGTGGACCCTTTCTATTGGCTGTCCAAGACCAAGGTATTCTCAGGATCTAGTAGAGGAGACTGTAGCCGTGACATAAGTACAAGGGAATGATAGGGGACCATGGGTACATCTGCAGCGTTGAATTAGCAGTCCCCCACACCAAGGAACAGTGCTAGTAAAGAACCTAGACATTGAATTTGTGTGGGGATATAGGTGAATTGTATTATTTGGAGATTAGATTTACAGTTCACATATGCTTTAGGCATCGGAAAGGAAGACCCACAGCTGAGAGTGCTACAACAAGTATTACATTTCTGGATAAAACGTAAAAATTCAGCTAATGTTCATATAGCTGCAGAAATATTTAAAAGGCAATGGAATGAGGTAATTTATTATTATTAATATTATTAAGCCTGTTTAAAGACTTGGAAAGTTAAAAGTTAAGTGCCTGCTGGCACAGAATGCATACCAATTACATTCCTACTGTTAGGATGCATATTAGAGAATGTGTCATGAAGTGATATCAGCTAGTGTATACCGTATTTTTTGGCGTATAAGACGCTCCGGCATATAAGACGCACCCAATTTTAAAGGAGGAAAATCTAGAAAAAAAAGATTCTGAAAGATTATTCCCCTTCTGATCACCCTGT
>NC_092860.1:90493294-90504614 GCF_032062135.1 Pyxicephalus adspersus
AGAGAAGACGAGAAGCACGCAGGATCGCGGGATCGCGGTATCGGGTAAGTATGTTACCGGTTTTAATTATTTTTTAAACCTGCATTCGCCGTATAGGACGCACCCACTTTCCCCCCCCAGTTTTGGGGAAGAAAAAGTGCGTCTTATACGCCAAAAAATACGGTATTTTTGTGGAGTGCACTTTGATGACTACAATTGTCCATTACAGTTTCATGGCATTCTTTAAAAGCTCCATGTGGAATTAAGCATTTACAGCTTGAAAATGTGATAAATATGTAGCTATGTAGTAATTTTACTGCCTGAGAGAGTGGGAGACTCAGATTTTGTGGCACGTGCAGAGAAAGTATAACTTCAGACTGTACGTTATGGCACAATCCTCTCACTGAGACATACTGAAAGGACTTTAACATGTTTACACTGCTGCTGGTTGATGATTGCAAAGTTTGATGTTACCCTGGATTTCACATGTTGTTACTATTCAATACAGAGACTCTTTCTGCTAATACAGTGTGGATTATTCTCTATGAGTATACTGTTCTCAACTGGGACTGCACTTGTTACTCACAAGACCCAATTGAGTGGAGGCACTGCGCTTATGGGAGATTTCATCCTGTTCCCATAGATAAAGTAAAAGCTCTGCTCCTGTTCTTCCACATAGGTTGCGCCACAACACATCAGTAGCCTGCAGAGGGGGTCAGAATAGGGCTACAAATATATGGTGAAACTACAGTGATAATACTTTCTAGTATTAACCCAGACCAATGTGATGTTTTGTAATTATGTGCTTGATAAATAGAGTTTATGATGCTTACTGTGGATATACAGCACACTTTGTCAATTGGGAAATATTTTTTACATTAGGTGATCAATAGCTGTGCTATGAGTTTATGATCTATTGAATGGATGGCATTAGCATTAGAAATATTGACTTTTAATTGATGAAATTTAGTAACTGACATTACATAGTGCAGAGCTGCCCAATTCCAGTCAAAAAGGGGCAGGAATAGTCATTTTCTGTAAACACACCTCAATAAACTTACTGCTAAGTGTTAGAGAGATACTCAATATTTGTGCAAATCCTAACCCTCAAAAATAGAGTTGACCAGCCCCGAATTAGTGGATAGGTGCATTTTCCAATTTTGACTAACTTTTTGACAATTTATACTTTGTGGTGCATTGTAATGTTGGGATATCCCATATAGTCTAGCCAGGTGGTAGTGTGTATTTAATGTATTTTAGTTTATAAAGATTGTATCTTGTATAGGCATCCTGGCAAAATATGCTGGTTATATACTAATATACATTTTTTGCAGGTATGTGGTAGTCCCCATAGAGTGGGGGTTTTTGAGCAGTTTTAATATATATTTATGTAGAAATGTGTCCGGTGAAGTTTGTTTGTTGTTCTGGGACTGTGGTGCATATTATGTTGATTATTCTTAAAGTGTTAAACCAACATTTCAACATCTGTATGATATTGCTACCTACTATCTGGTGTAACAGGTGGCATGATATTTTGTGTAAAATTTTATGGAAATGTTTATATGTAAAGATTACTGACCTATCCAAGTAATGCATAATTGGGTCCTTATGCCAATTATGCCAATTGTATGCCATATGTGCTAGAAAAAAAACCTATGATGCAAGCTTTAAAATGAGTGCTTGATGCCAATGTGGCACACTACATTTCTACTGTAGAAGCTGCCAAGGCCGGTTGAACTTTTGAACCAATGCACCTCCTTCTTGACCTTACTACATTTTTGCTTGTTAACCTTTGGAATGGCTTAATATAGCTGATGAGGATGGTTATTAGTAATGTGATAGTTGATTAATAATTAACAGTTGCTCCCTGCGGGTTTGGGTGCGATTGAAGCTAGAGAAGAAAACTCTTTGCTGACAATTGAATCTCCATGTCCCTGGGACATTTTGGTCTCAGTCCAAAATGTCTGGGTCAGTCTGTCAGTTGCCACAAAGAGGAATCACATATTTATGCTAAAAGGCTGAACATTTTGTTTATGGACTGGTGTATAGATTCTTTACCTTTGCTGTATTTTGCCTAATAAATACAGGCAGCAACCCTAAAATTAAGCTGGTGTTTAGAATTGCCTCTGTGTCATCCTACCATTTGTCACTGATACTCACATTTGGTGTTTTGAATGAAGAAGGCAGAAGAACTCCATCTGCGGTTCCAGCTGACAAGAAAGTCCATTTGCTAAACTGTTTGCCTAGATGTCCAGTTGGCTAGTACTGAGGCTCAGGTGGCTCTGTTAGCCTAAGCTGCAACAAGAGACTGAGACCTCCTGGTTGAAGTGGGCCAGTGTTTAGTGGCCCGGGTCTCAGTGGATGTTGCTAAGCTTGTGGGGGGAACCCCAGAACATTCCAGAAACTCCCCTGCTCCAGAAATTGACCACTTTAGGATGAAGTCTAAGCATTTTTGTGCCCTTTTTCTGAACAAAAGTTTGGCTAAAGGAGCAGTTAACAATAGTTGTAGTGCCATTGTTAGTGGTTGATACCCAGAAGGCCTTCTTTGACATTTCTGCCCAAGATGCCCAGGACTATAACAAGTTAGAGTTGGAAATTCTGGAACTCAACACCTACCTACGGGCATAACGGATCAACAACTGGAGCTTTCCGGAAAGGGTTTCCCTGGTCTCAAATATATGACCTTGTTAATCTGGTGAAATGCTGGCTGCAGCTGGAGCTCCTTACTGTGCCCTAGACAGTGGGAAGGCTCACCATGAGACATGAGAGAGGGAGATACAATCCTTCTGACCAAGATGTCACATCTGCAGTTGCTGAGGGCAACAAGCGATTCCGTTTAGCTGTGTAGCTGGCGACTCTGAAGTGCCTGTGGAGACTACCAAGCAATCTAGCATGCCTGAGCTAGAGGCCTCCCGTGACAACTTGGTCACCACCCAGCTAAGGAACCCAATGCTTACCAAAGTGTGGGAAAATGTTAAAATGATTCATAGGAACCCAGTGAGTCCTGGGGCAGAAAGTGTATTTCCTCACCTTGCTGTATGTGCTGGTCAAAATTTCTTAAGATTAAACAGTTATGCACCTCTGTTTACCATCCCCAAACAGAGATGTTAAAAAATAGTGTTGGGCAGAGATGGGGGAAATTTGAACTGCCTCTTTTCGTTATCTAATGTTTGCCATAAGGGAAGCCCCACAGGCTTCTAAAGGGTTCTTGCCCTTTCAATTACTGCCACCCATATGGATATGGTAAAGAACACTTGGGAGAGCCCAAGTCTACCCAATAAAAGAATGTGGTAGAGCATGTTGCTGGCATGCAGGATCGTCTGGCTGCGGTCATGCTCCTGGTGAGAGAGCATCTGGTGCAGGCCCAGGAACCATAAATCAGCATATACAATAGGTCTTCACAGGTCTGAACTTTCCAAACTGGTGACGGAGTGTTGGTCTTGGTCCGTACTCTGGAAAGTAAGTCTCTGGCCAAAAGGCAGGGACATTATAGAAATTATAGAACAAGTAGAGGAGGTCAACTGTAAGCTTCACCAGCCAGACAAGAATAAGAATGACCTTTCATGTAAATCCCTTCTCGGGTAAGAGTCAGACACAGGATGTAAAGGAGTTCCCGATTCAAAACAGGCAAATATTCTCAGACTGGCATAAAATTGTGATTGAGACCAGGGTTAAAGTCCACAATAAACCTTACTGGATTCCTGAGGCTCAATGTCATGCAGTCTCTGGGAAGATTAGGAGAATGCCGGTGATGCATGTAATCAAAGAATCCCACAGTGAGTGATGCAGTACAATTGTCCTTGTACCAAAACAAAATGGAAGCATGTGATTTTGTAATGAATTTTTGGAAACTAAGTGAAGTTGCCCAGAGTGCATGATCCCATAGAGAGGGTAGGGCCAACCAAGTACATCACCACCCTAGACCTCACCAAGGGTTATTGGCATATATCCTTAACTGATGAGGCCAAGGAGAAAACTGCGCCAGAGGGGCATTTGCAATATAAGCGGTTAATGTTTGGATTGGCCAGGGTCTCCTTCCAGTGAATGATGGGCCAAATATACATCAAAAGTATGCTTTGGCCTACCTGGATGATGTGGTTTTTGATTTTTTGTCAAGACTGGGAAAGTCATCTGCCCTGAGTACAGGTGGTCCGGGATTCAATCTATAGGCCTGGAATTCAACAAGGGAGATGAAAAACCGGAATGTTAACATATATAGATTTGGGACATTTTAATTGTATATAAGATAATTGATAGTAGCTTTATGAAATACAAAATCATTATTTACAATCTATTAAACCATCATATTAGCTGAATGCATAGAGAAGTAACTACATGTATCAAGAGGTGATAAGTTGGAACCCCCGAATTTTCATAGAACTGTAATACAGGAAAGCATATGAGAGGTATACATGAATCACATCTTGTTGACTGTAAAGAAAAGTCTGGTGGGGGCCAGTAAAGCATCAACATGTTTCGCAGTACACAACTGCTTCCTCAGAATGTTTGGTATTCTAAAAACAATGTGTAAAAATAGTAGGTTCAGATGTGCATCAAAAACACAGTGGCCCTGATTTATGAAAGCTCTCCAGGCTTGGGATAATACACTTTCAGAAGTGAAGCTGGGTGATCCACAAAACATGGACTGGATTTTTCAAAATTATTTGCTATTTGCTAGCAAATGTTTTGAATCCTGGACCAGATCCATTCCAGGTTTGGTGGATCACCCAGCTTCACTTCTGAAAGTGTATTATCCCCAGCCTGGAAAGCTTTCATAAATCAGGGCCACTATCTCATTCAGACAAACAGGTAAGCTTTGAATATAACTCAAATATTCCAAAGCACAATATCTCAGTCACTTGAATACAGGCAGGTGTGGCAGGAGTAACCAGGTAAGTATCCTAGCAAAATGTATCACATTATTAGTAAAATATAATATTATTAGATAATTTCCTATACTATGCTGAAAAGTTCATTTAAAGATGAGTTACATACCCAACTAGTTGAAAGCAGTGGGAAATAATGCCCTAATCATTATATCTGCAAAAAAGGAGGGTTTCATTGCATATACTCAAACTTGAAACCTTTAAAAGATAAAAAAAGAGAAATCCAAATGATAGAATCAGTCAATGGTAGAAGAAAACTTTAGAGGCAAATTCCCAGACTAGTGGAGGAAAAAAAGAGGGAAAGGAGGAAAAAAGAAACCAATGAGAAACATACAGTATCTGTTTTTTTTCCTGCCAATGTTACTTCCTGCAGAGCCAAGATGGCAAACCACAGCTTGCAATGTGGGCTTTAAAACTCACAGGGCTGTCAGATGATGCGTGCGCAGTATAGCAGAATGTATGTGCCACACGTGCACATATATGCAGTCAAATGTGTACGCAACACGGCTACCCGCATGTACCGCACATGCGCAGATTGCCAAAACATCCAATACATAATATCAGATGGGCAGCATATTATCTGACAGCTCCGAGGCCTGATTGGTCATGTGCCACCAATCAATAAAAAGAGGGGACAGAAAGAATGAAAGGAAGATGAGCAGAAAAGAAAAAGAAAAAAAGAAAATTAAAAAAGAAAGAACAAAGAAAACTGAGACAATGGTGGAACAGAAACAGTGCTGTAGTAGAGAGCAAAACGGGTGTGTCTCTACCCTGATACATACATAGAGTAAATACAGAAAACTTTTATTGGGGGACTATTATGCATAATGAAGGAAATTGATACATAAATGAAAAAAGGATATTATGCACATATAATCAATATTAAAAAAGTGCAGAAATAACTTTACCTATATAACAGACATATTGAACAACTTGGGTCATAACGCACAATAATAATTATAGAAATGATCATTTCATTTTATCCTGGGGGTGTAAGCATTAAGAAGTTCCATCCATTTTGTTTCTAATTGTAGTAACCATTTACAGATGTAATCTGATCTTTTGCTGGTATGGACTTGATCCAATTCGGAGAATTTCATAGTATTTGGATCAAAGGAGTCTGTACTAACGGCCAACCCAAAAAAATTGTGCTGGAGGAGGACAGATACCTGGGTTATAGCATTGGGAGAGAGCTTGTCAAGCCTCAGATGTCAAAGGTTGAGGCTTTTCAGTAATGGCCCCGGCTCAACTTCAAAAAGCAGGTGAAAGCCTTCCTAGGTATTGTGGGGTATGATTGAAGTTTGTCTCCAACTTTGCCACCCTGGAAGCCCCACTCACAAACCTTACAAAAGGACAGAAAAAGGGGGCAGGTGCTTGGTCTCAAGAGGCAGAAAGAGTCTTCCATGACCTGAATGCAGCATCATGTAAGTGTCCAGTACTAATTGCTCCTGACTTTAGGAATGCATTCCCTGTACAAACAGACACCTCACAGGTAGGCTTGGAGGTGGTAGTCTATCTCTATCTCAAAACCAGCAGATGTTGTGTCTGCAGGGAACCTGTAAGTTTCTCTGTTTGTTATTTATAATTTCTGTTCTGGTTTTACTGGGAATCTGAGAAAGCAGGGTGGGGTGGATTCCCAATTCCAGGCACTCATCGTTGCTATCAAACCATGCTGTTTTTGGCTTAATAAATACAGGCAAGAGTCCCTAAAGTTAACCTGGTGTGTAAATTTTTCTATGTGCCATCCATTTGTTGCTGATACCTCACAAGCACCAAATGATTGGTAATAAGGCAATCTCCAGAGGTCAGCATCTCTTTAGGGCTCCTACTTACATTAATTGGAAAAAAAGAAAACAAACAAAAATTCTCTTAAACAAAAGCCTCCTGGCTGGCAAAAACAATGATGGGAGCTGGTTTCCAAACCAGCATTTTACTTCTGCCATTCACAGGCACAGAGAGTCTGTCTCATACATTTAAAACCCCTTTTGCTTAGCCTCAGGTGTGCTATATATTGGCTTGTGAGTTCCCAGAGTTGGGAATCTGCCCCACCCTACTCTTGTAGATTCCCAGTAGAACCAACCCCAGAACAGAAATTTTGAACAACTGGCAGAGGAAGCTAGAGCTTCCATGCAACAAATCTCTGCTGGTTCTACCTTAGTAAATCTGAGAAACCGTGGTCCCAGATACCATCCATCCAGGACTTTTCCCAGTGACACAGGTACCCTCTCTGTCCCTGTGTTACAGTATTCAATAGTTTAAGTTAGTAATTCATATTCTACCTAAATGAATATGCTACAAAAAGTAAAATACATTCTATAATTGCTATCTTTTTTAGCACTGGCATTTTAAACTTGGAGTATGGATATAATAAAATAACAATATAATAGTAATAATAATTTTATATTAGTTGTAAAGAACCATAAAAAGGTGTCTGATTGTCTTTGCTTTCAGCTTTTACAAGGCATAATTTATAAAACCTAATATTTATGTATTTGATGATTCTACAATTCAAAGGCATTTGTTTTATCCCGTCCTAATATTTGCATCCTTATGAACGATTATCTTTACCTAAGCCTTTATTAGAATGGATAATTTGCTAAACTGCTGCTTAATTTAAATATATTAATAGAACTTGCTGTAATACAACATAAGTGCATATTCAAAAAAAAACCCGTGGGAAATAGAGACATTGGTAATAATTTGTGGGAACAATGAAACTATAACGTTTAGAACCTATTCAAGTACTTAGATATTTAAAGATATTATATTTCATGCACCAGTGGGCAGATAAATAAGTGAAACACTTCACAGTCATTTCAGAATCAGTATTTATTTATTAGCACATTTTCATATATTTAGTTCAGTTGTGGTATATCTTTAGAAATACCTTGAATATTACAGTCTATTTCAAAACCAATGACAATGGAAGTAAATGGCTAAAAGCATTTGTAGGTTCTAACTCTAAGACCTAGAATCAAAAATGTTGATCTTTTCTGCTTAATTGCATAAAAAAAAACATTATCTTTAAAAGGCTTTTACATTTGTAAGTGTGTGTAAGGTAGATGAAATTATTACTGAAGACCTATATAACTAGGTACTCCACTAGTTAATAATTTAAACTCTAGACCCCAACCTAGAAACAATGATAAAATACATATAAAATAATATGTATTGTTCATCATTGCCAGCATGGAGACCTTGATTTGTCTCTATTGTAGTTGAGTAATACAAAAAGGTCTTGTCTCTGCCTCCAGCTTGTAACAAAACAGTGAAAGTTAGGTAGACAGAGTTTATACCTTTGTCACTCTGCTCCCGTCTCGCATACCCTGGTATACCATAAGCAGTGAAGCATCACTGATTTGCTCTGTGTGCTACTTCCCCTCTACCATTCTGAGGCATGCTTTACAGAGTAATTCAAGAGACTGAATACTAAGTCAAGATGCAAGATGTTTGCATATTAATGCATAATGTCTGTGTAAAGAATTATGTTTGCATGTACCACTGTAGATATGCATAGCACAATGTGGAGAGTGCATATTGCAGCTGAAAACACACCCTTGAAAAAGAGAATACCACTGTTACACATATAAATATTCTGCTTTGTTTTTAATGTGATAATAGAAAAAGTTTTTTTTCTTTTTTAGACCAAGTGATTTGCTGGGAAAACTGCAAAAAAATTAAATTAAAAAATGCTAGTATTTAAGAGTGGTGCACAAGTGTGACATTGAACCTTGTCTGGTGAGTACAGGCATGGTACTTCAGCTACAACTGGATTTTAGCTACAACTTCCCCCCCTCCGAAATAATAAATATTTGAATATAGAGCATGGCTACTTTGTTTGTCTCAGAATGCCAAAGCAATATTCAGTATTATCTGGATGTGGAAAGAATATAAGGGGCTTTTGTAAACAGAGTGGATGAGCAGTGATGAATCTTTATTTTTTATTATTTTGTTATCTTTATTATTCCCACACATCTATATTGCACCCAACATCCAGCAGCTTACTTTGGTTGTGTTGTTGTTTTTCCCCCCACAAATACCATTGACAGTTTCTGGGAAAGCCAATTAACTGCATATTTTTGGAAGAGTGGGGGAAATTGGTGTCTTATCCATGCTGTCGTGCTATACACATCTGGGAATATTCCTACCCCGGACAACCATGATTTGATGGAAACACTCTTTACTGTTTGTTACCAACTGTTGATCTGTGTTATTAATAAACTCGTTGGGTAGTCTTCCCATTAACTGATGGTTGTTAGAGACAGGAGTGCTCCCTGCAATGAATGCCAAAATGTTAAGCACTTTTTACATGAAGCTACCCTAACATCCACAATTCCAGGTCATCCTACTTCTGCAGAATCAGCACTGAAGAAGAGAGAGAATGGGCCAAGTCACAACAAACTACTTTTTCAAAGCGAGATTACACTTTTTTCTGACAATACTTTTTGTTCTTTAACTGAAATTTGAATGCTTACTGCCAAAACAAGCAGGTGATCAAGTAGAGTATGGTTCTAGTAGTAGAAGTAATTCTAGTAGTAGTTCTTGTAGCATTGCAACAAAGATTTCTTCACTTTATTTATGGTGTGGCCCAATAATTTACCCCCACCTGTAAAAATCCAGCTAGATTTGCATTACCTTGCTGAAGAAACCAACTGAGAGTGTAACTGATAAAACTGTGTGGCTGAGTTCAAATGCCGTAGGGGTAAGGTCACACGTTACAACTCCGGTGCTATGAGCAGTTTTCAGACTCTATCTACTTTCTGTTTTTTACGGCTTATCAGTGGTTTATTTTACTTTTAGAACCAGAAATGCATGCAAAACACAAGAAAACCACTTGAGTAAGTTATGATGTGGTTAAGCCCTGAGCATTTTGATCAGCTCCACAGACTCATGCAGTTGGCCTGATTATTAAAGCCTTCCAAAGCTGGAAAAATTACACTTTCATCAGTGAACCTGGGTGATCCAGCAAACGTGGAATGGAACTGGTCTATGTTTAAAAACATTTGCCAATAAATAGCAAATCCCTTTTAAGAAACCCATTCCAGGTTTGCTGGATCACCAAGGTTCACTGATGAAAATGTATCATCTCCAGCCTTGGAGAGCTGTAATAAATCAGACTCAGCAGGCCTGATTTATTAAAGTTCTCCAAACTAATAGCTAATGACTTGTAGGAAATCCATTCCAGGTTTGCTGGATAACCCAGCTTCACTGATGAAAGTGTATCCTCCCCAGCCTTGAAGAGCTTTAAAAAATCTGTCCCTATATCTCAGTTTGCACATGGGCAGTGATTGTTTTTTGTATAACATATATATATATATATATATATATATATATATATTGATTTTAACAGTTTCTTGTTTGTTTGTAGAACATTCTAATGTATTTTAATAATGTCTGTATGTTTTTGCTTTTCTGGGAGTTGGGCCAAAATCTACAAAAAAAGAAGGCAGCATTAATACATTAACTCATTACAGTCATCTCAATCATACAAACTCTAATGGAAACACTGACCGCAGTATGAAAAAATTAAGCTTAGCAGGGTAATGCTAGAACCCCTGTAAGCATTTTTTGCTGATTTCTTGCTGTAGATTTTACCTTGCTTCCTATCCAGTGATAGCATTGTCACAATGGCAGTAAATAAGGAAAAATATCTGTAATGCAGCCCAGGATAGAAATTCTAATCTTCCCTCACTATCAAAAACTTTATCCCTTGAGTGAGTTGTGTAATGGGACTCTGTAATTCTTAAGACATGACTGACAAAATGTAAATTCTTTTGATAAGTAAAATAGCTTCAACATATGTATTTCCACTGTGTCTGCTCAGAGTTCAGCTTCAGACTTTTGTTGCCAGAGACAGTTTTGGTGTCATTATTAGAACCAGAGCTTTTTCATCAGTGTTAACCTCAGTAATTTCTTTTCAGATTCAAAATTTAATATAATACTGTGTTACCACATCCTACCTCAATACAATGTCACCAAAGGAAGCCATTGGATGCAGGATCATTACCAGGTCACAATCGTCACAAACAGAACCATGACAATACAGTTTAAACATACTACCATGTCACCAATACAAACATCACCAGAGCTAAAGCTCTGTGTAAGAAGAGTTTTACATGTAAAGTTTCACATTTCTGTGGCAACAGCTACATTATCCTACATTACATTTTGTATGTTCACAAGAGGGTTTTAATGAGAAAGTTGTAACAAGTTGTCTGATGAAAAACGCTGTCCTCTACCAACATGGGGAAAGGTTATCTGGGAGGCCCCTCGACATCCTCAAGCACAGTACATAGCTATTGGTCCTGTGTTGAGAAAGATAAGTATCAGTGCCTGCTAAATGATTCTGACTGTTATATACAGGAGTCAGCAGGGAAATGATCACTGGAAGTAGGGGCCTGTGAGGGAGAACTAGGTACCGTTTTTTTCTGCGTATAAGACGCTCCGGCATATAA
>NC_092860.1:90505970-90542269 GCF_032062135.1 Pyxicephalus adspersus
CCCCCCCAGTTTTGGGGAAGAAAAAGTGCGTCTTATACGCCGAAAAATACGGTAAGTACATTTGTTGTTTAGCCCTTAAAACTAAATGAGTGTTCAACCTGCAGTGTGAATGTAGCCAACCCACAATGAAAGTTTTTTTTTTCATTAAAATCCTGGGGTTAGGCTAAAATGTGAATAATATTGGCCTAATTTATTAAAGCTCTCCAAAATACACATTCATCGGTGAAGCTGGATGATCCAGCAAACCTGAAATGGAACTGGTCCATGATTAAAAACATTTGCTAGCAAATGACTTTGAAGAAATCCATTCCAGGTTTGCTGGATCATCAAGCTTTACCGATGAAAGTGTATCTCCTCCAGCCTTGGAGAGCTTTAATGAATCAGGCTGTATGTGTCCTATATTTATTGTAAGATGCTTTTATTGGAAACAGATTATATGTCTAATTTTTCTGTGTGACGACTGTAAGAACATTACATATCAATAGATAAATTAGATTGCCATGGAAACTATTTAGTAAAGCAGCACTGGGATATAATGAGACAAGAAAGCTCTACACAATTAAATAAACTCAATTTATGCCTAAAAGCAATGGACATTATTTGAAAATGTATTTCCTGTAATTTGTGTAAAAATGTGATGAAAGACATCCAGAAAATTAATAATTTGGACATCTCTAATTTATAAACATGGTCAAAAAGGATCTAACTAGCACATATGCACTGATTAGTCAAAACATTACAACCACCTGCTTAATATTGTGTTGGTCTTCTTTGTTCCAACAAAACAACTCTTAACCATTAAGACCTCGGGTCTGATATAATAAAGCTCCCCAAGGCCAGGGAAGATACACGTTCATAAATGAAGCTGGGTGATCCAGCAAACCTGGAATAGATTTCTTCAAAGTATTTTGCTTTTTGCTAGCAAATGTTTTGAATCCTGAACCAGTTCCATTCCAGGTTTTCTGTATCACCCAGCTTCGCAGATGAAAGTGTATTCTTTCCAGCCTTGGAAAGCCTTATTAAATCAAGCCCATAGATTTCACATGATCTCTAAAGGTGTCACATTGTTAGATTTGGCACCAAGATGTTGCAGCACATTCTTCGCCTTGTAAATGATACATGTTCATTGTAAATTCAGGTAACTTTCTCTCATAAACAGTATTTATTTTTCAGCAATTTCTGTCACATTTGCTCCTTTCTTGGACTGCTTTCCAGGTCAAAACCACTGCATATCAACATCACCCCACAAGACCTGCCATTTTGAAAATGCTCTAACACAACCATCTAGCATAACAATTAGGTTGCTAAAATCCTTATGCCTGTCTATTTATATTTAGGAACTGACCGACATTTACTTCCCTATAAATACCACCTCTTGTTGGCCTTTGTGATAAGATAATCAATATTTTTAATAAAAGCATAAAAATTACCTGTCAATGGTTTTATTATTTTACCTGATCAGTGTATATTTTTCCATGTATGTTCTATAACTGAGCAATGTATTGCTAAATAAATCTATTTACCAAATAAAAAGAATATTGATAGTTGTGCCTGATGACTGGCATAACACAAATCACAACTGAAATAGCAATAAAACAAAATGAGTGTTGATAAATGGACTTTGGTAGAAGACAACAAGACATTTACTGCATCAAATAAAGTATGTGGGACATGATGTACTGGATAAAGTGGCAGTGAAAAGTGAAAAAATCTTTAACTAAAACAAAGTACTTTAACAACATAAAAAACTACAAAGAAACTGGAAAAAAGAAACAGGCAAAAAATGAGAATATACGAGGGGTGCTGAGACGTTCCTGGCTTTGCCCCCTTCCGGATGAAATAGAAAAATGAGTGTGAGGGCATATGACAGCCTAATATCTTAGTATGTACCCCCGCAAATATCAGGTCTTTGCGATTCCTAAAACTGTTTTTTCTTTTAGTGAGAAGCTGTGATGGCAGAGGCACAAGCAAGTTTCCCGTCGTTGGAGTTACGGTCTGTCATTAAGTTTTTGTTTCTCCTGGAAAAGTCAGCAAAGGACATTCACACTGAGATATCACAAACACTGGGGGAGAAGTGTCCAGCACTGTCAAAACCTGGATATCTCGTTTCATGACTGGGCATTTCACCGTTGAATATGAGCCCCGCAGTGGGTACCCCCCAACCTCAATTGACCCGGCAACCTGCGATGCTGTCCATGAGCTGATTATTGAGGACCAGTGAATATTCGCAAAAAAGATAGCTCAGATACTTGACATCTCACGGGAACGTGTTGGGTTTTGTTTTCACCACTATCCTAGGCATGCGCAAGTTTTCAGCGAAGTGGGTGCCAAAATGTTTGAACAGTGATCAGTAGAAGGAACGAGTTGAAACATCCAAAGCTGTTTTGGCCCATTTTGAAGTTGCACAGGAATTTTTGGCCAGGTTAGTGACTGAGGATGAAACCTGGCTCCACATCTATGATCCTGAAACCAAGGAACAATCAAAGGAATGGCGCCACAGCGGGTCCCCACAACCAAAGAAGTTCTCAACCCAGAAATCGGACAAAAAAGTCATGGCATCCATTTTCTTGGACAAGGACATTATTCTGTTGGTGGACTACCTACCTCAGGGCTCTAGTATCACTCGTCCAACGTTGTGGCTGCCAAATTGAACACCCTGGGTTTCCAGTTGGTCCACCATCCCCCTTACTCACCTGACCTGGCCCCTTCGGACTATTATTTGTTCCCGAATTTGAAAAAACACCTGAAGGGGCAACGTTTTGAGGACGTTTCTAAAGTCAAAGATGCTGCTGGGAGCTGGTTTGGGGGCCAACCAAAGGAGTTTTATTTGAACGGTCTAGAAAAGCTGCAACTACGCCGTACCAAGTGAATCAGTCTCAGGGGGGAATATGTTGAATAAATGTGTTATTTATTAACTCTGGCTCTCTTCTTTCTGGGCAAAGCAAGGAACTTCTCAGCACCCCCTGGTAATCCATCTCTTGTAAAATAAAATTGCCTTTGGAAAACGATATCCCCCGTGCATTAATTATTATGAAAATATGATAAAGTAAACAAGAGGTAAATTAGTTTGTGTTGGTTTATATGCTTTCGGGTCAGTAACAGGACAAAGTGCTATCTGAGCATAGCCACAGGGGAACAGAAACACAATAAATATGTCTTAGTCTGGGAATCAGATCAGCTTGAGCAGCACACACTAAATAGCCTCAAAGTCAGGGATGGGTTAGGTGTGTTTATTTGGAAGTGAATGCACACAAAGCACAGCATACAATAGTGAATATTGTAAAAAGGTGAAACACCATAACAATCCAGCATAGTGATAGCAAGCATAACAAACTGTATATAACAGGTAAGGACTGGATATATGCAATAGGCTTCAAGTAGGGAAAAACAGGTCTAGAGGTAGGACTGGATTTCAAGGAGCAAGTGGCTACAGCACATACAATGATATATGTACAATGCTAAGGCAGTGTGAGATTTGTGGAACCAGAATATATATATCTGCTAACAATGAGGCACAGGTTTGCCTGTTTGCAGCAAGCCCCCTGTAGGTTTCCAGTGGTCGCACATGAAAGAACATGAAAAAGAGTTCCACCAGTGGGCAGAATAGGGTACTTCAGTGAACCAACTCCCCCCCCCCCGATCCTTTATGGAACACCCTAATAAAGGTTCTAATTAGTCCAAAGGATTAGTCAGAAGGCAGAGTAGAAACTGTAAACAACATGGTATTTTATAGACTTGGTCTATATGATATGATGCAGGTAGCAACAATCCATATTGTAGAAAAGTCCTGGAAAGAGTAAGGGACAGGTTTAAGGTGGGTAATCTTCCATCAGGGTCTGGTGTTACACCACTTAGTTCTCTGCCAGCAGGCTCCAACAGGAAAAAGTTAGATGCTTTGTTTCCAGGGGCAGAGAGGTTATAGTTGAATATTGAACCTCGAGGGTAAGCCAGTAGTTTAGAGAGTGTCCCAGTGCCAAGGTCTGAAGCTGACTTAGGAATCCAGCTGCTGGTCTCCAATTCCCTATGGAAATACAGAACACTGAGATTCTCGGTATCATGGACAAGTCTACTGTCAGGGTCCTAACTCTGTGGCCCAGTTGGCAGTTTAACAGACTAGGCAGAGCCCTGCACCCCCATAACATTCTGGTAAATCCTATAGGAGCTCCCAAAACACCAAAGGGCATAGTACACCTTTCTGGGACACAAACTTTTCCAAAAAGGAACTACTATATCCCCCTGAAAAGCCACTTAAACCAGGGATGCATACATTAATCAAACCTGCATCTCTGTTAATATTTGTAAGACGGACAATGGAACTAAAACTGAGATCACTAAAACCTGGAGCAAATGAGTCACACGGAGAGCTGGTTCTCATTTTCTTTTTTACTTTGCAAGATCGGATGACATAGGCAGAAGCCAGGAGATGAAGGAAGAATGCAAGTCACTGAATGGAAACCAGGTGTGGAGGGATTAAGGTAAAGTTTAGTGTCAATTTTTGATTTTTAATGAAAGTTCCGCTTTAAGTATTTTTCTAATCCCTTGGAGTACTTGAGTTGAAAGAACATAATCAGAACCTACCATGGACAAACATGTATAAACAAATGGCAGGTACAATGCTTAGGCAGTGTGAGACATGTGCAGCCAGAATATATATACCTTATACAGGTATTGCTTGGTTGCAGCATGCCTCTGGTGGTTTCCAGTAAGAGAAAATGAAAGACATACTGAAACAGAGTGCCACCTGCAGGCAACATAAGGAGCTACAGAGTTCATGCATGTTTCATGAGAGAGTTTGGCTAAATTATCTACTTCTTTTTCTGGCTAATGGACATCTAGCATTATATAATCCTTTCCTCCCCAGCCTTGCTGTCCATGGCCTGCCCCCTTTATTCACTGGATTTTAGTCATGGAGGCTTAAAATCATATGTGGACATTATTTAGGGTGGTCTTTAGGAGACAGGGTGCTATATTGTTTTCACAAACCTGTGTACTGTCTGCTGTCAGTCCCTCTCATCTGCCATAATTAATGATGAAATAAAAAATTAAAATAATGCATTTAATGAAAACATAAAAAGTTTTATTTGAACAGTTTATTTGCATGTTGATCAGGATGAAAATTAGGATTCAGGGAAGACAAAATATTAGCACATAGAACTTCAGCTTTAATTAAACATTATCCTTATCTGTCCTGTAATATTTTTTGGTTTTTAGGATTTTATTGTATTCCTTGGGTGTCTTAATTATAGGATATTTGTGAATAGGTACAATATTAATATGGTGACAATCTACCTTGTGTATTGCCTTTACCTCCTTTCCAAATATACCTATGTTGCCATACTATTTAAAGTGACCTACACATGAGAGAATAACCTGAATTGCCTGAGTTGATAACACTTCCATTCTTATAACAATTAAATCTGTCTGTCTGTTGGAACTCCTAAAGAAGTTGTGTTTGTTTACCTGTGAAACACATCAAGTTATCTCCTTTGAGACCAACTATTTGTGTAACACATGATTGTTTCTATCATTGTATTGATGTTACAAAGTTGCTTTTATATGATAAATTTGTTTTTTAAAACCTGACCTTATTTTTTTTTTAATCTCTGTAACAGGATATTTTAGATGTCAGAAAAATCCTTGTTTGTATTGCATGTATTTATATGGGCTATGAATTGTTTTTCTTTTGTTATGAAATTACAAAGAAAAAAGAAACAAAATAAAGCAGTGGTGTCAAACTCTGGTCCGTGGGCCAAATCTGACCCGCAAGGTCCTTTTTTTTGGCCTTTGGGAATTCCGAAGGTGAATTGCATCTAGCCCGCTTGCTACTACGTATTGCAGCAAGTGATACCGCTACTACAATTCCCCGCATCATTGCTTGGCCCCAGTTGTTCCGTTCCATAGACGCAAGTAATGCCGGGAATTGTAGTCTCGGCATCACTCGCGTCTATGTGACAGGTGAGAGATCTCAGCCCTCCCCGCCCCTCTCTCACACATCACAGGCGATCGCAAAGGCAAAAGCAAAGCAAAGGCAAACGCTAAAGTCCGGCTGCACGTCTATAGGAATGCTGGGATGTCTTTCTGTGCAAGAAGGCTTTGTGTAACAGTGAGGAGTGGGGAGGGAGGCAGAGAGGGAAGCACATCATTCTCCTATGACAGGTGAGCTTTCCGGTCACTATAGTTTTGTAGTGCAATGTCTGTGCAATGTTCTGCTATTCAATGTCTCATTAGCTCCAGTCACTTCTGTGTCTATATATAAATAAATATATGTTTAGCATTTTTTTTGTTAGTAGTTCATTTTAATTTGAAAAAAAAATTGGGAGTTTAGTTTAGTTAAAAAAAAAATCTTAGGCCTCTTTGTCTGTTGTGAGCTTGTTCCAGATTGAGTGTTCAGCGGGACCTGTTTCCTGTGTGGGAAGGTTTTGTATCTGGTAAGAAGGAGAAACTATTTTTTAGTGGATTTTGGGTTTGGCCCCCGGTCTATGTTTTTGATTTCGGCTCTCTGTGTGTTTGAGTTTGACACCTCTGAACTAAAGCATAATATATTTGCATGACCTTGTCAAGTTTTTATCACTTTCTATACCCCCCCCCCCAACCTGCTAGGGAGATTTCCCTCATTCCTAATCAGATTTAGAGATGTATGAGCAGCTATTTTCCTTCTTTGTTTCGCTATTCAAAATAAATGTGACACTGAACATGTACATAGGTTATGTATTTTATCTTTTGATTTAATTTTGTTCACTTTGTCTTAAGGGATAAGACAACAGAAAACCAATAAAGGTCGGTATAAAGGCAATAAGCTTAAGAGATAATCCACTCACACAGCCTTTTTTAAATCCTTAGACTGTAATATACTGTAGAAAGAGTTGCGTTACAGATGAGAAAAGATACCGAAATATACTTTTAAACATATAAACCCTTAAAAGAACAATTTTTTTTGCTCCCTTTTGTTTTTATCTGTTTGATAAGCGCAAAAACTACCTGTTGTGCACGTTGGGGTTATAGAGATATTGGAGGGGATTGTATTTTTGTAATTTGCTAGCAAATGTTTTGAATTCTGGACCAGAACTATTCCAGGTTTGCTGGATTACCCAGCTTCACTGATGAAAGTGAATCGTCTCCAGCCTTGGAAAGCTTTAATAAATCAGGCTTTATATGTCTAAAATGTCAACAGTTATTGTCTTGAAATTACAATATGATTATGAAAATAAAGAGATGGTAATATATATATATATATTTTTTACTTTATGATGACATAAATGTCAATGTTAAAGATTACATTTATGTTTAGAATTCATTGACACAACATATTCCATATATATTACACAAAAGCACTTTGTGAGATAAAGCATGGGCACAGCCAGACTGTAGTCATCATGTATTTAATCCAGTTATTTTTACAAATTTCCAGTTCCTATACCACAGTTCAATAGCTCAAAAAGTTCACTTGGCTCAGAACACTGGCAATTGATTCTCTAGGTTTCAATAGTTCATTTCCACAGATACTCTGAGCTACATATGTCTGTAAAAGGAAATTATATTCTGGCTGTCATTCCTGCTTTATGGTTGTTTGCCAGTCAGCAGTTTATGTCATTCCTTTAATATTACCACTTACAGCACATCAATAAAATCTTAACAAATGAGTCAAAATCTAATAGAGGATATTGAAACCGTCTGCATTCAGATCCGATATGTTCAGAACTATTGCAAGTCTCTGGTCATTGTTAATAACACATTGGGTACATTATTGTGTGTTAGCTGTCAGATAATGAAATGTGCTGCTGTTGAATGTTTTACACGATTACATAAAAGCAAGCTTACCAGGCTGTGTTGTTAAAATTGTAAGTACAGCATGTATATACACATACAAGCAAAAATGGTTGTCTTCATGATTTTCAAAACACTAACACTTGTTGAAGAGAACATTAATTTATATATTGTAGCGTTATGAGGTATTTTGACACCAAATGTAATGGGTACTCATCAGCATTTAACATTTTTACCTATAAGAGGAATTGGGGGAACCTTGTCAGGGCTGGTAATATTTTTATGCTGCAGATTTGCGGCTGTTTATTTAGGATCCAGGCCCAGAGTGTCTTGGAAGGAATAAGTGGGAGTTAGGAAACGCTTATTGGGCCGGCATGTCTGTGCTGTGAGCCACCGCAGTATCCCACATAGCCTATTTTGCCCATCATTATCATTTGCAGCAGCAAAGAGAATAAAGAAATAGCAGCAGCCCCTGCCTCTCTTTAGCCGTGCAGTCTGATGTATTTTATCGCCATCCTCAGCACCCACTTTTAGGCTGTGCACAGCTAAATGACATTTTAGAGGCTGATCAGTTTCTGACTCCTGTGCTACCGTTGGCTCCTGGGACTTTATAGCCTCTTTGCTCACAGTCGACAGTGCTTGTTGTAGAATTGAGCTGGGCTAATCTGTGCTGGAGTGAGTTTTGTCTGATTTACTGTTGCTAACTTTGCCTATTTCTGACCCTGCGAGTTTAAGCTGCCTGGACCGACCTTTTGCCTGTGACCCCGACTCTGCTTGTGTTTGCTCCCGTGTACTTCGTCTGGTGGATGGATTATCTGGTATGATTCTGTGTTCTGGACTTGTCTGTTAGAATCTTGGTACTACATTATTTGTGGGCTCCTGGTCCTCTACCAGCTCTTCCCCAGGCACCATCTCTTGCACACAGAAGTCCTGTGGGCAACCCTGTGCTGGGAGACGCAACCAGTCCCCCGAGGCTGTACGCGGGCTTCTTATAGGTGAAGAGTGTGGGGTTAGATTGGAGAACTGGTGTCTGGAGAGAACTGTTGCTGGACCAGGGTCTTAAAGTGGGACAGTCACTCCATTCCTCTTCCAGACGAGTAATTAGGGGTTTTCACCTACCAAAAACACCTGCCAAATCCAAATAAAAGGTAGTTATTAGTTAGGACTGGTGGATGGAAATGAAGCTGTGCAGTGGCCCAATACAACCAAAATAAATTTGGAGTCAGTTAGTCTTGATAGGGGTGTAACATTTGTTGCCATTGGTTATAGCATTTAGGGAATAAACTTGTGTACTGAATAGCGGCGCATGTAGAGGAGAGAGCTACTGGTGTATCAGATTTTACTACCTGTGATAAAATCCTAAAGTGCTGCCTATTCATATCCCCAAACCTATTTTCCTGATCCTTAACCTAACACCCCCTCCTACCATCACAGGGTCTAACCTTACCCCTCTGATTGGTGCCTAACCGACCCAATATGTAACCTTAACCCTCCAAGTTTATTACCTTCTGAGTTATAAATCTCCAGATCCTTTGAGCAGACTTGGCAGGCTGCCCAAACTCACGGACAGCTGTCTCTGCATAAAGCCCTGACTGAGTGACTGCCTGATGACAACTGGCTGAGCAGGAAGTGGAAAAACCTGCCTAGGGAGAACCTTGAACTAGCGTCAATTTCCTGTTTAGCTGCTGTATTGATCTGGGCCCAGTACACAGTACCCCTTGTCCCCCATGACTGGGATTTCTGGTTGAACTTAGCAGGGGCACCATGACAGAGTAAGTTTTCCTAATATATGTTAAGAAATGTACTTAAATGATTCATCAGCTTTCATAAATGTTTCTATAAATGTTCTCAGATGTTTTTTTTTCAGGGCTCAAGCAAGATAGATTGCCAGGGAATAATGTATTCCTATACATTATTAAAAATTTCATACTTCCTTTGTCCTTTATTGTTATGGTAACTTTTACAATCCTATTATGTAGTTATATGTATTTTTTTTAAATCTTCAATTACATTTACCAGCTATTGTTTACTAGTTAACATTTTTTAGAAGTTGTTTTGTATTAAAATTTGCATTGAGCAATGTCGTTTTATTTTACATATTTCAATGTTTTCAAGCTAAATAACTTTGACTTTTGAAAGGGTACAGTCTGTATTTTGAAAAACAAAAATGCAGATGCATTTAATCCTTCTGATTAAGTCATGCCTGAAAACAATAATAAAACATACAAAAATAAAGATCACACAGAATCCTGTTTTTTTAGTGAATTATTTTAGCAATTTGTGTGGGTCTAACTTAATACATTAACCTAAATAAGACCATAAAAGTTTATACATTTATTGACAAGGTCTTTGGAACTTTGAAGCCAGACTGACATTTTCTTTTTCATGTGCATCGTTTTATCTATATAAAAAATGCATTTCTATACATCAAATCATAATTTTGCAGAACCAGATATACTGATATTAAGCTACAGTGTATGTAAACAGATTAGATTTCCATAAAGATGGGGGCTTGTAGATGTCATCCGGCATGGGCCTTTCATGTGCCAAATGAGGTCTTTTTTTAACTGTTTTCTTTTCAGTTTAATTTGTCTTGTTCTTGGACATAACCTTTATATTCCAATTTAATGTTGATACTGTTTAGTGTATGTAAAATGAACGTTACACATACAAATAAACCAGTGTTGTTGACTTTTTATTTTTAGGATGTTATTCGTAAAAGCTAATTTAACCTTAGGCCTTTTTTGTGGTTGTGGTTGTGGTTTTATGATAATGACTTTATATGTGACATGTTTGACAACAATTCATAATCAGAATGCCTTCATATTTATCTCCTGAAGTATTCTTGACTTTCAGTTTCCCTGCAGGGAATGTTTCTGAATGTATAACGTATTTAGTGGTTTGTGATCGAGGTGGGGGGTTCATTTGAACTGCAGTAAAAAGTAGCAGATAATTATTTAGGATCTCTGACTCCAATAACTATCCCAATTATGTATTCATTTTTCATCTTTCCAGAATTTAAACAGAGTTTTTTTCCTAATTGGATTTATTTTTCTATTAAAGAAATTGTAAAAAAAAAACTAAGCTGGTTATTTAACAAAAACATGAAAGAATATTGGGGACATGTAAATGTTTTACACCAGTTGTAAATATCCATCTTTATCGCGAAATCATTGTTCTTGTTTCCATCTCTTTCTGCTGACAGTGATAACTGTAAGAATTGGTACACACGGGCAGATTTGCTGCCAATTTTTCCCTCCACCAATCATTCTGATCAATGTTCAGATTGGAAATTGATTAGTTGCTCCAAAACACTGCACATATACATGCAACATTGTGAAGGGTTAGTCACTTATGGGTGCCAAAAATACCAGCCTACTAGTCCAAAAAGAACCTCTTCCTTGAGAGAGGCACGGGATATTAGGGGCTAGCAGTGCTAAAAACTAGGACATGTGGCTTTTGATTTCCCCATAGGCATTAGTAGACTCTGGGAGCCTCAGCACATTGGTCCATATCAGTCTGGTGGACCGTGTCAAACGTGGCACAGACCAAGTGGGTTTACTTGGTATAGATGTAAATGTTAAAAGCTACATTTTTGCAATTTTGGGGATAAAAACAGGTACCTACTCTTGAAAATGTTCCTGAAATAAATGTCTGAGGGGGAGTGTCAGAGGCAGTCAATTTTCCTCTAGCAGTCATTGTTCGGGAGACAGAAGAAAGTGCATGAAATAACAGATATACTGCTGGCTAGAGAAATGTTCACTTATCTTTTCTCACTCCTGCTCTCCCTCAACTTGGTGCAACCATTCACATACATCGTTTTAAACCAAACACCGAAAGCCAGAATCGACCAGAAAATAAATATGCTTCTGGATGATAGTGGATAGTGGACAAAACATTTTGTATTTGTAAATTTCTGATGGTCCATTTGTGGGGGTATTAAACTTAATATCCTAAATTGCAGAATAATTTTATAAAAGTACATAGCCACCTTTATTTAGACATATAAACAAAATTTGTGCAAAACTTATCAATATGAACAATATTGCAAATAAGAAGTCCAAGAGGACCAACAGAACAGAAGATTACAATAAAGCTGCTACATGTTTCACAGAACAATGCCTGTCTTCTCAGATAGTTATTGTAACTTTGAAAAAAAAAAGAAATACCAAAAAATATATAATCAAGGCTAATAATGACAAAATAACCAAATAAACCATATTAACAATCATGCTAATGTTAAAACAATCATCAAAATATTGAACAGCAAGCATAAAAATGTGATAACCAGATAAAAAACAATCTTAAGTTGATTTTACAATATTTACTTGATTTTTGTTTTCTAAACATATACAATAATTTGCATATGGATTAATGTATCCACTTAGCTGTAAGTCTATTATTAATATTATTATAAACTTATTTATAATGTAGTAAGTGAATGTTTTACCTCTAGGTGAATGCATTATAATTTACATCACTAAAGATTAAATGACATGTATGAACAAAGAACATTTTGAAAAGCATAATATGAATGAGATAATCAGTATTCTTACTGCAATATTACTAACTTTCAAAAGCAACAACACCTCAGTTTTCCTGTACATTATTCAGTAGGTAGAAAAATGGTTTAAAATATTATACATAAATGTATGTTTTACCCATCATTGTTGACATTTTGACAATTTGCGAATTACTATAATCTACTATACGTTTGCAACATAAATTTGTAATTTGTAACATTTTATACTGATTTATAACATTTTTTAACTGATGAGTTAATCCAGTATCTTAACGGCCTTAAGAGTAGAACAATTTGATTTTTTAAGGTAATTATTTTCTTATATGATTAATGCTAAAAAAAATTCTTGATGTTCTCTAAAACCGTGCAGAAAAGCCAAAATTGAAGAGGAAATGTGTATCCGAGAAAAGTTGAATAATTGGACTGTTTGTACTACAAGGTGCCATTGATCATCAATTTAAAAATTTAATGTTTAGGTTAAAAAAACTGAGATTTTTGAACTGATTTCGCGAAACCATTGCAAGATCAAGGAAATCATTACATGAGGATTCTCAGGGCTGCATTCATTCTTGCAGCCCCGGGAATCCTCCTGTTTGCGATTCCCGGCACTAGAAGGTAATTAACCTCTAGTATCCGGAGATCGCAGTGGAACTGCAGATGAACTCTCAATGGAGTTTCTCCATTATCTCCTGATAAGTACAGCGCAGTGATCGTGGTAACTGAACTGCAGATGAACTCTCAATGAAGAAACTCCATTGAGAATTTCCCTGCAGTCAAAGCTGATTGGAGTCACTCGCATTGTTGTGGGAGCCCATTTAAAAGGCAACTTAAATTACCAGCTTATTATAATTTTCATATCACTATAGTAGGTATGTGCACAGTTCAATGGTCACCCACTGTTTATTTTACAAAACTTTTATTAGGCATCATTGCATACAATTGTTACAGCTTTGCTAATGAGCAGATTTTATACTACCGGTATGTTTCATTTTCCTACCTGACCTATTAGAGTCAAAGAAGAATCTTTCTGCTTACAGCGTTTTACAAAGTGAAGCTATTAAGCTACTATTAGTTTTGTATACTGTATGTAATTGGAATTACACCTTTCAAGTGCTAAGCTTTTGTATGATAGCTAAATATTAAAATGGATTCAGTATATTGCAGTTTGCTACAGGCTTGGTAAACATTTAAGACCTTTGAGGTGGCCATTTAGGTAAACCTAAGAACGTGCTCTGTAAACAGAATGCATCATTTCCATTGGCAGTTGATTATTAGGTGATGTACTACCTCTCTATTTGGGAATCTGTTTAGCAAAAGTTTTTTTTAAAAAAAAGACAATATTTATGAGTTTTGAAAGTCTGAAGAATAGGAATATTTAAACATCATATCATATGTTTAATACCTGTAGAAAAAGACTAAAATATCAGTACGTGTGAGTGCTTGTGTATAGAAACAGATAGTGATAATATTTAGGGAAATCATATGTTTACCCTTTCCATGTGAAATGATATGATAATTCCATGTGTTTTAGTGACACTGAAGGAATTGGTTGAGAGATGGTTACTGAAGAATGTTTCACAAGTTAAATGTATTAGGCAACAGGTGTCTAGGTTCATATTAGAGAACATTTTCAGCACTACAGTTTTAAATTCAGTGAAAGTTGTTTTTTTTTGCTTGCTGTATATTTGCTTGGTACTTTCTTATTAAAAATATTATTTGTCCTATGTCCAGGAACAGGGTCTTCCCTTTTAAACTTTAAAAACATTAAGAATTGTGCTATGACATAATATACAAATTTCTTTTTATATCACTTGGCCAGGGTAGCGTATCATAAATAAATCAACACTCTCAAAATGCAGTCAGTTAGTATTGATTTGTCCAGTCTCTTGGAATTGACTGTGTATACCCTACGATTGTTATCATGTAACACAAGGTCTAAAATATTGTTTTTGTTGTCTATATAATGTTTGAGATATATATATATATATATATATATATATATATATATATATATAATGTTTAATATTAAAATAAAACAGCTACAGGTTGACATTCAAAAATCCGGCTACCTGGGGACCTGAGGGGTGCTTTATTATTTACCTCTACACACAGAGCTGCCTTCCTCTCGCAGCACCTCTGACATCTGGCAGAGTTCCAGGGAGCAGGCAGCAGAGACGTCTCAGTGTGTATTTAGTTTAGCAAGCAAGCTGACAGCTGTTTCTGCAGAACAGCGTCATTAAAACATTAGTGGTCAAACAGTGTAATGTAGTCCCTGTATTGTACTGCAGTTCCTGTAAAAAATTTGCAATCTGAAATTCATTCCAGGAAACTGAAGGATCCAGATTATCGATAACCGGATTTTCGATTGTCAACCTGTAATAGCAATTCTTCTCACACTTTTATTTACCTGGACCTATTTTCAGACATATTACCAGACTATTTTTTAGCTCCCAGTCAATATAGTAGTCACTGTAGCGCATACAATTGTTTTTCTTTTTTAAAAAAGGTTTAGCATGAAAGACAACTAAAAATAACTGATTTATTTTAATCACATTTGCATATTAAAATGGCAAAGGAACAGCTGCTGTTTAGTTGGGGTCCAGTGTGAAGTCCAGAAACAGTAGAAGTGTTTTTGGGACACAAACAGAGCCCTATAATTTTTTTTTAGATAGTAGTATGACATACAAAAATATGGAAGAGATAGCAACAAGCAAATCAAAACAATAATAATACATAGAAAGAGTTCTAAAGTAGAACAACTTGGATTGGACAACATTTCCAATATTTACTGTTTGCATCCAAATTCACTGGAGGATCATTTGAGGTTAATCTCAAAATATACCAAGACCTTCATTGAAAACTATTTATTACCTTTTGTTTCATGGAATTGAATTGAATGTCTATGAATGACTCCCATGTTTTAAAAATGTATGGACCCTAATATACTCTAGTGAGGCCATGTGGAATACATGTGCTAGTTTTTCCTAAAATAGGAATTTGTTTGGACAATCAATGAAAAATTAAAGAGCCTCATATGTTTTTTCAAACGATTTTTTTATTTTTTTATTTTCAGGTTATTAAAAAAAATGATACAGGTATAAACAGGTAAAAGTAAACATAAGTCACAGGAGTTACAATATAAAGTCCCATAAAAGTCTGTTGTTGAAAAAAGAGCATCAGTATCGGTGGTATAAAAAGCATCATAAATATACATCCTGAAAAGGAGTGCCAGGTGGTCTCATCAAGCACTGACAAAATATTACAGTAAAGCATAGTATCACATAGCGCAATAACATTTAGTATGTATATCAAGAAAGGGCGGGGTCCAGGTACCACTTAAACTCCAGTTTTCTCTATAATATATCTGAACCCTATCTGTTAATGCATTCTTTATTATAGTGCTTAGTTTCCAAACTCTGGTACAACTACTCATTAGTGCCAACCTCCATGCCTCTTGGCAGTGGAAACACATTTGGCACTGATATACAGAATTTGTGACATATGTACTACTGCTTTAAGATAAGATAAGAAAGAGATTACATTTTTACAAGGTTTTTTTCAATCTGTGATCACGCTGGGCAATTTTTCCTTCACTCTCTGTCCCTGCAACACTTACAGCCATTGGAAGGCAGAGAAAGAGAGGGCCTGATTTATTAAAGCAAGATAGACTGTCATAGATGAACCTAGGTGATCCAACAAACCTGGAATAGATCTGATCTAGGATTGGAAATATTTGCCAAATAACATCATATTATTTTAAGAAATCCCTTCCGGGTTTGGTGGATAACCCAGGTTCTCCCATGACAGTCTGTCTTCTCCAGTCTTTATTAAATCAGACCCACAGACAGATAAAGACAATGATGCTGATTTTACAAAGCAGTGGCACATTTTGGCTCATGAAATATGTTTAATTTAAGGATATCAAATTATTTTGCTTGGTATGTTCATAAATATTGCAAATATTATATATAAATTATATTTATATATAATTATATATAAAATATAATTATAAATAAAATTATATTATGTCTGATGTCACTTACCTCTCTATAATCATTTTGTTTTTTAGAATTGTCTCTTATGCTATATTGCTCTAACAGTCCTCTATCCCTCTTTATAGCATGTAGCATTGTGTTAAAAACACAGCAGCGTTCTCCAATGCAATGGATGGACATAATTAGCAGTTAAGTTGGTAACTGGCTTATTTTGTTTCTTTATCCGTTTGTAAATCTGTCAATAATTTGTCCTTTACAAATCAGCAACAATGTTATTTCTGTATCTTATCATGCTATATCACTAAAGTGTAGCATAGTATGCTTTTATACACATGGACTGAATTTTCAAGTGTGTTATAGTAACATGAACTGTCATGGCCTTTTGTATGCTCATATTCTTTACTGCTTTTATACATTAGAAGAAGCATTACATTTCAAAACCAATATTGTTTTGTGGTCATTTGAAGATGTAGCTTCATTTGCTAAATATATATCCATTAGAGTGTTATTTTTAGCACATAAAAACATAAAAAAAAAGAGATTGCCATCATGAAAATAAAAGCATCGTCTGTATTCCCAAGTATGTCACAAGGTTTTCCTGGGCAGAACACTCCTATTAATTTTTATTCCAAATAAATGACTCAGTGCCAAGAGTAGTAAATGTTGTTATTTTCTTTAGTAATGTAATTTTAGTAACTTTGTTAATTTCTGGCTTCATTGTTTTATATATTTTTGTTATAAATACTGATGACTATTTTTTAACCTGATCATCCAGATATTATTACATTATATATTATTAAATGACAACATTTACAATTTGGTTGAATAAAGTTAGCTCCTGGTTTGCCACAATTCCCGATTCTGGTCATGTTTAGAGAGAGATGTGTATGCTCATATCAACCTGTGTCTTCTAGAATAATAAATGAAATAATTTGAGAGGAAGAACCTCTCATATTGGTCACAACAGATGTATGGACATGTGCATGTAGAAAGGGAAGACGTCATACCAATCTGGGTCATACTTAGATGTCAGTGGGCTTTCCCCTCAGTCACACTTTGGATAACAACCACATTAGGGAGGAAAAGCAGTAATTCATGGTACTGCTGTAACCTTCTGGCCCTAACCCCTGCATACAAACAATAAACACACATTTACTTAACATACATATACTAACACACACACACACACACAAAAAAAGGTCTGATTTATTAAAGTTCACCAAGACTAGAAAAGATAATCAATAGTGAACCTTGGTAATTCAGCAAACGTGGAATGGATCTGGTCCAGGATTTAAACATTTGCCAACTAAAAGCAAAATATTTTTTAGGAAATCCATTTCAGATTTATTGGATCACTCAGGTTCTCCTACGATAGTCTTTCTTCTCTAGTATTGGAGAGCTTTAATAAATCAGGCCAAAATTATACACTAAACACACACCAGCATAAGCTCTCTCTGGAATTCAAAACTCCAGACAGCTTATCTTTTGTACTTTTTGGCCTTTGAATCCCTATATTCCCCTTCCCAGACTGCTTGACACGGTTTCTTCTAGCTCACATTTTTTTCTTCTAGCTCCATGGAACAAGCAGCAGGGTTAAATTAGGCAGATGCAGCTAAATAAAATCATTAAGACACCACAGTCAAAATCTCTCTTCTGAACCTGTGTTGCTCTGGCAATCAGAATGGCAGGGGAAGGAAAGGCAGTGGGGGCACAGTCAGCAATACGCCACTTAAACATGCCCCCCTGCCCCCTCTCTGAACTTGTGAGTGGTTGCAGGAATTGGAAGGGTGATAGTTAAGACAAAGTTACCAATCTGTGAGATGTAAAAATAGGTTATCTAACTCTTCAGCGTCTACACTTAGATTAATTATTACTTTTGACAGAACTGATCTTAATTTCAATCACCTTTTTAAGTGTAAATTATCTAGTAACTTCTTTTCAAATGTACTTTATATAAAGAATTAAGTGATCACTGCGGACCATGATTATTTTATATTAATGTTTCAAAACATTTAGTTTAGTCACGTAATGAATATGGAGAGCGCACTGAACTGATTTTAGAGAACAGAACTTGCGGCCATGCCATTCTTTTAGAAACATAGGAATGAATTAGGTTTTCTGAGTCAGTAGGTTGAAGTTTGAATTCAGTCAGAAAGGTAACTTGGAATCTTTGCTAATCCAGTTCAAGATGTTATCAAGATACCAGACTGCTAAAATTGTTTTGGAGACCAGATATACAGTAAATGATTATTGTGTATATCACTGAATAAACTTGAAATGCAATTTAAAGCTTAATTTTAGGCAAACAGCCAAGAGTTCCAATGAAATACAAAGAAGCTGTTTTATTTGACAAACAATTTGTTCTTCATTCTGTGGTGGCAGGGCAGAAGATCTGATTTTTATTTGCAGTAGTTGAATATGGGGCCATTTACACCACTTGAAATAGTCTGTGTTGCTGAATGCATCCCTAACACAAAACCAGGTCAACATTCGGCATTAGGGTTAACTGGTTAAAAAAAGTGTATTCACAATAAAACAAAGTGTTACTGTACATTGCAACACAAGTTATGTAAGCAAAAAATGGTATGTGTTATTGCACTGCGGTGTGAAGGGGCAATAACACTTGCAGGTCCCTGTCCCATTTGCACCCTGTAAATAGACAGTGAAGAGAGAAACAGTAAAATAATAATGAACTTATTCTTAAGTCATTCTGTTGTCTCCTCATATAAGACAGCACGTGTGTAGTGTGATTCAACTGAGTGGCTCCTTGTGTTTCCACCTCCTCCTAGTCTGAGTTCAGTTTTACAGGTGCTGCAAAAGACTGATACCTAAATCAAATATAGATACATAAAATGCATGCGTTTGAACCACAAACTAATTTATTGATGTAATATTGAACACTGAGCTGAATTAATTTGTGTCTTTTATTTCTGCCTGGAGTTCAGCTTCAGATGAGTATTTGGACGATGAGAAAAGTATATGTTCCTTGGCATCAACAGGTAGATGTTATCTGACATATATGTCTTACCTTATGATGTTTAAATTACAGTCAGGGTGGCAGAGAGGTAAATGACATCTGATATACAGACATCCATAGAAAGACTGACTCTACAACATATCTGGAATTATGATCATTGAAACTACTTCTTTTTTTTCGTCTGCTGGATGGAATTTTTCCGCAGTGTCCTATTTTTAAACATTAATAATGAATATTTGATTCCTAAATAGAGATAATATTCAATATGTTGTCAGCAAAATCTTGATGTCTTTTCATTTCTTTTGGTTTCAAGAGAAACTGGATTTAAATGAAGGCATACTGTGTCCAGAAACAAGATAAAGGGGATTTCTGTAGTTTGTTCATTTTTCATAAAAGCTTTCCCCCTAGTGAACAAGAGTCTCACTAGTAAAAGAAAGTGGCATCATAATTTATTGATCTTACTAGGTACATGTAAGGGGAATGTGCAGCATCCCATAGTCATACTAGGTAAATATCTTTATATATATACAAGTTAAAAAAATTATTCCTGGGGCAATGCTGCTGAATTGTTTCACTTCAAACCCACATCAGAAAATGTCATTGCGTTTTGCTTCCACAACTTTTAATAATGTGAACTTATATCCTTCAATGAGAATCATATTTTTTTATTTAAAAAATAATATTTCCCTAAAAGAAAAAGTACTAGTGCTCAAGTAGCTTATATTCAGTAGTGCAACAAAACCACTTTACATTAAACACCAATTTAATTGGTTGATATTATGTGGTTATACATTGTCCAAATAAGTATTACACCCAATTCAAGCATTAATAATGACCATTGTGCCAAATATTAAAAATTAGAGCTATTGAGCAGTACTATGAGTTGTGATCCTCCAATAGACCTATCATGGGAGAACCTGTGCGATCCATCAAACCTGGAATAGATTTCTTAAAAATCATTTGCTATTTGTTGGCAAATTATTTCAGTCCTGGACCAAATTCATTCCACGTTTGCTTGATCATCGAAGTTCTCCCATGTTAGGGGGAGATCTTTAATAAATTTAGTCCAATATATTGGAAACTTTTGAGGACCAATACATTATCTTTCTGGAGCATTTCCAGCATCTTTAGCCAATGCACCTTGACTGTGAAGTTAGCATACTAATTAAAAGGTAAGGCTATCTATTTTTCTGTATGTTATCTCTTTCTCTACATTCTCTGTCACTTTGTCTTACTTTTTGGTCTCTTTCCTTTCTGTATTTAAAACTAAGTCAAGAACACTTTGATCCTGTTTTGCAAGAGGTCCCAAAGAACCAGAACACTCAAATGGTATCTTGAATATTTACTGATCTTACCACATCTTATTTTCTGTATCCTTTATATAGACCATACAGAAGTAAGCGAAGACTTTTGAATGCATTTCATTCTATTAAAAATCATATATGGATCAGGATATGTGTAAGGATGTTTTTGCAGAAAAAGTAAATTGATTTAGCAGTCATGAATAATTTTAGATACAATGCAAGGTAATAAAATGTTTAATCCTATAAACCATGTTAATCAATCAATAGACCATGATCTGTTATAGCTGGATTACATTTTTTTACTAGGCCATTGACCTTGTCTACTCCACTTTGCAATTTTATATTAATCCTTTATTACATTTTCCCAGGGTCTTTTGGTAATTTTCATTTAAACTGTAACACTCAACACAGCAAACTTACATGTAATCAATCTAGCTATTTAGACATATTAAAATATTTTACTTGTATGTTTAATTGAATCTGAATAAGGAATATGTGTCTGTCAAAAAGTCAAACCCAGCGTAAGTATAACAGTTTACTTATTTTACTGGCTGAGAACAAGGTAGACATCAAGTTTATTTTCTGCTCTGCTTGTCTTTGAAAGAATGTGAATACAGTAATCAACAAACACTGAATTTAGTTTTTTTTCATTCATTTTTCTATGTTAACAACTTTAATTAACATAATGATGATGATTTTTAAGCTGTAAAATATTGCAGATTATAACTAGCACATTCAGAATAAAAGAATTGTTCTCATAAAAAAGTAATAAAGTCATGTTTTTGAATTGGTACAGAATAAGCACAGTCTCTTCCATGCAAATTTTGTTCTTTCACTTATATTTTGGAACAGCTGGATTCAGTCTCTAAATGTCTTCTATTTTCTGGTTATAACTATGGCAATGATAGTGTGTTTTGCACAAAAATATGAAAACATTAAATAAGGTTTCTCCCATTATACAATATGCAAATTATCCATTGAAGTTCATGGGTATTAAAATGCAAATTGAGACTGTAATGATTGATGTTTATCTTTGTGTTTGACTGGCAAACACAAGAGCATGCCACTGTGAGCTGATTTCTAGAAAAAATATACAAAATATATTATTGAATCTCTAAAGTTCTTTCAGGAGGTCTCCAAACGGACCATCAGAAATGAGACAGTAGATCCTTATTTGTCTCATTGTTGCAATGGAGAAAATTAAATGCTTAGCAGTTAAAGCAAAAAGATTATAACTAAAACAAGGAAATACATCACTCTTCAAAGGCATACAGAATCACTCCTGTATAGGAGGGTTTAAACCGTTTTCTGGTTGTTGTTAAGCAGATTGTCCAACACAATATATTTAGAAATCCATAAACGCATAATAGCTCACAAACATTTACCACTTGGTGTGGATAAAGCCTGTGTCTAACTATTTGGCACAAAAGTGACAGTCCACCATCTTGGATTCCTGTTCAAGCGGGTATTAACTGCAAGGGTCTCATATCAGCCTTCCAGGCCATCCTGTGTTCAGCTTTCAGAGTCATCCCGCTGAATGTTTGCAGTGCAGGTGCTGTTTTCTGCAAAATTAAACAAAAGCAGTAACTATTCTTCATAGAGTATATTTTATAACCTATATACAGACCCCTGTATATATATCTCAAATACAAGCACAGATTTTTTTGCCTAGAGAAATTCTTCAATACTTCAATTCGTCTCAATATTTCCTAATTCTGAGCAGAGCAGTACTTAGCATGGAAAAGGAAAAGGCAAGTCAGTTAGGAACTTTTAGACATTTTAGCACAGTGAAAAGACTTTGACAGGTAAAATGCCTTATATACACTGTATTTAGCTTGTTATTTAACTTGTTTTAGTTTTTTACCTGAAGTTCACATCAACATCAAATTGCTGTGGGGTACTCTAATAACTGTAGATTCATATATTCAACAATAACAAGTGCTATATAAAAAGACTAATACATTTAAAATGTGTATGTGTGTTTCCATGTCTGGGAGGATGGCTGTCAAGTCTGAAGGTTTACTCCAATAGGTATAATAGTAGGGCTGAGCAGGATGACTCAAAGTATTAAACTGACCATGCATAAAAGGTAGAAACTAGAGTGACATAGTTTTTGATAAGTTAACTATACATAAACACAAATGGATAAAAAATTCTACATATAATTTTAAAACTTAATATATAATTGGTATTTATATTTTGTATACAGTCAGGTGTAACCCAGTTCAATAGCTGAGAACTTGATGGTATGAGAAGAAGTAGCTTTTGGAACCAAAAGCTTGATACCCAATATGTGTTGGGGTTTTGGGAGCCTTTTTTTGTGAATGGCTATGTTTTAGGGTTTAGCTTCAGTGTTAAAGTAAAATGAATATATAGGGGGATAGATTATGACAGGGTTAAAAACTCTGTCTGCATTTTATTTGCTATATATGGGTCTGCTGGGAAGGTAAATAATTTCTGTTTGCCCTGATGACCATTATCATATAAAGACAGAAATATATTATGGGTAGAAATCCAACATTTTTGTTTTATAGTTTCAGCAGCACAGAATGGCACACACATGTAAGAGAAATCATGCAGCTGAGACTTTTTCCAGTGACTACTGCTTAAGATGGTATTGCAAAAAATTCCTATTGGTGCGGGCCTGATTTTTTAAAGCTCTCCAAATCTGGAGAAGATACAATTTCATCAGTGAAATTGTGATCCAGTGAACCTGGAATGGATTTTCTTAAAATTATTTTGCTATTTGTTAGCAAATGTTTTGAATTCTGGACCAGATCCACTCCGGATTTGCTGAATCACCCAACTTTACTGATGAAAATGTATTCTCTCCAGTCTTGGAGAGTTTTAATAAATCAGGCCCTACGTCTTTGGGACAGAAGGTGAAGGTAAACCTGAACATTTAACCATTCACTACTTAAGAAAAAAAAACTACTGTACAAAAGATGTATGCAGTATTAAAAATGCTGAAAAATAATAATAATGCAAAACAATATTACTGCAATTAAAAGTTAAATACCAATAAAAACAAAAAAATTAAATCAATTTAAAAATTTTGCATGCATAGAGTTTATTTCATGATCAACAATTGGGCTAAAGAAGTGCTAATAATCAATAAGATACAGATTATGGCCTTCTTTATTTAGGAGGTCTAAAGACTTGGTGTGTAAGAATTTAAAGAAACAATGCAGTTGTATTTATTAAACTGCTGATCAAATATTATTTGGAATGGGGATTTATGGAGTGATGAATTTGGACTGTAACTACAGACATTCATGAACAATGAAATACAGGGTGCAGTTTTTGCATTTATATTTTTTAATGCTAAACAATTGTTTACTGTTTATCTTTACCTCTCTTTTGGCATTGAAAATTATATGGTCAGAATTTTTGTGCTGAAATCCCAATATATATAGAAAACATATGAACTTTAAGCAATTATAAGATCCCCTGAGATCCTTTTCAGCTTTCACAGGCATTCAATCAGGGAAAGCACTTTTATCATTTATAGTCCTTTGTTGAATGTAGCATACTGTATGTTGTGATTAAGGTTGCAGGTTCTTGTTGCTAACCAGAGGAATATGTCATAAAATACAATGCAATATCAAATCTGTCAGACAGAAGCAATTTCTCCTGCAGTCTTTGCCCAAGCTTAACAATTTCAGTGGAAATATATGCTATCAGAATGTCTGCACGGCACAAAACTGGACAGTGCATTGTAATTAGATGCATTCTTTTTGGTTTGCAAAATCAAAGTTGAACTTACATATATATGCAAAAAAAGAATGTGTTTGCCTTGTAAATACTTTATCATATGCAAAATATTACTCTGTTTTCAAGGCGAGAAGACCATGATCAAGATAAACAACACTGCCTCATATTCAAAGTTTTATTTTCTAAATTTAAAACATTTTTAAATATACCAAATTACTTACTAAAGGTTAGAATATTTTGTTAGGAAATGCTTATCTGTCTGGCGATCCCGTTCTGTGTGCCATCGCAGGCAGATTAGAGGCTGATTAGTTCCTGTGCTTCCATTAGCTGCTGGGACTTTATAGCCTCTCTGCTTCGACCAACCAGTGCCTGTTGTAGCGTTTAGCTAGGCTAATCTGTGCTTTAGAGTTTCTCGTCTGATTTACTGTTGCTGACCTTGCCTGTTTCTGATCCTGGGAATTTATGCTGCCTGGACCGACCTTTTACCTGTGACTCTGACTCTGCTTGTGTCTTATCTTTGTGTACCTCGTCTGGTGGACGGATTACTTGTGCATGACCTTTGCACTTCTATCTGTGGACTCTCTGTCCTCTGCCAGCCCTTCCCCAGGCACCATCCCTTGTGCACCAAGCCATGGGGGTAATCGTGTGCAGGGAAACGCAACCAGTCTCCCGAGGCTGAGCGGGGGCTTGCTATAGATGAAGAGTGCAGCGTTAGATTGGGGCACTGGTGTCTGCCAACTGTTGCTGGACCAGGGCCTTACATTACAACAGGCCAGCAAACTACCCACCGTCATGGAGGATCTCCACCACCTCCCGTGGAGCGCAAGATTCCTCATCCAGAGAATTTTCAGAAATTTGATAATTTTATGAATTTTAAATAAAGAGCCAATAATTATTTTTTATTTATAAATAAAGTTGTTCCGTGGGGGTGTGGGTGGCCGTGGGTGTAAACATTACTTTTTTTTCCCTGTTAGGGACTTCTTTTTATAGTTCCTGGGTCTTTTCTATCTCACATTGGAGTTGTAGGTGTTCCTACCTATATTGATGTGTCCACATTACCCCTGTTTCTGAACCCAGGGACATTATTTTAGGTTATTTACAACCAAACAATTGCACATTATAACACCTGGTGGCACATGATTATACACTGATAAAGCATCCTATGTCCTATCCTTTATGTTTAATTGCAATTTAAAAATACAAAGGTAGAGGGGATGAACTTGATATGGTAACAGCATTGTATTCTACTCAGAATTTGTTTTAAACTGGGTGGATAGAAGCTGTAAGCAGGGAATGGCCCCTGTATTGTTGCCAAACTTTGTAGTAGCCTCTCAAAAACAGCAGGGTGGTTACTGAAAAGTACTGGGTGGTGCACCCAGCTAAAAGAGGCTGGGGAGAATACTGCAACAGATGTCAGACCTGGGAGCTTCAGCACAATCCATGGCATATGTAAAAACATTGTAGGTTGTTTATCTACTCCAGCTCACCCATCTGTATGCTCCTTCTGGACCACAACAGTTTTTTACATTTCTTCCATGAACCTGTTTCTTCCAAGATACATTTTCATTAAAGAAGATAATAAAGTTATACATACAGTTTATTGTTTTTTTTTCCAGAATAAGCAAGGCTTTCTGTTAATGATATTGTCAAAAGTTATTTTATTTTCTATGCAATCCATAGGCAAAACAAAAATAAATGCCTGATCAGTCTTTTTTGTATAATTCATCCTGTTTAGTAATACCACAATGGACCTGATTTAATAAAACTTGCCTAACTTGCCAAGACTGGAGAAGATAAATTATCATGGGAGAACCTGGGTGATACAGCAAGCCTGGAATAATTTTTTTTAAATCATTTGCTATTTGTTGACAAATAATTTCAATCAGATTTACCGGATCATCCAGGTTCTTCCATGATAGTCTGTAATTTCCTGTCTTAGAGAGCTTTAAAAAAATCAGGTCCACCGAGTTTATGTTTTTTTCTACAAAGTTTTGCAAAGCTATTTACAAATTTTAGTGTGTTAAGAGGTGCCTTATCCACCGGAGGTGGAGGATGTCCACCGAGGACTGCCGCAGATTGATCCTCAGTTTGCTCAGGGACTACACCTTGAGGGATTTCCCAGAAGAAGAAAAGGACATCTGAAGGTATTCCCCCCCTTCTCCCCTCCCCACCACCCTCCTTAAGTACGTTTGTAATAGGTGAAAAAGAACGGTAATAAAGCTTCAGGTCTGTGAGTTCTTTCCCCTTTCCCCCACATTCCTACCCCATTGCACACCCAAATGCCATTAGAGTAAAATTGCTAAGTTGTATTATGCATGACATAGTGGGTTGTACGATATTAAATAAAACTTCAGGCCAGGGAGCTCTTCAGGGCATGTGTTTAGTATACTATATAAAGTGTATTGGTTAAAATGTTGTTGCATCTGTTGGGATATGGCGAAGTCATGTAGGATGTGAGGGACAGGCCTTGGTCTCCCATCACACATCAGGCATCACACCGCAGTGTGCAGGAATTAATGTATTTTTTAGCATGTATGTTGGGGGGGTTTGCAATGTAGTGTTATTGCACTGTGTCGCAGTACCTTGGGTGAATATAGCCTGAATGTATTATTTACGATGTTGTATGAATAAAGCTTTTATTCAATCAAAAAAAAAAAAAATGGCACCAAATTGTAAATGTCTGCTTCTGTCCAAAACAATATTGACACTAATAATAATATTATTAACCATTTTGGGTCTATTTCTAAAGCAGTGAATCTGCATTGACTGAAACATTCCTTTTTTCTGGTCTATGCTTTTGAAAGATATTAACTGATTCTCCCCTAAGGAATGTTTTAGTGACTGTCAGATTCACTGGTTAATAAACAGCCCCCTATACGATTCCATAAACTAATTTTACTGATTCTTCTGAATATGGGATGATTGTATGCAGAATTTTGTTTTGTGCCAAACATGCTTCAGAGATGCTGTCAACTTTCAACAAAACCACTGAACATTGTTCCAGCAGATCTTTGGAACATCCAGATAAGATGGCTACTCCTGGGTAGAGTACAAATGTTACTGTGTTCTTTCAAGATTGTAGTCTGAAAAATTATTTTAAAAAAATTGCTTTGCATTTGTATTCTAATCGTTTTGCACTTTTTTAGTTTGGTGGGTCTTAGCACCTGAAATGGTTGATATATTGACTGATTGTAATACATTACTCCTTACATTTGTAATACATTACTACACTTTTAAAGACTCTTTGTGAGTGTATCTAGCTATTTTAAAGCAGAATTAAAGGGAGCTGCACATGCTCAGCCTGTAAACAGGCAGGTAAGCATGTTTATTGCAGAAGGGATATCACCTATCTCTTTCTGTAATAAAAACCTGCCCGACTGCAAAATTTGTAAGCAAAACCTTGGCTCCGCTTCATTGCATGTTGGCAGGTAAATTGTCAAATTTTTAATGCTAAATGCAACAGTAAAGCAACATTTTTAAATTATCACATTTATCAGTTCTTAGAGTCATGGATTTTTGGCAGAGCTACCTGTGGCTATTCAGTGATATGACTATCAATCACACCAGGATTTGAGCAAAGGATTTGCATGCTGTTGCTATCGTCCTTGATTTTTTTGCAGTAGTATTATATTCAGTTAACCCAGAGAGAATTTAATTATAATGAATTCTGAATTTTCTTAGTTTTTGTTTCTTTTGCTAAATGTTTCCTATAGGCCAGCAATTTAAAAGTATTAAAGTTTTAAAGCTAGACAAACCCAGACAATTGGCGTTTTCAGAATGACAGCATATTTTTTCTTGACAGATAAACTTCATACATGGTGTGCAGAGCCTTAGAAGATAATTTACAATTATGTTCTACCAATTTGTAATGCAGTTTACAGAAAAATAGCTTTTTCACATTTAACACTTTGTTTGCCAAGGTTAACCTGAGCAGCAACAGCTTGCAAATACACACCTAGCTATCACAGTACCAGGAAGTGTGCTTACATTTTTTTGCTAGGAACTATAATGAAGAAGTGTGATTCCAGTGACTGTAAAGGTTTACCCTGAGGATAAAGTTAATCCATTAACATCAAGAGCTTCCCAGCCAATTAATTGTAGCCTAAACAGCATAGTCAAGTTGAAAGACATGGGGCTAAATAATATATCATGGCTATGATGTTTCATTCTACCGGGTCACCGTGCTACTAATGAAAAGGCTTTCCATTGACTGCATCCAGACTTTTATCTTTTAGGAATAAGAGGGGGTGAAGAAGGGTTTATTGGTAGGGTAAAGGGTAGGAGAAAGATACAGGGAAATGATGGGGAGTGGAAGGTTGGTGTGTTGCCTTGGCCCCAGTGCTGCCAGGAATTCACCAAATTCAACATACTGTTTAAACCCCTTCCAACAAAAGTTCAGCTGTGCTATTTAACCACCTGGGCGTTACACTGAGGTCTAGATTTCTGTACCAAAAGCGTTACAGGTTTTAATGAATTTTTTTTTTGAGAAAAGTTCGGGCTTATCGATAATTGTAACTTTTTGAAGCCCGTACCAAGGTCGGGCTTATCGCTTAGGTGGTTAAGGGAGTAAGGTCTTCCATGTTATTTTATCTTGTTTTTATTTTTGTTAACCAGAGGTTTATAGAAGGACTGCATAGGAGTCTACAAGTGTCCAGGATGCATGCATCAGCTGCATCAATTATATGAATAGGATTTGAGGATTTATATCATTTGAAAATTGAGGTTGTCAATGATAGTAATGGAGTGATATAATTTATGAATCAAAAAATTTTGTGAATCTCTGTGAGATCCCATTGTGTTTTAAATGTCTAGGGCAGTGTTTCTCAGCCTTTTTAACACAAATGAAACATTTAAAATCAATTTCTGGTCTTCAGGGAACCCCTACTATAAATACTATATCCACAACTCACAGTACATTAGTGTGGTAGTCAGTAGAAAGAATATCATCCTTATAGATAGCTAATATGGTCATTGGTGTCAGTTAACCTGACCCCAGGGGCACAAATTGCTCATAGCTTAAAAAACCCCAGCAACCTCTGGAGGACCCCTGGTTGAGAAGCTCTGGTCTACAGGAACATCATGTAAATCAGTATTATAATAATATTTCATATCTGCCAGCTGAACGTTTTTCCTGTAAACTTTATAGGTTACCCTTTAACTGGACATATTCATGTCTAGCACTACTGTCCTTTGAGGCAGTGAGCAGATAAAAATGCTGTAAAAAAAGCCCTTGTTTTGACATAAATGTGATAAATGATACAAGATATCACTTGCAAAATGTCATACAATGCATTTACCAGATGTGACAAAAAGATTAACAGCATGGTTTGCTCAGCGTAGTACTGTAAAAAATAAAATGGCATTGTGATTATAAAAAGACTTAGGTAAAGAATGTGTACATGTTTTTGTTTTAAATATTTCTTTACTTAGTAAAATGCAATATGACTTCTTTTGAAGTGCCATTGCAGTTTTAATTAACATTGTTAAATGTTATTTTTAAGGTGCCAACATATTATGCAGCAATGTACAAAGAATAGTGGCTGTGGATTACAAACCTGCATACTTGATCAGTACAAACAAAGGCACAGGAGTAGATAAGGACCTTGTCCAATTGATGTTACAATCTAGGAGGCAAAGATGCAAGATTTACAGTAGGTAGGGGACAAGAGCTGTAGCTAATCAGTGATGGTTAAGAGAAGAAGGAAGATAGATAGACTAGTTGAAAAAGGTGAATTTATTTTAAAAAGCCAAGCCTAATGGGGCAAGAGATGGAATTCCAGAGAATAGGCATATCTCGAGAGATGTATTAGAGATATACATGGGTACAGAAAAAGAAAAAGTTGTCATTAGGTAACTGAAGGAGAGTAGGGGATAGTTAGAGGTGTATTTATTTATCACATGAAAGGTGGGACAATAGCAAAGCAGAGTAGCCTGAATTTGATTCTGAAGTGAAACACATAAGTGGAGTATGTGATCTCTGCAAATAGAAGGGGAATATTCTTAAAGTTCTGTACAGGAAGAAATGGCAGCTCCTCAACATGTTCTTGATGTGGGGCACGAAGGATAGTTCATAGTCAGTTGCAAACTCAAGACAGGTGCCCATTGCCCTAATAGCAAATGAATTCTTAAAGGGGAGTCACTCCAAAACTTAAGATCCTTATACTCTGTACCTCCCTATCCTTCCCATTAGTAGTTTGAATGATTGAATGGCTTTGATACTGTCAAATTTCTTTTTTTTTTACTTAGTATACTAGGTGTTGGCCCTCCACTGTACCCCAATCCACCCCGTTGAAACTTCTTGCAAGTCGATAACCATGTCCAAAGGTTAAATTTCTGTAATATACTTATTCATACCTCACAAAAGGGGAACCTCCCTTATATGAAGCTTTTAGAGAGGGATTTAGAGTTTCATTTTGACTTGGATAACCAGCAAAGTATATCCACTACTCTTTCTAAAATTTCCATATATATGTCTTTATTTGAAGCAAATTTGAAAACTCTTCATTAAAGTTACTTAGTGTTACTTAGTGCCAAAAAAGTGTCCAAACTTAACCCTCAGGTCTCTTCCCTTTGCTTTGGTTTTGTCTGGTCGTCAACCAATTCTGGGATGACATTTTCAGCTTAATTATTGCTAAACTAATTACTATTACTAATATTCATGTATCCTAAGTCTCCTGAATGTGCCCTTTTAGGTAAACCCAATGGGTCTGATTTATTAAAGCTCTCTAAAGAAGATAGACTATCTTGGGAGAACCTGGGTGATCAACCAAACTTTAAATGGATCTCATCCAGGATTGAAAACTATGATGAACTAAGGACAGCTACCAGCTTTGCAGGGTCCATAGTCAAGCCCTGATCAGAAATAATGTACCCCAGAAACGGAACTTGTTGAACCTCGAAAACACATTTTTCAAGCTTGGTTTAAAGACGGTTCTCCATGAGTTTCTGGAGTACCGCCTTAACATGATCCTGATGCTGAGCCAAAGAGGAAGAGAATACAAAAATGTCATCTAAATAAACTACAACAAATTTGCCAAGAAAGTCACGAAAGATGTAATTAATGAAATCCTGGAAGACTGCAGGGGCATTGCAAAGACTGAAAGGCATAACCAAATACTCATAATGCCCATCCCTGGTAATAAATGTGGTCTTCCATTCATCTCCCTGATGGATTCTGATCAGATTGTAGGCTCGTCTCAGGTCCAATTTAGTAAATATTTTGGGCCCCACAACCTGGCCGAAGAAGTCATCAATAAGTATTAAGGGGTACCTGTTCTCACAGCAATTTTGTTTTAACATCTGCAATCAATACTTGGTCTCAGGTTTTCTTCCACATAAAAGAAGCCAGCCCCAGCAGGGGAACTGGAAGGCCAAATACAACCTTTTTCCAGGTTCTCTTTAATGTAGGCTGTCATGGCTAGATTTCCCAGACCTGTGAGATTATACAGATGTCCTAGGGGTGGCATGGTGCCCAGGAGCAACTCTATTGGGCAGTCAATGGGCCGGTGAGGAGGGAGAATGTCAGCGGCCTAAGGTGAAAACACATTAGCGTTTGCTGAATATGGTGTAGGCAAATTCTCTAACAAATACTCAAGCAATGCGAAGAAGCAAGGAGTGTGCCATACATTTCTTAACACACTTTTCTCCCCATCTGATAATCTGGCCAGACTCCCAATCAATTATCAGATTATGACTGCGTAACCATAGAAGACCCAAGACAACAGGTGATGACAGGATATCTATCAAAAAAAAAATTATCATATCTTTGCCAACTAATAGCAAATTATTTTAGAGAGATCCATTCTAGGTTTGCTGAATGACCCAGGTTCTCCCATGACAGTCTATTGATAAAGACTTTAAAGTTCATGCCACCTTCTCCTAGAAAGTCAATATTGTAAGCACAAGTAATACATTTTATAAATAGTAATTGGTATCGGACTATGGACCTGATTTATCAAAGATCACCAAGACTTGAGAAGGTAGATTATCATGGGAGAACCTGGGTCATCTGGCAAACCTGAAAAAAATGTTTAAAAAATCATTGGCTGTTAGTTGGAAACTGTTTTCAATCCTGGATCAGATCCATTTAACCTTTACCTCTGATAAATCAGACCCTATATGTAATTAAACTACCTTTCCCTTTCTTAAATTCAAACAGCAGTTTTGTTTTTCTGGGTCTTCCTCACAATAAAGTTTATTTACCTGTTCTTGCCAGTTAATATTTCTTCCAATTTGCCGGAACAGACTAAGCTGTTAATCATATCTTGCAGTTGGATTGTTGATGCAAATCATATACCAATGACAAGGGTGCTTACAATAATCAAATTTTATTTATTCCATATACCATAATTTTGTTATAGAAAATGTAACAGTAATGTATATACAGAAAATTTCTACATGGCAAGTTGTATAGAAAAATGTACACATTTGAAGAACATCTTTTCCACTGTTTAATGTCTTTATTTCTTTTATTCTTTCTAGGAACAGGTAAGGGGTATTAAGTATCTCAGTACCCCGGGTTGAAGAAAGTTACATCTGGGTACCTCCTTGTTTAAGGGTGTTTCCATATTGCAATAGGCTTTCTATTTGCAGACGCCAACAACACTGCAATCATGTTGTGGAGATGAGGCATTATTGGGGCAGCCAGGACTGTTTTTTGCTAAAAGGGAAGATGTCTACATACATTTTGCAAACTGGACTCCAGAAGGTCCCAAGGGTAAGAAAAATCTGATTTTAAAAGTTGGAGGGACTCTAAGCAGTTTATTCTTTTTTTTTTAATAGTCACATCTTTTACAGGCACTTTTACCCCAGCCCATGTAACTTCTGTACAACCCTTGTCAGTTTCACCTGACACTCAATTGTCTTGTTGGCATGTCAATTTTCTTTTAGCAATAACAATGTATTATTGAATGTATGGTTTCTGAGGTGAAACTTACATAATGCTGATGATTGCAGTTGCAGGGTTTGTTAATTGTTTTGTTTTACAATCATTTTATACGGGTTGTAACATTGCTGTACATTACAGTATCATAATCAAATGAAAGTTTGGAGCTCATTAGGTTTGCAGCAAAGTAGCAATCTTTCCAAAATTATTAGTTTGTCTAACATAAGACCCTGTGTTGACTATTTTTCTCATAAATAAATATTTTATATACACAAAAAATTCTGTGACCTGCTTATTAGTTACCTTATTTAAGTTTAAAATTGGCACCATTAGGAAGCTTGTGATGTTAAGGTGCAATAACCTGTATTTTTTTAAATTCACATTTACATACAAAATATAACAAAATCAATAATGTGAAAACTTTAAAAACGTATTATTGGCATGATTAAGTTTTTTTTTTCAACTGGTAAAATGGAAAAATCCACTTGGAAATAAAAACTGCATATACTATGCCTTGAACTGATCCTCTTTTGACCTTTCATGCTGCTTTCAGCACATGTTGGCTAGATATAGAAACTAAGTCAACTCCTGAGTTCCATAGTCTTCCACAACATAGAAGATGTAACTTTGCTGTCATAGTTTCAAATGCATGCAGGAGAATCATTAGCAAATAAATGATGTTTTACTGCAAGCTTTTAGTAGATATGAACACCAGCTATCCATTATTTCTTCAGTCTTACATTATATGAAACTACTGCCCATACTTGGAAAATTCATATAATGAATATAAGACTGAATGCCAATTTCAACACCTCAAATAGCTGTCAGTTATTTAAATATATTTGTGACTCTAAACTTTTATTCAAATTTAATACAAAATGTAATTGATACAATGGTGCCACGAGATGAATAACGTGAATAATTTGCTTGCATTTCACTTTAAATATGTTGTTGTACTATAGCTAGTTCTCTAGTAACTTGTGCTGGTGAGATATATAAAGTGACACCAATATTTAGGATTGGAAAAGGTACACTTATGACTAAGAAGTCTACCCCTTTTGCATTTGGAAGGCCTGAAACAGGGTGATAGGAAAAAGTGTGTGATGATAGGTCCTCAGAAAAAGTGACATCTGGTTGTGAATAGTTACAATCAGCTTGTTAATTTTATATTTGCCTGCAAAATCATTTATTAGAAACACATGTTACCTTTCTAAAGTGATGCACACAAATGTATACATTTTAATTGGTTGTTATTATGTCACAATTGTACTATTGAGCTAATACTTATTAATTACACTTCCTTACATGAACTGTCCTTAAATTTTATATATTCTGACAAAGTTCATCATTTGCATGCTAGGCTTTTTGAGTAAATATAGAGCAGTCTCAAATATGCAGTAATATTTAGTAAAGAATTAGAACATGCTTTACTGATTAAAACTACCGATGGATCCTGCTGACTGTATGCATTAGAGGGTAACTAAACCTGCGATTAGTCACCTGCACCTCTTCTCTTGCAGGGCTGGCCAACTTCTTTCAACTTAAAGATGGTCTTCAGCCATCTTAATTGGCCAGGCCAGGATAACATAACTTCAGTAGTTCCCAAGACTCCCACCTTTGCAGGAGTTCATTTATTCCTGGCACAGGAATTCATTCCTGCAAGGGAAGCCAAGATTGCAGGCAACTGAAAACCAAAGCTGAAGATGCACATGCTCGGCTCAGCTTTTTTACAGATAACCGGAGCCATCAGGCAGGTGAGAAAGATACCACAAGGAGCAGGGACAGGAGGTTTAAAGCAGAAATAAAGTTCCACTTAAAAAAATCTATACTCAGACAAATTGTTATTGCAGAATGGGACAGGCAATATCCCTTCTGCAATAACAACTTGTCTGAGTATAGATTTTATTAAGTGGAAGTTTATTTCTGCTTTAAACCCCCTGTCCCTGCTCCTTGTGGTATCTTTGTTTCCCCAGACCACTGTATGGAGGCATTTCAAGGTTTCCAACAATTTGACAATTGTTGACAATTCAGCAAAACTTTACATGTATTTGTGAATGTATCTGAACACTTTGGTGTGTTTGATAAAAAATACACAAATATTAGAAAAGCTCTTCATCTATATGCATAATATTGTGGTGATCTTCCTGCACAAAAGTATGTTGGCCATTTTACCCTATGTAATATAGAGAATGATAACTCCTAATAGATATGTATAAGGATAGTAAACCTAAGAAACTGTTAACATTTTCTTTTTTTACATTTGTTTGTTTTTTTTTTTTTTATTGGGGTCATTTAAAGGACAAAAGTTAGTAAGCTTCATTTAGTGTCCTCCAGGCAAATTCAGGTACAAAGTGATATTGCAAACAATGTCCAACTGTTCAGGTATATATAAATATATATATATATATGTTTATATATATATATATATAGAGAGAGAGAGAGAGAGAGAGAGAGAGAGAGAGAAAGAGAGAGAGAGATAAGAAAGCTGAGATCAAGATAAAAAAGCCTTCATATACATTGTTAATATTAGAAGAACAGGGACTACTATTAATATATTACTGTATTATCTTGCAACTTAAAAGCTGTCTACAGCCACATGCAGTTACATTAGGCTCCTTTTAGTCACATTCATGTGAGGATTATTAAAGAGAAGGGAGTTTAAAACAGGACAAAAGGCAGTTCACATAATTAAAGCACTCATAAAGTATTAACAAACTTACCTAAGGGACCGATTTATTAAAGAGTGATCTATCTAATCACCATTGAAGAGCTGTTATTTTAATAAAACAGTGCGCTGATTGTGTTTTTTCTTCATTCATAGGAAGGCAATTAGCTGGCATAACTGTCCCTTTTATGAATTCTTTCATAAATCTGGCATTTCAAAAGGGGTAATGGGATTAATAATAACTTATCAGATCACCCCTCCTATATGGACCTTTGTATGAATGAAATTATACTATTGTAGGGTATTAAGTAATGGGAGAATAAGAAACACAAAATGCATGCATGTTCAACTCTAGTTTGTTCTCTGGTCCAAGCAGTATTGTTTGGTCCAGAGTAAATGGTGGGGCTTACTCACAAAACCAAAAATAAAAATAGTATTATGGACAATTCATAACTCTGTTTTTGTATGATAAAA
>NC_092860.1:90543546-90544567 GCF_032062135.1 Pyxicephalus adspersus
TTAGATTGCCTTACATTATCACTATAGAACATCATAGGTCAAATAGGAGAATGGAGTTTCCTTAATGTATATGTCAAGGTATAATAAAAAAAGGAACATATGAAGTATGTCTACAATACGGCATTCTTTTTCCATGTTTTATCCCCTTAAAGAATCTACAAGTACAGAAAAATACCTACTGATTGACTGATCCAGTTGATTTTCAGATCAGTTGTAATTTCCAAAACACTGCAGGCTTCTGATTGTGTTTTGTGTATAGAAAGTGATGAGAATACCAATTGGAACTTTGACTGGATTTAATTGATCGTTCGTACACATTACATGACTTGCATTCTTTCAGGCTGTATTTACCAACATCCTATTTATCCACATCTTACTGATTTCCCTTCAGGTTTGTTTTTATTTCTCATTGTTTTATTGGATCAAAACAAAAAAAAACTGTTTCCATCAAGGGGGCAGGGGGTTGACAAAAAGTAGACTTATTTTCCATTAAAGGTCCAGCTTAAAAGAAAACAGAGTTGGATCAGATAAAACCCCTACTACTATGTACTATAAATATATTATAATGTTCTACATACTTTATCTAGGTGCAAGAGTTGTAGTATTTGTAAAGTTTGTATTTGCATCAGTTCTAACTGCTAATTCATCTTTATTATTTATTATGCTTTATGTATCCTCTATAAGCCACTTTCAGGACCTGTTTCTCATCACCTTACAGAGCAGCATCATTTCCTCAAGAAGTGCTTTATCTCAGAACGAAGGAAGGCAATGCCATCACTTGCAACAGAAATTATATATTGGCTTTTAAATGAAAACAATGAGTGATGTTATACATATTTTTTGCTTTAATGTATTGTAACTACCATATTGTTTGTCATGTTTTGTTCTTAATGCAGACTGCTTAAATTCCATCCTGTAAATCTACTGAAATTGATACTGAATGAGAAGGGGCAAGTGCGGCCCACCAAAGAAAGTATTACTGGGGAGCTCCGCATAAAGCAGTTCTACCTGGAAAAATATT
>NC_092860.1:90546120-90614868 GCF_032062135.1 Pyxicephalus adspersus
CAATATAAATCCCAAAGCATTACTATCAGTGAATAAAATGATAACAACAAGCCTTGCTGTCTGTGGGCAAAATAATACCCACCAGCAATTGCTGTCAGAGGCCCAGTATTCCTAAAAACAATGGTAATAATAACCCCGAGCATTACTGACAATGACAACGATAAAAACCCTCAGCATTGTTGGCTGCAAAAGTAACGTTAATGCCTGCAATAGTAACCTCACAGCATGTCTATTAGTAGACACAATAATAATAATAATAATTAATAAATAAAAATATATATAATAATAATAAAAATCAGCTTCTGTGCCACTATGAAATAGACAATAAATAGTATAAACTGTGGTGCAGTGATTGAGATACATGGCATGCACAGTTGGGTAAACCTTTGTTGTTTGACAAGGGTAAAGTTATATAACACTCTTACAGACAATGGGCCTGATTTATTAAAGCTCTCCAAGACTGGAGAATATACACTTGCATTGGTGAACCTGGGTGATCCAGCAAACCTGGAATGGATTTTTAAAAATAAAATTTGCTATTTGTTTGCAACTGATTAAAATTCTGGACCAGATCCATAAAAGGTTTGCTAATGTTATAGAAGGTGGCAGTCAGGTGTAAAAAAGGTGGATTGCTAATAATAGATGCAAAAATATAAAACCCCCACCATTGGAGTCAATGAACACAATAAGAACTCCCAGCATTGGTGTCAGTGAACCCAAAAACAACCCCCAGCATTGTAGTCAATGAAGACAATAATAACTTCCAGCATTGGTGTCAGTCAACACATTAACAACCCCCATAATTTTAGTCAGTGAACACAATAACATCCCCCAGTACTGGTGTCAGTGAATGTAAGTGACACACAGCAATTTTTGTGATAATACTATGTTTGGGGGCTTGCACTTAACTCCAAAAGTCAGGGGTGGCTTAAAATATGCTTTTATGGCTTTTCTTTAGCCTGGATTTGCAGAAAAATGGCATGTGTTTTCCAAATGCTTTCCCTTGGGGAATGTTATTTACAGACAATTTTGCAAAAATACATTCTTAATGTTGTCCATTATTAGCAGCAATAATAATAACAACCATAATAGTATCAACCCAATAGGTTTTAGCTGGGTGAGTATCTTGGATGTTTGGTTGCATTAGGCATACATGGTTAATTTTAGTTTGTAACAGTTCAGAAGGCAATAAACCTACATTGTGAAGACAAATAAGCATTCGTAAGTTGTGACCTCAACCCTTTTATAATGAAAACTCAATAGTTTTGTTTTCCTTAACAACCTCCCTAATGGGTCCGCGCTACTACCTCAGGCCCCATAGCAAGCCAAGTAGACTGCTACAGCTATTGTTATTCCACTAAAAAGGAGCTATCCTATAGGACAAAAGGTAAAACCCCTTCGATTCAGTAAACAGTGGAAGTATTAGCAGTTGTTTTTAGATTAATATTGTAGTCTGTGTCTCTTTTGAGCAATATTCCATTTAGTCCCTGTTATACGGAGGTGAAAACTCCCCAGTGGGCACAAAGAAAACAATATATATCTTTGGAGGGTTCTAACCTTTTGTCCAAAAACAGAAATGTGTTTTTTTTCCTTGAGCTCCTCTGTTTTCTGTTGGTGAAAATATAGCCTGAATATGAACAGAGCTACATACTTCAGCGTCCTTGTCATAGTTTCCCTCTTCAGAAATGTAAATTGTGTTCATTATTACCTAAACAAAGTAACGGAAGGATGTTTGAACAGGAGGCCCCATCCTCTCACCTGCTGATTTAATGACTCTGGAAGCTTGTTCTGTTTGTGACAGTTTATTGAAATATGTAGGTTGTCTGTTTATTAGACATGCAGTAATGTAATTATAGAAGTAATAACCATTACTGAATAACCGGGCTAATTATTATAGCAATTCACCCAAGTCACATAAAATTAGCTCTGCCACTGACACACAGTATAGCTGTTTGCATAATTAGACACATGTGCAGAGAGTTGTTTCATTCCGATATTACGCAAGAGGTTTTTATACAGGTCAGGGGGCAGAGACATCTAAATTGTAGGACATACATGATTGTGAGAGCATAAACCTTGGAAATGCAGGAAATAAACTTGGGGACAAGGTGAGACGGAGAGAGAGAAAGGGAGAACAGAAATAGAGACAGAGAACACAAATGAGAAGTAACCTTTCTACATTTCTTTACACTAATATTATAATTATTTCTAATAAACAGTATTTATATAGACATTAAATAGGGGTTGCAAATGACAGTTACAGACAGTGACACGATTTAGGTTTGGAGCTGCATCAGTCTGACTATGAAAATAGATTGGGCATATATAAGAAGTTTTTGTTTGCGCAGTCTTGCTACTAAAATTGGCTGTGATCACTTGATTAATTGTTAGTGATTAGCAATTGATTGCTACATCTAAGGAACAATGGAGTTTAGCATGTAATTGCAATTATTTACCTACTGTTGTCCATTGCTCCAAATTTGTCCAATTAATTGGAACAATATGATAAGTGACCCCTAATCTCAGGGGAAGTTAGCACAAAATCAAAACAATAATCACCCATGTGTGTCCGGCATTAGGATCATGTCCAATGTTTCAATATTTTTCATTTATATATGTCGGGTCGGCAAACTCTGGCCTTTAGGCCAGATACGGCCTAGCTGGTAGTTTGTTCTGGCCTAACGCCCCCTGGCTGATCCAGGGGGCGTTAGGAACTACCGGAGCCGCTGGAGCTCCGGTGCTGCCTCCTTGCTGTTGCTCCCCTATTTACCGCGGCAAGCATTGAGACTTCTGCCGCAATGCAAACGGAGGAGAGGAAATTCACTTCAGGGGGCGTTGCCTGGTGATGGTGAAGCCATTAGGCCAGGACTCGCCCACCCCTGAAATTGCCCAGTGGCCATAATAGTTTGCCGACCCCTGATATATGTTAACCTGTCATGTTAGATATGGGAATGTGGCAGACCATGAGAGCTGTCGTGGCCTACTGGCTACATCTGTTCTCTGTGTAATTTTGGACGAATTTGTCTCTGTCGGTGACTTTTATGGAATTTAAGATTGACTACAAATCAACCTGAAAACTGAAAACGTCAATTTTACAAACTGTCAGTAAACCAAGCATAGGCAAATTCAACCAACACTAGCAGAGAGGAACTCTGCTTTCTAGAGTGTGTCATGTTAGTCGTTCTGCAACATTACAACATAAGGTTTGTAGAGGATACATTCATTCATTCATCTGTGTGAATTTTAGAGAAATAATAGGAATACGGAGTAAGACTGGTTTACTTAAACTCCTGAAAAGTCTTGTAGAATAGGAATGTAACTGTTCCCAATAGAAAGCAAATTTATGAAATAGAAATAGTTGAGTGACAAAAAAGGTTGTATTGTAATGTAATTTCCTACATCTTGTAATAGTGCCTCAATTTGTGTCCCCTATTGTCTTGCCAACAAGCTCTTGCTGTGAAAGTTTTATAATCACCCACTCCAAATATGCCTTCCAAGAGGCATATTTGTATTGTTATAAATAGGAGTACAATTAACTCCTCTTATCTGTGCACTGCTTCTCTGATCCCTGCATGATACTGTATATTGACATGTAATCAACAAAAATAGATTTGTCACACAGAAACATGTCAGAAATGTATAATAAATACTTGCCCACTACCACCTAAAAAGCTTTTATTGAACAGTGTACAGGTTATCTAAAGAAGTTGTTGATTTATTCCAACTTACCCAGTCAAACAACGGGTGGTATACTTCCTCTATTCTTAAAATGGAACAATGCTCAACATTAAAGCTTTTACCTTAAAATTGCCATAGATTCCATTTTATTAGGTCATTTAAAAAAAGAAACTCTAGGCTTTCCAGCTCTCCCACACCTCTGCACAACCCACTTTAACTAAAATGATCCTGTATATTATATGTTGTAAAGTACTTGAGTCCTCTTCGGGAGAAAATTGCTACTTAGAGCTTTTGATCCTGTACACAGTTGTGATTATTTTAATGTACCTTTTTTTTCTAGACAGTAAAACAGTTGCCAGTTAAAAAGCGGCATACTGTAAATGATAAACATACTTACATCTACAGTAAATACCCTAACTGCTCTATAATACAACTGCAATAGAATGCACTGGACAACAGATGTGAGTGGAACATTGTACATGCTGATGACTCTATTCTGTCGAACAACACATTTCATATTGTTTGGGGTTCTAATTCACATTTTACACAGTAAGCATCCATGTGTACCATTCTCCACCTAAAATGCATGGAGCATTAGAAACAGGTACAGTGGAAGGACAGAGAAGTGGAATTTGAACAGCAGCAACAACCTGGGAGGATGGTGACAACCAGAAATGGTCCCTTCACAGTGGGTACCAGTTAGCCTTCACAAATAGGCTATTTTCATCTGTCTCCTGACCTTATCCAGTATTTAAACTCATGATTTCCACAACCCACTTTTTTTATTATATTGATTAACCGCAGCATGAGGTCTTTGTTACTATGGCATATATTTGAAAAATAAAAAAAGTGCAATTATTTTTTAAAGGGATTTATATCAGAGACAAAAACCAGACCTTTAGTCACCAATTTTGGAATAAAAGTACCTACTAACTTAAATACTGTTTTATTGAAACTACAATATATGAGTACACATACTGATGTAATTGAAATTTTTCTTTTCTTGTGAATTAAACAATGACTAAAATTTCTTTTTCAAGCATGCCACGCAAATGTGGAATACAATTCATTATTTACAACAGTACAAACAATACACATACTATTGAAACTAACTATACAAATGAAGTTGAATTCATAGGAGGTGAAATAAATAATGGAAACTCTATTTGCTTTTTTAAAAACATCTCCTAAATTTAGAATAAAATGAACAATGATGCCAGAAATAGCTTTTTCAAACACTTCACCGTGAAATCCAATAACCTATTCATAATTCACTGTTGACAAAAACAAAGCATGCATGTACAGATCTATTAGATTTTTTTTGTAGGAAAATCTACAAAGGGGACCAATATTGCATTTTCAAACAAATTAATTTGGAATACAATTACTGGAAGTATACACTTACAAATGTAGACCAAGACAAACTCTGCAGTTGTTTCTTTTTGCATATCAAAGCACAGCTTGCTTTTTTGCTTTCTTTGTGATTAGTTTACTGTGGATTTCATACAGTAACTGACACCACCACCCTGCCTAATAAAATGTTGAGACAAACATCTGTCCTAATTGCATTTATTAAAATAATGTACCTGTTCTGACTTACATACAAAGTCAATTTAGGAACAAACCTACACTACCTATATTGTATGTAACCTGGGGACTATCAATATATATATATATGTATATATACACATATATTTAAATTTTAATGTGCGTTTTTTTGATTTTGAGGACAGTACATCAGAAAGTACTAAACCCACTGGATGAAAGTACTGACGTTCTAGCTCATTATAGGTCAGTACTTTCATTTAAAGGAAAACATATATAGGAGAATCCCGAAGACAATATCTTGCTCAACCTCTCACCCCCATTCCCAATTGAAGACAAGACACACTCCTTTTGATCAAATGGCCCACAGGTCTTTTAATAATAATATTAACAATATCAGACCTTTAAAATGACATGTGTTTCCCAATACCACCATAGTAACAGAATTAAACTTAAAAATATAACAACTAACAAAGTGAACAACAAAATCCTAATCAACAGAACACAACTCCAACTGTTTTTTAGAAGCTTTAAAGGTTTTACAGTCCTTGAAGGCATCCACAACACCAGCTTGGAATCTGTGCCAGCATGATATTGCTGCTCACAGTCTATCCCAAACTAAAATTTTTAAAAAAAGTTTCACCTAATTTTTAAACCATTCAGGAGACTCCACACAAAAGATGGATCCCCAACCCCATTGATATGAACACCGCAGAAAACACTGCCCTTGAGGACCTCAACTACTTTCACCATTATTAATCTGGGAATCGAAAAACCCCAAGCCTCACTATCACAACTATTACAACTAAAGTTCTTATCACCTTAACCCCACCCTTACCCCCGCCCTGCCACTAATCCACAAACTGAACCCTCAAACCCTCTAAATAGTAAAAATATAGGAATAATTAATGGGTCTTTTAGAAAAAAGCAGTGAATCTGTCATTCAATGAAACATTGCCCACTGGATAATCTTATAGGTATATATGTTTCAATGACAAATATTTGATTCTTCCTCAATTTTCAGTGAATATCAGATTCATTTCTTTATAAATATCCCCCTAAAGTGTTTTAAAAAGTAAATTGCTTCTAAATCATTTTTAGTTTCCTTTTGAAAGCATGGCATTCAGGGGTCAGTATTGTACTTCGATAAAAAAAAATTATTATCCACCCTCTGAAGAGCTTGGGATGGAAATAAACATGTGAATAACTACCAGAGCTGAAAAATCTCTCCAGTGATCGGGGCATAGGTTTTTTTCCTGGTCAGACAAGCTGGGCCAACTATTAGTTAACAAGCTTAATGGCCCCAAACTTTACACATTGACCAAACACGGACAGGTAGATGCACCCAAAATCCAAGGCTAATTCTAGAGGAGTTTAGTGACTTCTACCAAAATCTTTATGATTATAATGCCCCACCCTCCTTAGGGTCAGCTGAAGAGTTTTTTCGGTCCCTACACCTTTCCAAGCTTAAGACAGCCCATAAACAAAAGCTGGAGGAACATTACAGCTTCTAAAGCAACTCAAAACAAATAGAGCCCAGATAGATTTCCCAACGCTTTTTATAAAAATTTGGTTAGGACCATTCCTTTGTATCCAATTATCGCCTAATATCGATCATAAATTGTGATTTAAATATTATGACCAAAATTTTATCTCACCAATTAAACTCCTTTCTCATCTGATACCTCCATCCAGATCAGGTTAGCTTCATACCATTTTGCCAAGCCCCTGACCAAACCAGGAGATCTATTGTTTTGATCTCAGCAGTCTCGACCAAATGGGATGAAATCCCAAACAGGAAAGCCATGCTTCTTTCTATAGACCTCCGAAAAGCATTTGACAACCTGTCTTGGGACTACCTTTTCAATACATTTTCCCAGAGCTGGTCACCTTATAAACTGAGCTTACGGCAAAGGTCTCCTTAGGAGGTTTCCAATTTGATAAATTTGCAATTAAAAAAGGCACCAGGCAAGGCTATCCCCACTGCCCCCTGCTATTTGCATTAGCAATTGAACCACTAGCTATACGAAGTTGCCCCCACATTAAAGGTATCGCTTGTGGGGAGGTGGAACATAAATGCGCCCACTTTGCTGGACGACATCTTGAGGTACATTACCTCGCCAATAATCTCAATCTCCAATTTATTTAAAACCCTCAAACAGTTTGCAGACCTATCAGGCCTTCACGTTAACAATTTCAAATTGATGGCCATAAACATCAGTCTTGCTCAAACCACTGTTTCCTCTTTGCAACAGGCATTTGCTTTGGAATGTCAAAATGAGACTCTTCCATACCTGGGGATTAGGCTCACCCTCAAGCCTCACCAGCTCTATACCAAGAATTATGGGCCCTTATTCAAGCACATTTTTGCGGATCTTACCAGATGTTCATTCTCCCCCAATCGTGAATAGGAGGGGTGGCAACAAGGAAAATTAATGTATTGCCCAGGGTCCTTTATTTATTTCACACGCTACCGATTCCTGTTTCACATAAAATCCCTAGACCTACTCCAATCTTAAGTTATGGAGTTAATTTGGGCTCACAAAGGAAGCTGAATCAATCGCACCACATTACCTGATACCTGGTACCATCTAGGATTGCCTCGAGTTTTCCAGGGTCATCAGACCTACGTTTCAGGGGTTGTGAGAGGGAACATGTAAGGAACATGGACCATATTTGGTGGTCTTGCCTGGTTGCGCAGGAATTTTGGAGGAAAATCTGTGACCTCATATCACAGGTGCTACAAACCCTTCTTTCTCCCTGTTCAGAGCGTGCCCTCCTAAGTAAGATTGACATGCACTTGCCGAAATACACAAATAAATTTGGCAATTACGTGCTGCTGGTGGCCAAGAAGTGCATTGACAAAAGCATCATTCATCCTACTAGCTCCAGTAAAAGCTAAACTAAACTAGATGATGGTATATGATAAGCTTACACACCATGCCTTTGAACTTACCTGGGACCCATGGGTCGCTCATTCCAAAATATTGTTCCCTTACTGATGTAGATTCCACACCACCCCCTTCTTCCCCCTCCTCCCCCCGCTCCTGCCCATGTCTTCCCTACTCCCCTTTTCCCTTCTTTATCTCCTTGTGGAAAATGGGATAATTGGAGACAAGAGGTCCTTTGCATATACGGTAATTGATATATTGATTGATTTAAATGATGTATATAAAATGATGTACAATGTTAATCAGCAGGTTTCTCTATGTCTTACTGTAAAAGTGTTGTAATTGTTTCACCTGTGATTGTTATTTATAATTTCTTTGTCTAACTTATTCTTGAAAAAAAAATCTATTGAAATAATTGAAAGAGTTTTCCTTTGAAATACCTTGCATCTGTAAATATAGAAGTGTATATTGTTAGGAAAACCATGAATTATGTAAATATCTGAACAGAAAGCATCAATTAACAAACATAGATGTAACTTAAAAGCACACATGCGGGAATAATGTTAGTTTTTTTTCCTTTGCTATGAATTGTTTTATTGATCTTACAAAAGCAAACAAGTTCTAAATCTAAAAAAAATTGTGGTTAACAGCTTTGATAGTCTTAGGGAATGAGAAATACAGTTCTCCAATTAACTAAATAGCTCTTCATGCAGTCTTCCACTAAATGCTTTGAAGTTATTTCCTGGGCTGGGGAAAATGTCATGCCAAGTAACAGCAGTATTGTATTTAAAGAAGCCTTAGAGGATATACAGATACTAAGATTTTGCTAAATCTCTGTGCACATGATCTAGACCACAGTTTTCCTATCCTAGTACTGGAAGGCACAGATTAGTACTAGTAACGTACAGCAGTATATTTTTTTTAAAACATTCTTTATTTAAAGATTTTGTAAAACAGAATACAAAAAAAGACCGAGCATGAGACAAAAGACATTATAGCAGCAAGTATTAAGCAGATGAGACAAGTATCCATGAACTTATCAGCCAGAATAATGAGTCAGTCATATCAATGAAACGTTGAACAAATATAATACACCATAACTCAAAAAATTGTTTGCAGAAGGAGGCAAAGGAAACCCAGTAATAACATAAATTACATTTTTGGAACACAACAAAATAACATACTATTGGGGGGGGGGGCTATGTACCGAGGGAAGAAGGCAATGGGATATTAAAGAAACACAGTACACTGCAGAGGGGCTCTCCCTTTCAACACATGTGAAATGTGTAAGAGTATATTCAAGAGTTAGTTTGAGGAAACCAGGTCCCTGTAGTCAGTAGTAAGTAGAAACTGTGACCAATAGTACCAGGTATGTGCCACTTTCCTGCCCGTGCCCCTCACAGTGGAGGTTGGGAGTTTTCTAAATTGTGGCTGGTTAATTATTCATTCATTAAAACACATGTAGTAACCCTATATTTTGCTATAATACTCGTGAGCACAAACAGAACTTTTACTGTGTGTTGCTCTTTAGAAATGTATCACATTTTTAATGACCCCTTAACCCTTTTTCATTACTCTTTTTAATTTTTCCTAAATTACTGCATCAAGATTTTTTTGCTTTGGTATATTTGTCTTAAAAACAATTTGAAACTCAGCTGGGCTATATTACGCGACAGATTTAAACATTTTCTCCTTTTTCACATGGGACAAAATAGCACAAACCATATTAGTTATGCAGAAGAATGTGAGATGTATCTCCATATGTGTCACATCACATACTTGTGTCTATAGATATCTGTAGGATTTAGATGTTCCTATTAATGTGTATACGCTGGTAAATTGTCACCTGATCTCTTTTATTGAGTTCATAGCACCATTTGATACAGTCATTTAAAAATCCACCATGAAATCTGTATAAAGATTCCCTTTAGAACATAAGATATCTGAGGTGGTAAATATGCAAATACTCTGTCAACAATGATATCAAGATAATTGTGTCTGAAGTTTCAGGTTTGGCTGGATAATTAAACACATGGTGGTAATACAATAAAAGCAACTAAGCAAACAAGAAAGTATTTTGTGACTGCCTGAACACACAGCTATTTGCCATTTTATCTAAAACTTTGAACAAGACACTGTGAACAACCAGGAAAAATATAAGATCAATGTTGGTTTAGGGACCCTATACTTTAGAAAATGTCCTTAATTTAAATGTATTGTTTTTTTGGCCTATAAACTGTAATCATCCAGTCAGAGGTTTGTTTTTTCTTTCCAATGTTAGTGTCATACTCTGGTAATTGGTTGCTTTTTCCTTCTGATGGGAAGATCTCTTCACAGATAACTGAGGATATAGCCTATCCCTGGTGAAGGATGTTTGTCTACCTCACCCAATCACTGAGGATATTGCTTGGTGGGCAGGACTGAGGAGAAGGGATAAATCCTGAGGACAGTCTGGGAGGGAGCAGTCATGGGAAAGTGAGCGGGAGAGAACAGTGTAGTGGGGCCTAGCCTGGGCCTGCAATTGTCCATAGTCTAGGGAGACTTGGTTATTACTTCTGCTTAGGACAGGATCCCACAGTTTGTGTGTACCCTAGGACTGTCAGAAGTTGGGTTTTCCTAATGAAAGCTGGTGAAGCTTGTTGCCAGCCTTGGGCATCAAAGACAGACTACCCAAGGTGGCGTTCTGGAATAAGCAAATTTGTAATGTCTCTGAGATGAATTGGTTCATTGGGGTGCTGATTTTTTTGTTCATCAGTAAGGTAAATGAAAATGAGATTTAACAGCATATTATTTTGGGTATCCTACACTCTAACCTTCTCCCCTATACTTTATAGAAGTGCAATAAATCCCTAGACTACAGAAACTTACTGAGCCATATTTGATAGTTGCACCACTAGACTAGATTAGAACCCAAGGAGAAAATTGTTTTTGCACACTGCAAACAATGCAGCTTGAACTGCAAAAAAAGTAAGCCCCCAAAGAAAGTCCTCCATGTAAATGGACCTACTGGAAAGCCTAATGCTGCCGTCTTATGAGTCCGTCTTCAGCTTACTACTGTTGTTTCTGTGAGTCAGTTCTTACTGCTGTGAGTCAGTCCATAGTCTATAGTCCTGGTGCCCAACATGCAGCCTTTTGACACTTATTGTGCAGCCCTTGGGGCCCCTGCAGAGAGTAGTTTGTGTTTGTCAAATAAAATGGGTGTCATTGAGTGAAATATGGCAGTTTGTGGTAATTGTAGGAATCACAAATGCCGGAGTATTACTTTTTAAAGATCTGTAATAGCAGTTATCTCTAGCAGTCTGATGTAATGTGTCTTTTGTATGTGACTGTCTCTCAAAGCTTGTCCTAATCTGCCAAATCCCATACAGTATTGCATCCTTATGCATCTTTTTCACAATCTATAACTATCACTTGTTGTATTTGACAGTTTCAGCACCATTCTGTAGCATGACATGAAATAATTATAAACTGTCCCTTTTGTAATGTCAGAGGCCACATTAAAGCTGACCATCACTGGTTTTCAGTGTTTTACTATGGCCTACCCTTGGTGTTATAAGACTATGTTCAGGCTACCAGTGAGGTTGTATTGCCGTTATCCCTTCCTTACACAACTTTGACATCTCCTGCAGTGAGTTGTTTAGAACTGCTAGTGTGGGCAACAGGGAGCCTATAGAAATATCTGTTTCTGCGGCCAGACTAAAAATTGCATAAATGAGAGATGTAAAGAGCAGAGAAGATAACATTTATGTGGATGCTAACATGATGCTTCCAGCCTGAAAACATAATGTATTTGAACTAATTACATCTTATGTATGTAGATTAATAGCAAAAACACATTCCCGGATGGAGAATCAATTACTGCCTTTGAAACACATAGACTTGAAAAATTCTCCACCAGGGAATGTATAAACTCCAAGCTGTGTTTTTCATGTTAAGTTTATGTTGCAATACCTGAAAATGTTAGAATACTTTAGAATATTAACTCAAAATGTTCTCCCTCAGAGACAAGCAAAATAATTATGAAAGCATTGATAATCCATTACAATACAATACATTGAAAAAATTGCCTTTTTGCTGGTTTGTACATTCTACTGCACAATCGTGTTATCTGTATTTATACATTACAATAATACAATTTTACAATGCTGTTATCTTGCCTGAAATGTAACAAGTGCAAAGTTTTCCAAAGTAGTTCTGGGCAGCATAGTCTAGAAGATATCATTAAAAGTAAATGGGTATAGATTAGATAAAAATAGGCAGTTCAAAAGCATGACCTATTTTCACATTTTCATATAAAATGTTATTAAACATTTGTTATTTTAAAATATTTTTACTAGAAACATCCACAAATTACACAAATGTCTTTCCCAATTTAAAAAGATTTTTGTCATTCAATGTACCACAGTGCTCTTTCCTGCCCCCTATATCTATAAGTGACAGTTAGTATCATTATATCAGGAGAAAATAAGCATTTTCAGGAGACCTTGCAGAAAATGAGATTATTTTCTTTTTTTCACACTTTAATACTACTTAAAGAAAGCTTAACTCTCAAATGAACAGCTTTTACAATCAACAAAAGCTCCTTGCTCTTCTTAGTGTGAGGCACTTTTCAAGGTACACTGTAATAACATTTTGCAGCTTCCTTCTTCTCTCTTTGAGATTATATCATTATGTTTCATTGCCACTGTAAGACTAACAGGTTGTAAGCCTATTGATTGACAGGCACAGTGAGCTGTAGTGTGTAAAAATAGGGTTATTAAATGACATATACATCACTGAACATTTTCCAAAGCTGTAGCAATCTTTATTAAAGTTTTGCATTAAAAATCCTGTTTGAAATTTGGCTAAACCCTAAGCAATTCACATGTAATTTACTTCCCCGATCCTCTTCCATCTGGTTTTTACCAATAATATTTAAAACAAACTATTTAAACCAAAGTGGCCAGTGGCCTCTTTAGAGCTAGTGGGTAAGTTTACTTTGCTTCTGCACTAAGGTATTTTCTCTTTATGTAGAATTACTGCTGATGACAACTTTTTTTTTTATTAGAAAGTGTTTTTTTGTTTTGGCATTTAGAATAATACCCCTTCATAGTATTCCCCATAATGATATACTGGTTTTTCAGTTGTGTCTTTTCCTTCCATAAGCATATCGGTGCAATCCTCAGCACATGTTCTCTCCATCTTTACTGCTATTGTTAGGTGTCATAACCATTTGTTTGATTCCCAGTACTATCTGTAAACAGATGATACTCCTATTTATTCCCGCCATATCTAGAAATAATTTAGTATTGGTTATCACCTGTCTTGTTACCTAACATTATTTTTGCTTATTTCCTGACAGAGCAGTGGACCTAAACTTTCTTTGCTATAATTTTATTTGTATTTATTGGTTTCCTGTCTGAATAAAGAAGAAGTACACTAATAAGCTCATATCTCTGTCGTTCATATATATGCCATATTGGCATTCTCCTTAATCTGTCACACACCCAAGTGTCTCCTTGCGTGGTTTGCCCATCCATCTTTCTGAGCACTGCTATCCAGAGACACCAAATCAAATTCAGGCACTGATTTCAGTGCTTGCATTTTAAAATAATACATGTAAGGATGTTTTTATAACTACAGAGCTGTATTAATCTGTTTTTGTATATTTGCCTGGAGTTTAGCTTTAATTGTTGTTGCATTTTCCAGAAACAGTGTTAATTACAGCAAACAAGAAAAGAGGCTTTGTGTTTTGACTTACTGTGGAAACTCAAGTTTAACATTCCGTACAAATGCTTCAAGCACGTTTGGCTTGAGCAATTCAAACCTCAGCTAGCAGCAATAAATGCAATTCAAAGCTTTGCCAGGAGATTGTCTGAATATGAAGCCTTATGCAGTATGACGGTCACGCAATGATACAGCTGACACATTGCAACTCTCCTCTATATCGGCAGTTCTGTAATGATTCTAGTTTTACCCGAACACAAGAGAAAATGCTTTATGCTTTATTATTAACATAAATATTTCAGGAACAAATGGTTACTTTATGCAAAGGAAAAGAATTTCTTTCAGCGATTCAAAAAACTAAAAACAGTTATCTAAATGAACATGAGCAAGAAAAAAATGTTTTATACAGAAAGGCAAAAGAAAACCGAATCTACTGTTTTATTAAAGTGAACACTAAATGCTTCAATATCTACTTCATTTATAATAGTTATCTAAAACATAACTATATATATATATATATTTATCTCAATTCAACCATGCAGAATAATTATCACTTCCTAATAAAATGAAAAAACAAACAAAACAGTAGGCTTTAAAATTACCATTTTATGTTACCTGTTTAAAAAGTGCTAGCTAAATTTTTTGAAATTCAGGAGCAAAATAAATGTCCATTTAATTTGTATGCTTTGTCTGAATATTTGCCAATACTGATATCCTTTTTTTATCATGGTAATACTGCCTTGTTTTTGGGTTTAAACTAATATGGATTTTAATTTGTTCAATGTAAAAAGATTTTATGAACTATATATTTAAATGCAACCATTAAATATAAAGATGTGTGCCCACTGGCATTTCCAAAGCTTTTGCATCCTGTTTCTGTTTTGTGCCACTTTATTCTTTTGAGATTAATTACTGCTTTACTCAGTTAATACTTACTACATTACTACTATGTCTAATGCTATGTAGGTAAAATAAACCTGTACAATAAAGAGCTTCCTGCAAAAAAGTAATTTCTCCTGTTTTGTGAACCACCAGTCTCAGCAGTAGTAAGAAGAAACCGCCTGCAGAAGATTTTGCAAAAAACAGTAGTGTCATATCACTGGTTCCCTGCTGTGTTCTGTTGTTGCATGCTCTAGCCCCTGATTGCCTACTATCTCCTATAGTGATGTGGAAGCCAACAGAGGGAACCACAGCAGGACAGTAAATTATACCAGAAGCAAAAACACTACAGCTACCAATCAAGCTTTCTTTATTAAAGTCAGGCTAGAAAAATGGCATTGATTTGTTGATATGGTATATGCTTGGCTATGTTTCTTACTTTGTCTTTTGTTTTAGTAAGTATTTTTAAAAAAACAGCAAAATACAAAATGTATATGTTTGAAAAAAATATAACCATATTATAATCATGAGAATCCTAGACAAAGTCTGTTTAAATAGGTTCGAAATCAGGGATAATGTTGAGTTTAATTTAATCAAATTTCAATTTTTTGTTTTGACATGTGAAAGCTAATGCTGAAATAAATCAATGTTTCATGGACAGATATTGCATAAGTATTATTGCTTACTTTTGCCCATATTATTCTTGGATGCGCTACTTGGTGGAAACACTTATGGGGTCCACTTTAGTTTCAAACTTCAGTGCATGATGCCTGAAGTTTAAATTAAACATTCACATGTACGTATTATTTATACTAGTTTGTACTAGCTGAACAACTGCTGAAAATTCTTTAAATACAGAATGTGCCATAAACATTGCATAAACAGTTACATATCTCCTGTGACAGGCATGGATGTGTGTCACCTGAGTTTTAGAAAATTTGGGGCTTTTTTCAGATGTTTCACCCATACATTTTTACTGGTGAACAGATGGAAAAAGGGGGGGGGGGGGATGTAGGGAAAACTATCCCATTCTAAACTTGTCAACATTTAGTTTGTAATAAATACCATGTGTGTGATTTTACTATGCTTCAAGCGATCATTTACCTAGTCCAATAATATAAATACTTCAACAGCAATTTCATTCTATCTCTTTCCTGTTAAATATAATTAGAAAGTGTGTGGTATTTCATTGATTAAATGTCAGCTTTTATTAACAGCTTTTAATAAATCTGTGTACACATTACACATTCCAATAATGACATATAATTCATAAATGCGAATGACAAATTCATGTTACACTATTTATTATAATATCTGGTCTTTATAACAATCAGAAATTACTACAGATATGCGTTAGGTTCATGGGATATATATTTGTGTGCAAATAAATACAGTAATAAAATACAGCAAATTAGTACACTGTCTGTACTCTGTTTAATTGAAATTTAAAAATTGCTTTATGGTGACTTGCATTTTACTCTGAATGTTCATCCTAAGAAGTAGGAAGTAAGGTGCCCCTAATTATTATGTCTTGCACCTCTTGTAAACCTCATGTAAACCTTTAACCTTGGGTAAAAATGTTGCATCTGTCCCTTTTCCTTATGTTAGCTAGCTCGTCCACTGTCGCTACACTGTTACTGCGAATTGCTCAACTATGCTGGGCTTTAGGCCCTGGAAACTAAAGGCATTTCTCAACTCAAACTGTTTATGGGACTAAATGTAGTTGACTGTTGTAGGTAACTCCCTTCTACATCATCAACCCAAAATAACAAATGCATCTTAAATGGCCATCTAATTCTACTGTAAAGGTGTGCCCAAGAAGTAGAATATCCTGTTCCTAAGCACTGAATGTTTGATCCAAGGATGTGGAAAAAAAAATCACCAAATAGATATCAAATATTAATCAGGGTCACTTTTATTCAATGGCCCACCTGGCAGTTGGGGTCCTGGGAAGGGAGTGGTCTTGTGGATGCTGGAACGTAGAAAAGGACCCATCTTTGGTATGGTGTCCATGGGGGTAACAGTATTAATGGATGGTTGGTTGAAAGTGGCAGAGAGTCTACAGATGGTTGATATCAGCGCTTGAGGCAGGAGGGGGTGTGCATAGGGACCAAAACTATCAATCTATATCAGTCGGTGGATGTTGGTTGGTGGTCCCTTCCCAAATCTGCTAGTTAACATTATATGGCCAGAGTTCTGCCTACAAATATCTATTTTGTTAATAAAGTTGAATAAAGCTGAATTATCATGTTTTGTTAATGTTTTGTTACAAACCATTGTATATCCTTTGGCTGGCTGGAACAAACTTAGAAGAGGGGGACATCGGAGTTACCCTAGTCAAGTAATTGTCATAGAAAGAAAATAGAAGCATTTGTATCACACAGAAACACACAAACTGCTTCTGCTGTGTTGAAAATGATGGCAAAAGCTTTAATTTCTTTATTTTTTTCCCCTGAATGCAATCTTATGATTTTCACAGCACAAAATCATTTGTGATTAACCTCCATCTAGCTCTCCTTAACTCTCAGTATCTGTCAGGTAAATGGAATACTACATACTGCAAGATCTCTCTAGCGGTTTTAGATAAACAAGATGTTTTGACGGCTTCTAACATGGGGGTAAATGCCCTGTCAAAGTAGATAAAGAGCAACCTTGAATTCATATCCCATTGTTATAACACAGATGCAGCTTAATTGTTTTAGTGAGAAACAAGAAAAATTGTACACAATTAAACACAATACTTGTATTTAGTAATTTTAAATAAACCTCTGCAATACCAAATTTAAGCATAACCAAATTAGCATATATGCTATCATTTAAGAACTTCTATTGTTTTTTATTTTTTTATTTTTGTAAGAGTGAATTCATAGTGTATAGTACATCAGAGAAGCCAAGGTAATTTATTTTTGCAGGGTCGAGGGTGCTAATAGTTTGTGATGGGTAGCATCCTAATGAAATGCAGGATTGTCTGCTAATGCACCTATTACATTTAATGTTTTTTATTAGGAATGCAGCTAATGTCCGATAATGAGGGGCAGAGGAACAGCTGATCTCAGAAACCGTACATTATAAAAAGGTTCTGTGGAAAGAAGCAGATGTTGGTGCTCTGAGCTAGACGTTCTTCCCAAGCTAGAGGTACACCTGATGGTTGCTAACTTTATTTTTGTGCTGCTCTGATGCAAACACACCATGGTTTAGAGGACTTCCCAATAACTCATTTAGCTTTAGCTTGGAAAATGTACAGTAAAAACAATAAACCTAAACTAAAACTCATAGCACAAGTTATTGGGCATACAAAGACAGTGACCTTTTAAAACTGGCTTGAAATTGACATATATTAGTCCATCTCATGTAACACAACCAATCAAAAAACTACCCTGAAACACAAAAAAAATCTTTGTCACTTTGGTTCATTGGTGTATTATTTTAGAAACAAATAAACTAAAAAAGAAATGTCCTTGACAAATACCCACACTTCCTTATTAGTTATAGGAAAAGGAGATGGATAAACTTTACTTTAATGTGATGAAAAGAAAGAACAATATTTGACTAATATGAAAGACAGTCATTTTCAAGCATGCTAATTATTTTGCTCATACAGATGCTTTATCTTACTCATTAAAATTTAACAGATCTTTTAATTAACTAAATAATTGCAGTCCACTTAACATGTCTTCTATACATTTATCAGGAATTAGTCTGCACCTTTTTCTTATGGTTATCAGTTACAATCTTGTGCCCTTGAGGAAAAATCTTCAAATGTGATATTCATATCTAAAATATATTTTAAAAAAAGTGTATGATATAAGTTTGTTAAGGTGTCAGACATTTGCTCAAGCCAACAAGTACCTTGCCATGTGGTCTAAATTGGCGTGGGTTCCCGACAGTGATTTGGAGCAAAATACCATCTCTAACTATCTATCCAAGTCCGATTTCTAAAAGGAACTCTCTTCTCTGGAATAGGCTACTCATTATAACAACAGTTCTGAATACAGCTCACATGGGCTCCTGTCCTAGAATACGTTCTCAGGGTCCCCCCTCTCAAGTAGCTTCATCTAAAGCTTCAAAAGGTTGCAGTTACCATGAGACTGCAGTCCTGAGAACTATTTAGTGTTTTATGCTTTTACTATCATTTTCCGCAAGTTGCCAATTCTTCAGGACATATACATGTATGTATGATTTATGAAAAAAAAACATAATTTATGAAATACATATACAGTTAGAATTTCAAGCAAGCACAAAAATATACAGGTAAATTGCACATATTTTATTAAGTTACCTGCAAAAGGATTTGTAATTCTGTTGAACTAATCTTGTGATCTACACACTAGAGAGCAGACATTTGATATAACATGTGACACATGTAGTTTCTGATTAAGAAATTCCTGGTTAAGCTTTCTGAAAGAATCATTTAGCTTTTCATGTTACATTTTCACCTTCAGCCAACTCATTGCACACTGTATCAGCATCATCACCTCTTTCTATTGAAGCTGACACAATAATCAGTAAAGCTAAAACAAGAAGTTTCAGGTGGCCCAAATTACAAATCCTTTCGCTCATCAAACATGAAATGAAAATGAATATTAACCAAGTATTTAGCTCTTTGCCTGGAGGTACACTTTATTATTTGTTATGTTTCTATTCCTTTGTTATGCATACATAGCATACATACAATAGCATACATACAAGTTTTAGGTTTCTCTGCTTGTCACAGCTAAATAGTTTAGGAAAAACTTTTTTTTCTGTTTTTCAGTCTTTTACAGAACTTTACCAGATCATATCCTCTAGAGTTTACGTTTGAATATGAGCCTATTTTCTATTAGATAAAATGATTGCTTTGCTATAGTTAGTGATTTAACAGCCTTGTCTCAAACCAATATCCATTTAGAACCAATATAAAACATTAGCCCAATGTCATGTTTATTTAAATCACACAATTCACCAAAGTTTAATCATTCAGGTACAGACCACCTTCCCAGGAGCTGAGAAAAGAAAACTCAAAGGTAGCTGGGACTCACACATTGCTTACTGCAATCTCTGCTTTATATAAGAAAAGTTTTACTTTTCTAACAACTATTTCTGTTTGGTTAGAAATCTTTTCAAAGGGCAACAGACTGCAAATGTTCACTAATTCAGTAACTGAAACATTTTACACCAGAGTCTACAGATTACCTATTAAATTATATATTTCAAATCAGTCTTGTGGTTTGTACACTTGCCAGGTGAATGGCATCACTTTCTAACTAATTAATATAACACATAAAAAGCACTGAAATAAATGTGCCTAAATTTCCCGTATTTTGTAACCTCAGAAATACTAAAATTTAAAGGCCTTATTACATGAAGAAATGTTAATGTAATATTACACAAATAATTACATTATTAATTAATTAATTATAAGAGAAATCTTGCTAATATTGACCCAAGTGACTTTTGTTGTCATCGAGCCCTTGTCTTGTATACTACTAATATGATGATTGATGATTGATACACAATAGCTTTAGGGGAGTTGTAGACAGTCAAGAGAGAATGTTTTATTCACTGTTATCCTCACAAGTGACCTCTGTTACAATACATATACTCCATGGGAGATTATAAAACTGTTCTGTATAGAATTTAGCATTCTGTATTACATACAAATTATTTTAAAATACAACAAATAAGCATGATAATATACATTTTGGTTTGTAAATCCCACTAAATATTAGATATTGTATTCTTCTTGTGGTGTTCCACATTTCTGCTCTACCTAAGAGAGAAAAAACATAGATTTGTTTTTACTCAAAAATAAGCACCAACCCTACCAATCCATCAGTCCTATGCCATTATGTCTCAAATAATTTGTTATACTCAAGGAAAATCTCAAGGTGAGTGAGGTCATGGCATGTGGCAGATTTACATTTGTTGTTTGACATGTTTGCTCCAAAGATTCTTCACTTTGGACCTGATTTATTAAAGCTCTCCAAGGCCGGAGAGGATACACCTGGGTGATCCAGCAAACCTGGAATGGAGTTCTTACCAGTCATTTGCTATTTGTTGCCAAATGTTTTCAGTCCTAGACTAGATCCATTCCAGGTTTGGTCATCCAAATTTACTGATGAAAGTATATCCTCTCCATGCTTTGAGAACTTTGTGTCAGGCCCTTTGTGTCTACTTACACACCTAACGGGAGAAACAGGTCATAGAAAAACAAATAATGGACATACACATTTTGTGAAACATTTTTGAGTCTACCTGGAGCTAATCTGTTACAATAATTGTTTATTTAAAAATGTTTTACCTAATATTCACCAAACTTTAACCCAATATTTACACACTTTTCAAATTAGATTCAGTTAGAAAATATGTGAGTCAACTACTTATATTTTTCTTATTTTTACTAAATAAATCCAATGTAGGAATTTAGTGAAGTATAAAACTGTTTATTGGTAAATACTGTATTTTTAAATTCTAAACATTAGCCAAAAAAGGGACAACTGTGTGGAAAAAGCACAGATAATTTTGGTACTAAAAAGTAAAGGGAACATAACAAGAGACAGTTGGGAGTTATAGAAGTTTCAACTGGTCTGGGTTCAGTGTGTGTATATGGAAGGCATTATGGAATGTAATGAGTTATTAATAGTAAATGATGAGATTACACACTAATTATGCAGCTGCATTGTCCTGAATAGTAACAAAATATGATCAATGCCTGTTATCTGCCACTAAATATCAATGCACATAAATTAGACTCTAAAAACAGCTACTAATTCCACATGTCTTAAAAACATATCAGCTACTAAAAAATTTGCAGGATACAACAGGCAGGTGCAATCCCTTGTGTGTATAGGGCATTTATGGTAGGAAATGTGGTATGTCCCTCAGGTGGCCTAGCAAGGAGTACTCACAGTCATATGTGCTTCTTATTAGTACTTCTTAGTACTCGCCTCCTTTAGTTTTTTATTTAAATTATGCAAAAAGACAGTCTTTTTAGGCAAAATGTTTATGGTTGTGCCCAGAAAAGTTCTTGTAATGTGTATCAGGGCACAAAATCTAGCAGTATGGGTTTTTCTATGCTGTCTGAGCTGTCTGTGCTGACATACTCCGGAGTGGCCAACACCATATGTGGTGCAGTTTGTTACATATTTTGAGTTACCCCACTTTGAAAAATTGTTCTTTACTGTACATACTCAGGGCTACCCAACTCCATACATTGTGCTGTATGTAACATACTCTAGCTTGCCCCACTTTGTACACTATGCTATATGTGATGAATTCTGGGCTGCAGAACTCCTACTGTTAATGACATACTCAAGACCGCTGCTTTCTATTCACTTTTTTTGTACTTACCTTCTAATATTGATATATAAATAGTCAATTTAAAAGGAAAAGATTATCTTTACGAATCCCACCACATTGGACGACTATGCAGCTTTGCTAATTCAGTCTAAATAAGCATCAATCAACCTTTTTTTAAGTAATTTTGGTAAGCATCATTAGTTCTCATACTGAAAGAGAGGATACCATTTACCTAAGACCTTCATCAGAAATGTTTCTACATTTACAGACACCTAATGTATGTAATTAAGCTAAACACGTTAGAGACAGGAGCATGACTACATATGATGGTACCCAAGACATATTTTAATGCAATTACAACTGCAGTAATGAATGCAAATAACCTATGTACTTGGTATAGAGCTGGATGATCTGTAAAACTTTTAAATAAAAATGTAAATATTTGTACAACCAGGAATTGTATTTCACTCTGGTATTTTGTAAAGATGCACATAGTTTACTTATACTATAGTTATAGGCAGCGTTTTTTTTCTGTAAGAAAAAAAGGTGGTGGAACTCACATCTTTTTAATCCAGTCCAGACACTGTTTCTCTCCACCCCCCCCCCCCCAAATGTATATAATATATAGCATAATAAATATTCAAAAACAAAGAATTGTGCATTTCTCTTTGAATTTATTTTTTTAGTATTCTAGAATTTTCCCAGTTACTGGTCCATTGGTTTATACTATGCACAATGGTAAACAAAGTGTTTGTGAGATGTATTGTGCAGCAGATATTCAGCATTATGATAGGTTACAAACCAATACTTTTCCCTTCATCAAAATGTCTTGTCTCTGTTAGCTCCAAAATATTCTGTTTGTTAATTCAATATACACATTCAGTAGACCTAAGGCTCACGTTTCTGCATAATGAACTCTTATTGTACATTTTTAATATATCAAAAGAATCTCAAATGTGTTGCAGACACCTTCAGGGATCTCATCAAAATGCAGTCAAATATATTTATTAGCAAAAGAAACCTCAAACCAATGGTTAAATAGCTACAGAGACTACAGAAGATTCTCAAGGATAATGAATCCATAATTAGGTGTAAAAAATATTTCACACACTGAAGCAGATTAAATATATACCATAAAAGTATTCTTCAAAAAGCTGCATTAACCTCTGTGTATTAATAAGTAGGTAAAGTCATACCTATACATGTAATTAAAGGTTTTAACCCCAAAACAAAGGTGTACCATTATTTCAACTTACTGACTATATGTGACGGCTGAATTAGCTTTCATGTTGAAAATATAGAAAACAGCTCTCTTTACATGAGGGGATCAGGTGGTATTCTGCCTACAGAGATAGCTTGGAACAATTACAACAATCACAACTTACAACAATGCTATCAGATAAGATTTCAGTACTAAAATAGTTCTAATTGAATATTTAGACTAAAAGAGGGCAAATAAGTTAATTGTTGGGGTTTAAACACTTAAAAAATTAAGTTTCAACATAAATCATGGTGAATTCTACATCCCATACTCCAGTGAAATCAATAGGTATACATATGGAATCCCTATTCATATAAAGAACAAAATTAGTGTTGACTAAAGAAGTAAACAACAATAATTTAAACCAATTATCCTTTATATGTGGCTGCAAATAAGAATGTACATAAAGTCCAAAAATGGTACTAAAAATGATTAAACCTAAATGTTCAACCTAAAACTTGTGTGTACGTGGTTCATGCCCTACATCAATTTTATGTGAATTTTACTGGGACCATATTTATATTATCCATAATGCCTGGTCTTTAAATAAAAAAGCCTCTAAAGTCCGGTGTCTGAAAATGGCTGATAATGGGGGCTTTGTTATGTGCTTTCACTTCACTATAAATCTGTCAAACTTCCACTAAGGTACCCTACCTACTTTTAGTAGGTAAACATGGTACCTGAAAAGAATAAAAATTAGAAAATATTATGCTATTATGCCCTTCTTCCTTATCACTGAATCTAAGGCCACTGACTATCCCTTCAGGAGGATTCCTATAGAATTCAAAGCAAAAGAAGTTTTACAAAGAAAGGCTCCAGGTTGGTGCACCTCATCAGGTATAGAGGGTGGCTGTGAGCAAATAAGGGGCAGCTTCTGAGGGTCCTAAAGAAATGCACAGCTTGGCTACCCCAAATGAGGGCCCTGATTGAGAGAGGGATTGAGAGATTTTGGTTTCTCTGCATTCCACAGAAACTTTCCGTAGAATGCAGAGACTACCTTTTTATTGTTTCAGCATTGAAAAAAAAGATTTAAATCAAGTAGGTGTCGAAAAAGAAAGAATAATTTGTGGATTTCTAGCAATAATTAGATTTTAAATTAAGTTCCTTTAGTTATGTAGATTCAGCATTGCATGTAGTGGTTACCTTGGAGAACCTACATGCAAATGCAGGGTGCCTAGGAGCTCCCATGCCTCCGTGTCCAGAATAATGTCCACCAATTATCCACCTCCAAACTGATAACTCTTACAGATGTAAGTTTTATACATTTGCAGTACACTTGCTGGCTGCAGTCCATCTTTTCTTGCATGAACATTTACTGCATATAAGCTGATACGTTGAAGTCATTTAAAGAGCCTTTTAATGGGATATCTTTGTCATTTTAATGGCCTGTTGTTGCATCTTATATACTCCTGATGAAGTGGTTAACATGTTTTGTGTTAACCACAAAACATGTTGAGCTTGTTGATGCATTAAGAAACAACATGTATAACCTTTCATGGGACAACTCAAAGATTTGTTGCATAATCGATTGATGTTTGTTATAGCATACTGTAAAATAAAAAAAATGTTATAAATTTTATACTCAAACTTGCACTTATATTGTTGAGCACCTTAAAAGTCTCATTTATTCTTGTTAGTTGTTTGAGTTATAATCATTGCATGTCTATGTAAATTTAAGTTAACATTATAATGTTTTGAACTTCTGCAGGTCATCTTGAAAATGTCTAAATGCCTAAATGCATTGGGTTGCTGCATTGTGGTTGGCTCACTGACATTAACAAGAAGGTAAATAGGTGAATCCAGCATGTGACACTTTTGACAAGACCAAAGTGTAGAGATGGAATAAAAAAGGTAAAGAAAGCGTGAAGCAGCACTGATGAAAAAACATGCAGTGAAAGACCATCAATTCTCATCACCTCTCCTCGTCAAGAATTCAACAGTGGCAGATTGCTTTTGCTTGGAATCCAATGTTCACCTGCAAGAGAAAAAGAGATATCTCTCTATCTAAAATAGATAGATAACATAATCAATCTCTGAAGGCCGACTATACCTCTGTGATAAAGCACATGGTCAATGCTGCAAGGTCATGTGTGCCTCTGCTGTGGAGAAAGCAGAAGCCTTCCTCCATGGGTCCCTGGCTCTGAAAGATCAATGAGATCATGGTAATGAAGGATTCTACTATCTCCGTACATGGTACAGAAGAGAAATTATACAATACCTGTTTCTACAGGATGCATTTTCAGGACAGACCAGAATAAAAAGGCCACCCTGAGACCTAAGCTTCATACTTCCTGGGTAACCATTTTGGTTTCTTTAACTCTTCCTTATTTGTATAAAAATCCTTGATTTAAGTGTCATGGCCAATTGCTTTTATTTATTGGATTTCAGTTCCTTCAGTCATGGATAGATGATTCTCACATGTGTGATTTACCACAACTTCCTGTTTTTTGGGAGCATTTGTATGGCACCCTGTCAGCATTTGTATGGCACCCACCAGCTATTATATGCCTGCATTGTAAAATGAGGAGCAGAGATGTAATGATGTCTATCCCCTCACGTTCTTAAAAGGTAGTGATGGAGGTCATGGTCCATCTCCTCTGATGTTAACCTCAGTCATAAGCTACGTACACACTTCCAATTATTATCGTTGGAAAACCAATGACGAACGATCCTGCACGATATCTACGAACGATCGTATAGCACCGATCCTGCACATAGAGATAACGACACGATCTTTCGTAGATATTGAACACACAATAGATACGATCGTTTGAGCGATAGAGGAACTATGTTCACGACAGGAAAGTGAACGAACGTTCGTTCATTGCGCATGCTCAGACCATGGACGATCAACGAACGATCGTACACATGAACGATGTTCAACGATCGTCGTCCAATCCGATCCGCCGGTCCGGTCGTTCGTTTCCAACGACTTTCCTCGTTCGTCGGCGTCGTTGGTTACTTTTTTTACGAACGATTTTGCCCAATCGATCGTTCGTCGTTCGTCGTTCGTTTTGAACGATAAAAATTGGAAGTGTGTACGCACCTATACAGGTCTTCAAAATTGAGTCTTAAACCCACATATTACGTAACACTCATCCATGTTTACTTGGTAAAATACATATTTTAACTGCTGTTTATTCAGCGCTGGCAACTCTTTGGTGGATCACATCTTTAAACATTACTGATTCCTGCAAAGTCAAATATTAAAAAAAAAAAAATGGGAGCTTGTGGGAATATGTAAAGGAATGTTACCAATCCACCTGCAGGGCATCTGTTTAGCAACCTACAACATCACCTGCCTCCTTTTAGCCATGAAGATTCCACTTTTCCCAGCACAGCTGAAAGTGATTTTGGAGTATGTGCTGCAGCTAATGCCCGGATTGTTTCCTGAATTCAATCCTGTCCTGCTATTGACTATTGGCTAGCACCATTTAAAACTCCCTAGTTCCAGGCTCAGGTTCCTGGATCCTCAGTGTACATTTTGCTATTCTGCCAATGTGTTCTTGATATTGCTTTTTTGGATTTTGCCTGTGATGGCCATCTGCCCTGACCTTGCTCTGTAGCTTCCTGCCCTGACCCTAACATGTTCAACTACCTTGCCTTGACTCCCTATGTTCATACCTGATAGCCATTCCTCCACTGAAACCATCTGACCCCTGTCACCCCTGGTGGGGACAGCCTGGGGGCTGTGACCTGGTGATCTCCTTGCAGCAACATAGTCTGGTGGCCACTAGGGTCACTGGCCATCACTCCTTGTGTGGTGTGCTGAGCAGATTAGATTTCATACCTCAGATACTCCCATGCCACCTGTCAGGGGTTGTGGGACCCGTAACAGGCACACTTTGTATATCTGCACTAGGGATGCTTCTGGCATTCTTGCGAAAATTTCCTCGAACTTCTAATGGTTCCGCGAAATGTCGGCGAACCGATTTTGCAAAACCATTGGAAGAGGAAATTTAAACAGTAGAATTCCCAGAGCTGCATTCAGCCCTGGGAATCCCCCTGTTTGCGATCCCCGAGGCACTGGAGGTTAATTAACCTCTAATACTGGAGATTTCAGAGGAATTCCAGGGCTGCATGATGAGGCCCTGGAAATCCTTCTGTTTGTGCAATCTCCGGGTTAATTAACCTCTAGTGCCTGGGGATCGCAGAGGATTTACAGGGCTGCATGATACAGCCCTGGAAATTCTCCTGTTCATGCGATTCCCAGGCACCAGAGGATAATTAACCTCTAGTGCCCTGTAGATTGCACACTCTTTTCAATGAATGCAGTCACAGTTGCAATCAATGAGAAAATGCCCAGGACAGGAGAACTTCCTGACATTGTAATATAAATATCTTTTACAAATGATACATTTGTATCTGTAACAAATGTGGAATGTGGCTGCATTCATTATGAAGAGTGTGCGATCCCCGGGGCACTAGAGGTTAATTTACCTCTAGTGTCAGGGATCACAGAGGATTTCCAGGGCTGCATCATGCAGCCCTGTAAATCCTCCTGTTTGGCGAGAGCTCGACCTCTTGGCGAATCAGAAGGCCATTCTCGCTTACATTTTCGGTAAGCGAGAAAGGCCCGATTCCCCACAAGATCGAACTTAATTTCTTGCTCACTTATCCCTAATCTGCACTCATTCTTAGTGTAAGGGAGGGAGACTTGTGGAGGTCCCCTGTAAAAAGTAATATTATTAGAAATATTGTTTGGGCACATAAAGAACAGGATTGTCTTCTTCTGTATCATAAAAAACTTATGTAAATATTCAAAAATCTTCATAGAAAGTTACAGCAGCAGTTCAATAAGAATACATGAGTGTAAATATGTGTGTGTGGTGACTCCCGATAGATGTGACGTCTCCCAAAATAGTTACAATGCAATAGATACCATTTCATACATTCAAATATGGTCATACATACAGAAATAGAGAACAAAGACCACATGATAACACAACTTGTAAATATATCAAACCCAAAGAGCATCAACTGTCTCAAGTAAGATAGAGAAACAACATATCTTCTGCCCTTCACTTCACGTTCAGTTACGTACATGAGCATGATATCATAAAAAATTATGATTTTGATCTAACCCTCACTTATTAAATGGGATCCAAATTCCAACAAGCTCCCTAGTAACATACCCCCACAACACTGGGGTTACAGTTCGCTCCCACAGCAATGGCCCTTTCCACCATTGGGGAAAGATGAAGTAGCTAAATACTTTTTGCTCCTTTTCTCGTTTGGCAAGCCAGACTCCAGAGAACTTTTTTAAAGCTAGAAAGCAGAAGGAAATGAGTTACATCTTTGCTGCTCTCCATTTCTTTTCAAGGATGGCCCCAAACCTATGAAAGGACCTGGTTTTATTATAGTTTATTATTTTATTATTATTATTATTATTATTTTTAAAATTAATATTAATAATAACAATAATAATAAAAATAATAATAATTATATTGTAAATATAATTGTAATATATTCGTATTATTATTCTTTTTCAAATAAATAATATGTTATTATGTAGTAATGTAATGTTTTTACGTCAACAATCATGAATGTACCTTTTATTTACACTGTTTCCCAGAAGCTACACCCGTCCCCCAGCTGATTGCAATACAATGGGTTTCTCCTTACATTTCTCTAAATTCAATTTGTGAATGTGTGAAAGTGTCCCATTTACAAAAATGTTTCCTATTTATTTAATACAACATTTTTTTAATGTATCTCCATCCTAAGTGGTATTGTGCTGTTTTCTCCCCTCATTTTCTTTTTTTTACTTGGTAAATTGTCCCTGTCCTCCTTCCACCATAAATTTTGGTGACAAAACAATTTTTAAGGATTTTGCAATTGCTATAAAAAACCAGAAATAGTCAGTATTTACTTGATTTTACTTTAACATAAATTTCAGACAAAACTTGCTTTTTTTACAATTTTTTTGGGATGGGTCTCCTAGACATCCCTACCAATCTTGGTGATAATACTAAATTCAGGGGATTAGGTAAAAAGCCAAAAATCAAATTTCAGCCATGAATTCAAAATTTTAATAAATCAAACTAGCACTTTTCCACATCCCTACTAACAAATCTTTCTACTCTAATCTTCATGAATAGCCTAAGACCGATGCATTGCAGCGTCTGCCAGTCTGTAAAGGGCAGTTACCTCACTTGTCATGTAACATTTTCTATATCAGAATCAACACACAAAAACTGTTGGTGTAAAAGTCAGCAACCGAGTCTGCTACCAGTGCTTCTACAAAAGTAAATACATAAATTCCTTGAGATATTTATTTGGCACTGGTAAATCTGCCATTCACCATTAGGTTTCTGTGTTTATATTGTTTTTCCTTACTTGACATGGCTGATGCTGGATTATATTGCTTTATGATGTAATTGACAGTTATTTTGTCACAATACCTGTTGGTTTCCACGGTGTTACCCACCAAGCAGTCCTGCAGTGTCCTGTGCATGTCTGTCCCATCAAGCTGCCAAGTGCAGCACTTGCTCTCTGTCTCCGTCTGAGTTAGCATGCAGAACTTCTTGGTCTCACATGTCTGTGGGCAGTCTTGCGTACACTGACACAGCATAGGGAGGAGGAGCCCCTTAAAGGGGCAGAGGCTATTTAGTCTTAGCAGTGATGGAGGCTGGTGCTGTGATTTTGTTCCAGCTACCTTGTTACTCTGGATTGTGCCTCTTGTTATTTCTTGACCTGACCCGTGCTTGGACTTTGACTACCTTTGTTTGCCGCCTGCCCTAAACCATGCCTTGACTTTGACTACATTTGTTTGCTACCTGCCCTGACCCGTGCCTGTATTCTGACTACGTTTGCTTGCCGCCTGCCCTCACCTGTGCCTGGACTCTGACCAAGCTTGTTTGCTGCTTGCCCACACCTTTGCCATGAATCCTCCCCTTTAGTCTGCCACCTGTTTCCATACTAAGGCTGCTCCTGCTTTCCTCTTCAGGTAAGAGGACTCCAAGGGTCACAACCTAGTGACCCCCAGGAGCACAGAGCCCAGTGGCATCCAGGCTACTAGCCCATCACCCCTTGCGGTATGCCCTGGTGAAGATCTGGTGTCACTTAGACTCCACGCCTTTGGTGATCCCATGCTATCTGCCTGGGCAGGCCCTGTCAGATTTACTTCATGTGATGTAAATATAAATGTTTTAGTTAAAAAAACTAAAAGTTAGCAGTGTGAGATTGGGTGACATAGGCAGAAGCAGGAAGAAGATAGATAACGAGACAGAGAGGGACCCAATCCAGGAAACCTCTAAAAGTATGTAAAGGTGAGTTTTTTTGTTTTGTTTAGTTCCAACTTTAATTCCTAATGTGAGGGTATTGACTAATGTTTTAAGGCACTTTGGCCTAACTGTTAGTTTCTTGAGATCCATAAATGCAGCTGATGTGCTGTTCGCTATTCTTCATGTTGGAAGCTCTGACATCAGGAAGAAAAATCCTGCCTCTGCCAAGAATCACAACTCCACATGGAGAAACAGTAAACAAGAGTAATGAGGAAAATATCTGCTGCAAGGACACCACAAGCAATACAAGTCTCTTCTGGAGTTCAATTCTTCTTTAATTGTAGCATCTACAGTATATGGCACATAAAAATTTTATAATTACTGCTCTACCATTTATTATTGCTTAAGGATTTTTTATCTTATTTTTTAATATGTAAATCAGAAAAGCCACACTGTCCTTAACCCTCTGTTTATCAATCAATGAACTGTATTATTATAGCAACAGCTTGCATGTGTTCCATAAAGGTTGTTAGGCATCACATTGATGCTATGCAGTTAAATTTAGTACAGCCCGGCGACCGTGGGAAATGCAGATAAACTCTCAATGAAGAAACTGCATTGGGAGTTCGCCTGCAGTCACAGCTGATTGGAGGCTCTCGTGTCTCTCCTCCAATCAACTGTAACCGCAAAGTTCCCACGGTCATCGGGCTGTACTTATCAACCTGCTGACTGTGAGAACTGAACTGCAGATTAAATCCCAATGGATAAACTTTGTTGAGAGTTCATTTGCAGTTCCACTGCATTCCCCGGGCACTAGAGGTAAATTAACCTCTAGCGCCCTGGGATAGCAGTGGATTCGCAGGGCTGCAATCAAAGCTTTCCTCAGCCAATCAAAGCACTAGAGGTTTTGAATGGGGTGACTTGCCCCCATTTAACCTCTAGTGCCGGGGATCGCACACTGAGCTGATCAAGTAATGCAGCCAGCACTGCACACCCCCACGATTCCGGATCGCTAATACGAATGCGCGACCGATAATCCGATTTTGCTTGATGAATCAGGGGCAAAGTGTTCACTTGAACACTTAACTCCTGGTCACTAAAGCTCAGACGCCTCTCTCCTGCGCATGCAGGCAGTTCTGACTCTTGGTGTGCCTGTTTCCAAGCTTTATGAATTCAGTCCAATCCGCTGGCCAATCAGAAAATAGCCTCCTAACCATCCTTGGCTATTTAACTAGCTCACATACTGCACTCAGTGTTTGTGGAATATGTCTCCATGACTGCCAAGCCCCTAGTTCTGTTGAGCTAGTTCCTGTTAACCTGTGGCTTAATCCAGCAATTCCTTTGTCTAGCTCCTGTGTTAACCCCTTGCTTTCCAGTCTGTTGGTTCCTAGCCAACTTCCCTGTGCTGTTTCAGTGTTCCTGTCTGTCTGTGGATATACCTCCATCACCTGTGCCTCCTTTTGTTTCCAGTGTCTCCTGTGTTCCCGGTGTCCATAGTGGCCCCTGTGTCACTGGTGTCTGTCTCCTGGATCCGTGACCCCTGGCTTGTGACCTGACCTTGCTGCCTGCCTCGACCCTGGACTTCAGTTTGTAGTGCTGGACAAATATCTCACTATTCCATTCGACAGCTATTCGATTGAATAGTGAGATATTGTTCGGGTGATCGAATGCTGAATTCAAACACCATTGAAGTCAATCATGGGGGAATCATTGGGTTATTTTTAGGGACTATTAAGGGCTGCAAGAGCAATCAGATTGCTCTTGCAGCCCTTTACTAGTTGTATGTGTTCATGGATAGAGAAACTATATTCAGGAACACATACTACAGGACTGCAACAGCAATCCTGATTGCTGTTGCTAGTAGTATGTGTTCTTGGATAGAGTTTCTCTATCCAAGAACACAGGACACTAGATTTAACCTCAATTCAACCTCCAGTGCCCGGGATCGCCTGCAGTCACAGCTGTGACCGCAAAGTTCCCACGGTCATGTGACCATGGGAACTGAACTGCAGATAAACTCTGCAGTGCCACTACAATCAATCTGTAGTGCCACGGGGATTGCACACTCTTTTCAATGATTGCAGACTCTGCTGGAATCATTGAGAAGATGCCCGGCCGGCAAGTATCTCTTATTCTGTAACACGCACAGTAATATGATACATTTGGTACTTTTTTCCCGCATGCTGGAAAGTGTGTTACAGAGTAAGAGATATCATGTCATTGTAGAATAACCTAAACCTATATGTAAAAAAAATTAGTTAAACACTCAATAAATTAATTTAACATTAATTTTTTTTTTAACACATTTTTTATCCAAATTTTTACAGTTAAATCTCGTTTTTTTTTTCGGGTCGGGTCTACCTGAATTCCAATAGCCATTTTTGGGTCAAATATAAGGACAACCGGAATTCGAACACCAACACTAGTGATTTGCCCACCTTGGTGTGCCCAAGGACCGCAACCTGGCAGTAACCAGCGGCGCAACATCCTCACCATTAAAGGCTCTGGAGAAGACCTGATTACTACTTAGACTCTGCGCCTTCGCCCTTCTTTGGGCTCACACCACCTCTGTGCAAGCCATAGCGCCTTCTAGTGGTCATGTCTCACTGTGCGTGACAGGAAACTTGCCTTTGCAATTATTTTACCAACAAAACATTAATAGATGTAATAGTGTATAATGTACTATGGAAATGTAAGTACTCTGTTTGCTTCAGAAGATGTTATTACCCTTCCCAGTAGCAAGATGTTTGTGGTCTTCAGTGTATAAACTGTACATTTCAAATCCCCCATAACATAGAATTCAAAGCAGGGCTATGACTAGACTAGTAATGATCCACCAATTCATCTTTTTGAGACACTCCTGGTGATTTTGCTAGTATAGGGTTCGCTTGGATTCTCAGCTCAAAGACTCTGAAGCATTAAAGCAATCCCAAACCATTTCCCACCACCTAACCTGTATTATTACTTTACCTTTCTATTTGGACACCAAATGCTTTTCCCTGGCAATACCTCATATACAGATTAAATTGGAGCAATCTATTTCTGATTGTATTTGCAGGCTCTTTGACACCACCGTCAAGGGTTACTTACACATAATATAGAGTTGTATTTTTTACATGTGAAACATCTGCCTTTTTGTTCATTTATAATATGAAATAAATAAAACATAAATTCCTTGGCTGCAGAAAATGTTGGGGCTTGTGGCTTGGCAAGAAGAACAGGTAAGGGCTGCCTTCACTGCATCCAAGTATACATGTTACAAGTTATGTTTTAGGCAAGTTAGGCACTTGGCAAAAAAAAAAAAAAAAAAACAGAATTAGCAGTGGTGGCATCTGATTTTCAGCTATAGTATACTAAAACACTCAATAGTGGGACTTTTAAAGCCAATTAGAATCTAGTATAAACCAATAAAACCTTTATTCAAGTACAAAATAGCAACAAGTAGCAGCTGCATACATTTTTTTTTTGAATACATAGTGCATCCAATCTCCTGTGTAGACACCTACGAGAGTGGTGTTAAATCATTTGACGCATTTCACGGCAAATGTGACCGCTTCTTCAGGATATGTCAGGAGATCTACAATGATGAAAATGCTCATGATTGTCCATACAGCTTTATGCACATGATGTAAAAACAAGCAATGGAAGGCAGCAGGAAACACAGGCAGCTCCATAAAAATCCTATCAAATCCCCATGTTTTCAACAAATGAAAAGCTGGTAACCCAGATGCGAAACCTATCATCCTTGCACGTAAGAAGCCTTCTATTATTAGTTACAGTATATCAGAGGTATAGTTCCATGTCTCACATAGGAAGAGAAGCCGCATGTGTTTTTGCGGCTTCTCTTACTATGTGAGACATGGAACTATACCTCTAATTGGCATTAAGTCCCACTATTGTGTGGTATATTGTGTGTCGAAGTATACTGTATTAGGGATGTGTCCTTGCAAATAGAATGATAGAGGAATTTGTATACTTTTTTACTTTTCAGCTATAGTAAACAGTTATTTACATAAATGTTTCATGTACATGTCCCATTCAATTCAGTGTTAGTAAATCAAAGTGAAAAGGATTATACCCCATCAAACTACACCAGGGAGAGCTTGTCAATACCAGTACCAGTTATCAGTACAGATTGAATCGTTTAGCAGAATAAAATGGCACAGTTAATTCAGGATGCTAACTTCAGGGACATTGGCTTGGTGAATCAAATCAACGTGAATATCAGAAAATCAGTCTGGACAATTTCTTCCAAATTTAAACAAGCGAGACGCCCTATTCTAAAGCTCAAACTGGTAATTTTTTTTTTATTGAGGTAAGTACAAAATACCATGTTGGTGAGCTCTGTTTTGTTTGGGAAGGGGAATCTTTTTTTTCAAAGTGGGGTAACTTGACCGTGTTAACTAGTTCTCCCAGGTATTTCTCACTCACATGCATGCAGTCACTTTGCTGCTCTTTCAGGCAACTGATATCTCTTTATACACAGTACCTTTCAGGGAGCATGGGGAATGATCAGATGTCCACACCATTGGATTTCTTCCCAGAATAAATGCTGCTTTTCTTCAGCAGAAATGTTTGCAAGTAAAGCAGTATATCAACAGTTCTTCTGTAACTCTTTATTAGTAACAAAGTACAAACTCTCATAGTCCATTGAACTAGGGTGAACACAGATTGAAATGAGTGTCCTACAAATCTATTTTCTCCAATAGGATTAACAAACCCCAGAAAAGTAAGAACTAGTTGGCCTTAGAGATAATGTTGTTTCTCAACACACAAAACTCAAACACAGATAATGCTTAATGCCTATGGCATTCAGGTGTAAAATTAAAACTAATATCTAACCTCCCACCTTTTTTTTCTCACTGGAGGAAATCTAAGTAATCAAATGGGAAGGGGAACAGCAGTATTTAGTCGAAAAGAGGAAGATAATTTTCCTTTTTAAAGGGGTGGCTAACAAGTGAAACTCAAGAAAAATAATGCAGCAAATAACAAGTCTAACATATTAATCACATTTCCAAATTTGGCAGTAATATTTAGTTTATACTGCCATGACATTAAGTCAATCAAAATGATAATTTGGGGGCTTGATTGATGTGGAATTAAAGATGAAATCACAATTTCTGCAATTTTAAATTCTGAGTATGCAGTGGAAATATATCCCTTGGTATTAAAGAAAAAAACAAATGCTATTCCAAGCAAAGAGAGTCTCTGTAAAACATTAGCATGTCCTAAACAAATACTAAATTCCCATTCTCAACACTGGATAATGCATATAAAAAGTAAAAACATAATAGGTTATTACTTTCTAGTCCTAAATTATCGAACATTTACATTTTTTTATCATCCACTCTGGGGATCTTTCCAGAGAGATAGATTGCCCAAGCAATAAAAATGGTAATTTAGATATATTTCCCAATAGTGGCAAAGTACATGAATTTAATTTTTGTATACTAAATACCCTTTTAAATTCACCTAAAAGCAGCGATAACTATGTGCCACATTGCATGAGCATTCCATGAGCCTAGAGGGGCTTAGCAAATTCTCTAGCTACTTGCTGTAGAAAGCCAATCACCTTGCCTAAGGAGAGGAAAGCACTGACTGGTCTCCTGCACAGTCTTAAATTGCAATGTAGTGAGTTGTTCCATGCCAGATTACGGCACATATCTGGAATAAATGTATTTCAGATAATAAGATTTAGGTTTGAATGCACAGACCACTTGTATTAGACAATATTTATTTAGCCTTAGGATCAGCTTCAAGCAGGAATCCTATAAAAAGACTCAGTCAGATAATAGTAAATCAACTTGTTTTATTATTAGTCATTTTTGGGTTAGAAGGGTAGTGAATAGGTATGCATCTATTTAGATCATAGGATATTAAAACTTTAAATTTTGCATAGCAAAACTCCCTAATGACATACTGCAAGCAAGAAGAACATTTCTGGGAAAACATAGCTTTTTCACAGCAAGCCTGAAATCATAATTTCACTGCTATTTAGTCTGTTGAATAAGGATGTTTAACAGAACAAAACTCTTTTGTAGTTATATCTGTCACTGTTTGTACACTTTTTTTTAAAACCTCCATGCTTCATTTTACTATTCATTTTTGGTAGCAGGAAAAAAAGAAATAGAGCATTTTTATTTATGCAACTTTTTTTTCAAATATATATCCACATTATCCTAGGAATAAAAGAACAGTGGCACATTATTAATACAAAGCAAGGATTGGTATTAGCATTGCAAATACACTGCATGTGACTATAGAAATGAACAAACCTATTTGTACAAGCCGAGATTGCAAGGCTGTAGAGTCTGAGGAGTGGGAGATTTTCTGGAGGATTATATATGAATTCTACCTGGATCTGCCAGTTGGCTAAGTATAGATATTTCAAAGAGTGACCTTTGTTAAGTTTGCACATGCAATCTTGCAAACCCTACCATTCCTGTCTGCACTTTCTTCTGACCAATTTGGAGAAGTTTGCATTTTCAAGGCATATGTCAACAAGCTTGGGGCTTTTGTGGATTGGTAAATGCAACTTGCTTTTGAGGATAATTTAAGATGGAAAGTGTGTTTGACTTGTGGTTGTCTTCCTTCTAAACTGTATTTGACCTACTTAAGATGACGTTGTATACCATATACTTGTACAAGTTGTAAAGCAGTTCTGATAAAAATAAAAAAAAAACGCCCCTCAACCCAAACCATTACACAGAGTGCTTTATAAACTGCTCTCACCCAGTGTTATCATTATCACCCATCATTGCTACAAGTATGCTTGCTTGAATTTGCTACTTGCTAACTAGTCATTGCTACCTGTTCAGAACTCTGCCATCCACTTCCTCAAAATGCTGTGCACAACAAACAAGAGGCTGTGGCATGCTGCTTAAATACTAATCATAATGTTTGTTTTCCTATTGACTTACAGGTGCCAGCAGGACAAACACCACATAGCATTACATACATACAGTAGAACTGTTTTTCACTATCAAGTCAAATATGTAAATTTGCTATTTTTATGTGTGCATTTGTGCACCAATATATGTTCAACATGTGCTGCATGGAAATGTGTTGGGGTGTCATAAATGAGGAATAGCACTGCTATACATATAACATGCATTAAACCTACATCAAAAACACACTCCACTGGAAAGGTGTGGACAAGTCCTAAATAGCTAGCTAGAATTGGGAAATAAGAAGGTACAGGGGTATTCTTAGGGAAGATCAAGCTCTATGCAAAGTAAAATTGTGTATTGTCATTTGTTTGCCAGGGAGTGGTTGAACCCTTTAGAGCAGTGTTTCTTAACTAGGATTTTGCCAGTGGTTTCTAGAGGTTCCTTGAGCAATGAGCAATTTGTGCCTCTCAGGTCAGTTTCACAGACACCAATGATCTTTTTGGCTATCTGTAAGGGTGATATTCTTCCAACTGGCCAGCAATATAAGGGGCATTCTTCCTACTGACCACCACATATAAATATTGTGAGTTGTAAATGTACTATGTATAGCAGGGGTTCCCTGAAGACCTAAAAGTTATTTCAAGGGTTCCACCTTGAAGAAAAACGCAGTAGGTATTATATTTAAGAGGACCCAATTTTCAGAAACATCTTGCAAGTGTCAGTGATTATAGCTGTAAGCTTCCTAATTAACCTCCACAAAAGGTATTAACGGTTGCCTCTATGATCTGGTGAATACTCTCACCAATTAGAGCAATGAGGAGAACTAGATAATCTTAGGTAATAATATACTGTCAACATACACCAGCAGTCAGTAATAGATTACTAGTTTGGTAGGTCATGTATAGTGTTGGTCGAATAGCTCACTATTCGATTCGACAGCTATTCGCTCGAATAGAGCAAAATTATTCGGGTGGTCGAATGTCAAAGTCGAACACCATTAAAGTCAATGGGAGGAAAAATTTGGGTTTTTTTCAGCACTGTGTAGAGCTTCTACAGCCTCCAAACAGATGTAAAAAGATACATTATAAAAGGATACATAAAAAGATACATTATAAAAGATACATAACACTATTACATACCCCTGTACTTCACATGAAGATTAAAGAGCACCTGTCACATCAATATTAAGCTAAAGCTAGGTACACACTTCCAATAATTATTGTTAGAAAATGAACGATTACGACCGATCAACGATTATGCACGATTATACTTGAACAATCATATTGTGCACAATTCTGTACATGCTGTAACAACATGATCGTTCATTTATAATCCACCAACAGTGTGCACACACTAGATACAATTGTTTGAACGATGCAGGGGAGGGACATGTAAAGGAGAAAGTGTACCGCAGAAACATGCACGATCACTGAACGACCGTACACACGATAGATAGTGAAAGATCGTTGGCCAATTAGATCCACCGTGGCGGTCGTTCATTTCCAATGACAATCCTCGTTCATCGGCGTCCTTGGTCACTTTTTTTGGCCAATCGGTTGTTCATCGGTCGTTCGTCGGTCGTTTCTAACGTTAATTATTGGACGTGTGTATGCAGCTTTAGTCTACACGGACTGTTTCCCCAGCGTTTAACCTGATGCTTTTTAAAGCCCATGTTTGAAGTCCCCATGCATTCCCATGGGCTAATCTACACCAGGACGTTTCCTTCAGGCACGTTTTTGAGCGTTATCCTAAACGTTGCTTGCAACATTTAAAAAATTAAAACGCTGGATAAAGGCGGGAAAAGGCTTCCATTGAACTCAATGGAGGCTTTTTCAAGCGTTTTTAAGCTTTTATGAAAGCTTTCATTGAAAACAATGGGGGATTTTATAAACATTTTATAGCAGGACTTTGGAATCTGGAAACCCCCTTTAATAAGGAGACTCCCAGATCTCCACCACCCCACCCTGGGGAATGAGTACAGGGGTACATAAATCCCCTTACTTATTCCCTGAAAGGGTTAAAATAAAGTTAAAAAATAGGACAAGGGTTTAATGTTAAATTATTTTATTAATGTGTGTGTGTGTTTGTGTAATTAAACTTTTTTTTTTTTTACAGGTTATCTCAATGACAGAAGGATTTCCAGGGTTGCAATGAACACAGCCCTGGAAATCCTCCTGACAGTGAGGGATTGCAGGGCACTAGGGGTTAAATGAGGACAAGCTTCTCCATTCACCCCTAGTGCTCTGGCTGAGGTTTTACATTTCTCAGCCATTCAGCACTAGAGATGAATGGGCAGACTTGTGCCCATTCATCACTAGTGCTCTGTGATTGGCTGAAAATAGGAAATCCTGATGACAGCTCAAGCATCACCAGGATTTCCCTTTCCTCAGCCAATCAGGGAGCAGAGCAATCAGCAGAACTTTACTATGCTGACAGCTTCTGCTCCCTGATTGGCTGAGGAAAGGGAAATCCTGATGATGCTTGAGCTGTCATCAGGGTTTCCTATTTCTCAGCCAATCACAGAGCAGTAGAGGTAAAGAATGGAGATACGTTTCTCCATTCAACCTCTATTGCCCTGGTATTGCTCTGCGGTTACAGCTAATTGAAGGCACGTGCTTCCAATTAGCTGTAACCGCAAAGTTCCCACGGTCCGGGAATCCCACAGTGACATTAGGATTCATATTGTCATTGTCGGATAACCTGTAAAAAATAAAAAAAGAACAAGTTAAAATAAAAACACATACAAATAAATTCATTTAGGATTAATTTTTATTTTTTTTTAAACTTTTTTTTACCGAATTTTTGCTGTCGAATCCTGTGTTTTTCGGGTTGGGTCTATCCGAATTCGGGTCGAATATAAGGACAACCCGAATTAGAACATCAACACTAGTCATATACAGTGTATGGTCTAAAACTTTTTTGCTAGGAATGAGTACTTTAATTTTTACTTTAAATTACACCCAAATAGTTTACTTTTAGACTATACCAAGGCATATTTTCAATGATTATTAAACTTTTTATGAAATGCTCATTCAATTATTATACAAGCACATTCTGTATATGTTAAAGTTTTATGAAGTTTTCTGTTTGTTGTTAATCTGTATTTTATCACTTACTCCATGCCTTTCCATTCAGGAAACATACAAAGTTATTACAGGATCCCCTGATCCCTTTAGGTATGCAATGTAATTTGTACATGGGAAAGGGTGATAGTTTCCTTTTCATGCTCATATTTCTCTGATAAGTCCTTATTATCTAAAATTCTTCTGGGTACCATAAAAGCTTGTATTTATTTATAGCTTATTGAGAGTTTGCTTTTCAGCAAAAATATACATTAATTCTTTCAACTGCAAATTGAAGGTATTCTGCATGCTTTGCCAAAATGAACTATAGATCTAATATATAAAGGGACATTTCTTGTTAAGGTGTGAGTTTATTTCCTATTCATGTATTAATTGAGTTGCTTACAGTTTACCAATGTCTTGAAAGTGTTTTAATGAGTCTATGATTTCTACTACATTTTCCTATGCTGTGCTTTCATTTACAATCTACTGAAACATGGATATTTGTACTATGTAATGACAGTTCTCTCTAATGCAAGACAGTTATTAAAATGAACAGTGATAAGAGAAAATTGGGAAAATCATCGGTATGACATAGTAAGGGCTAAAAGATAAAAATGAATATGTCATTTTTCTGCTATTTTTTGTTGGAAACTCAGCAGGTTATCATGGCTAGCAAAATATTGGCAATATAGAGGACACTTTGAGAATGAACAACCTAATTTAATTATGTCACATTCAATATTTTTAGGACAATGGTTAATAATAGTCAAATGACTTATTTTCTCTCATAAACTTCTTCATAAACCAGAAACACAAATGTAATGCTTCCTTGCATATAAAAAGGAATGCTTCCTTGCGTATAGAAAGGAAAAAGTATCCATAGCTGTTGGAAAACTTTGGCAAGTTCCAGTTTTCAGGCTCCATACTGGGTACCAGATACTTTTAGGTCATGTTTATATTTACAAACAAAGGAGTGTTCTTTTATAGATATTTACATTTCATTGGAGGCTCTGTCCAAGTGCTGATTATTGCAAATAAACCTCCAGATTAGTAGGAGTCTACAAAATCATGGACCTTTCCTTTCACGTTTTACTAAAAGTAATAGTAGTAAAAGTAGTAGTAAAAGTAAATAGTAATGGATAAAGTTAAGAAAGTTCAGTTTGCTGGGCAAATTCACAAACTTTGCATTGAGGTTAGCATAGTAGACATTTGCTGCAAAGTCAATGCAAAGTCAATGAGCCTGATTAATAAATCTTTCCAAGACTGGAGAAGATAGACTATCATGGGAAGTGATCAAGCAAACCAGGAAATTATTTCTTAAAATCACTTGATTTTTTTTGGTAAATGTTTTTAGCCTTGGGCCAGCTCTATTCTAGGATTGCTGGATCACCCATTTTCACAATCTTCTCTAGTCTTGGAGAACGTTAATTAATCAGACACAATGCCCCTGATTCATCAAGCAGAATCGGATTATCGCTCGCGCATTCGTATTAGCAATCCGGAATCGTACGCGGTCGCGCTATTCAGCAACTATAAAAGCTCGCGCACGGAGCCGCGCTTATCCGACAGCTTTTTACTGGCGATCTTGCATTAAAAGTCACTGTTCCCCTAAAAAATCATTCTTTCTAATGGCACACACGGTAATCCGCGATCGATGGCCGCTCGTACGTTCGCGCTTCCAGCGAGCACGGATTTCATTGATGAATCAGGGGCAATGGGAGGTGAACTTTACCATTTATGTTTTTCCTATTTTAGCAGGTCAAAGTCACACTACAGTTAAACAAATGGTATGGGAAGTTGGACACTGCCATGGATGACATGCATCAAAGCCCAAAAATATCTTAGTAAAACCTTCTTGGGCAGAGGGGGGCTTTGTATGCATCCTTACATGATACAAATCTAATAAAAACCATGCTTGAAGGTGGCTGAAAGCTCTATAAAATGTTAGAGAACTGTGTAATTTTTATTGACAGAAAAAGTTACAGCATATTCACTGTGTGTGCAGTTGGCTCAAGATTTTTTTTGTTTCTATTACAATTAGCTTGGCTTGCTTACAGGAGTAGCCCTCTGGAAATTCAATGCATTTTTTTCAAAATAGGCTTTTTTTTAGTTAATATGAGCTGTGAAGCATGTGTAATGAATCCTGTCCACCCATATTGCATTCCAGCATATGCTAAAAACATATAACCTATGTGTGTAGAAGCCCTGTGTATTCCTCTAAGCTTGTTTTACATGTTTCAGGCTTAGACCTAACAAAACAAAACAAGAACAAGATTTTGGAGTTTTTTTAGGAATGTTTCAGGCTTAATATAAAATATTTATTTATTAACAACTAGGGCAATAAGCGAATGAAATATGTGGTGATTGGGTGAATAACGCTTTAACCACAACAGTAATCAAAACAAGCTGGAAACAAAAGGCAGCGATGAAACGTACATAAACAATAACCAAATGCTCCTTAACAAACAGGGTTCTAATAACATCAAAGCAAAGAAAATAAAATTCCTTAACAAAAAAAACACAAACCCCACAATTTTTTAATATGAAAAAAAAAGATTTTATTGATGAATCAGGGCCAGTGAGTTTTGCATCTGCTGACACACAAAGATAATTGGGTCTTGCAAATATTTGAACATGGGGGTGGTAGCCCACCAAACCACAATTTAAACAAGGACAACTAAACAGCGGATTCCATTGTCTGTCTTGTCCCTACATCAATTGTCAGTGTTTCCTCAAAAACTTTAACATTGACACATTTATTTTTTACAGTGTATGTGTATAATTGTACCCCAACAATATTCATTTTGCATGGTTAGAATCGTGATCATAGTCACAAAAAGTGCTGGAAAGGGGGGTCAAGGGAACCCATTAAATATGTGTCATATTAAATAAAAATGAAAGCACTTAGTCTCCTAGCCAGATGCTTTACAAAATATAGTCCCTCAGCACTGGAATGTAACACTTCAAGGTTTTCTAGCCACAAGGGATTTTTTTTGCAAAGCCCTCAGCTAGTACTACCCCATTTTTTGGGATCCCCTTCCCGATAGTTTAATTAATATTACAGCAGTGCAGGAGAGAGAGTGTTTCCTGCCAGAACTTTGATTTAATTGTAGGGCAGGTAACCACTCAGCCCAAGGAGTGCTGCTGGTGCTGACAATAAAGTACTACTGCTGGATGATGACAACTGTCATCACCTGGCGGTGGATTGGACAATTAATGACAGGAGCTCAGCTGGATGGAGCTCCTGTCATTGTGTGTAGCCAACCCAGCTAGTGGGCAGCTGGGGACACTTGTTACCTGGCTAAATGACTGTGTAATGCTCATCACCAGTCTTTACCTATAGTAAACCCCCACTCAGCCTCAGAGGACTGATTGAGTCTCCAAGCACCCAGGACTACGCAGAGGATGGTGTCTGGGGATGTGCCAGCAGCTGACCAGGAGCCCATCGATAAACAGTACAGGAATTACCAGGAAATCCAGAAAACAAGCCGAAGTTAAACACAGATGATCAGTCCACCAAACGAGGTACAAAGGAATGAGCACAAGCAGAGTCAGGGTCACAGGCAGAGGTTGGTCTAGGCTGAGTACAAGCAAAATGTCAGAAAACAGGCAAAGGTCAGCCACAGAAAAACACATTCTCAGAGCAGGGAATGCAGAGGGACCATTCACATCCAAAGAGAAGCTGGGGGTGCACAGGCTGCTGAGAAAAAAATTTCAAAAATGCATGGAGACCTCCTTATTTTTTAAAACCAGGTATTTTAATAGGCTTGGGGCCTTCATGGAAAAGAAGTAGATAGCAAGCGTGTATCCCTCATCTCCCCTCCAAATAAAATGCCCCCTGGAATCTATTTGTTTTAAAATAGAGGAGGCAAAAAGCATGTATCCCCCTCCTCTTTTGGCAAAAAACAGACCTCTACCTACTCCCAACAGCGGCAGGGGCCATTGTTAGGGAAGAAGGCTTCATTCCCACAACCTGACCTCAATGTTGTGAGGGTCTGCAGGTTGGGAGCTTAATTGAATCCTAATACCTTGTGCTTCGTTCTGGGTCTCGGCAGGAATGTGAAGAATCAACTGGGATCCTTCTGCCTGCAGCATGATCAAGCGCCTGTGTGGACTACCCTGCTTCTACCTAGCTTTCTGTAGCTTTCTGGGATGGGATCCTTCTGCCTGAAGCATGATCAGGCACTTGTGTGGACTGCCCTGCTTCCATATAGCTTTCTGGCACTGGGTCCTCCTGCCTGCAAATGTCAGGTGCTTGGATGCGGCATAGTCACCGCGGGCCACATCTTTGACACCTGTGATTTGCATGGTGGACTTGATTTTTTTAAGATTCACTTAAACTGGAGAAGATAGACTACGATGGGTGAACCTGGATGATTAAAAAACCTGGAATTGATTTCTAATATAATTTGATATTTTTTGGCAATTTTTTATAATCCTGGACCAGATCCATTCAAAGTTTGCTGGATCCCACAGGTTCACACATTAGACTAAATCTTCTCCAGCCTTGGAGAGCTTTGATAAATTAGACCCAGTGTGTCAGAAAACCGTGTTGACTGCTAGAAATCAGTGCTGTCATGGCAAAAAGGGAAAGTTAGAAGCTATGCACTGGAGCCACTCAATATAAATATATTATAAATCAATATAATTTAACTAAGGCCTATACAACTGGAGATAAGAAATGTAGAGGGATATAGCAGTGGCCTAACAGGAAGCAATCATTATTTGTTATTTTAAAATACATTCAAATTGAAAAAGTAGTCATATTAGACTGAGAGTCAGGAAACATTCAAATACTAAACAGTCAACAAGATATAATAGAGATTCTGGCTAAATGGTTTGGGCACATCCCAATGATTTAACCGTGCATTTTAGAAGGCAATTTGTTTAATCAGTGCAGCAGTGTGCATATACTTTTGACAATTTTGCTTTTTAAGGTTGACAGATGTTGCAATATAAAGTAATCTAAGTGCTTATGTGTATAGCTTGCAGTGAACTTTTATGAAATTTAAAGTTAATTTAAAGAGGTGAGGTGAGGCATGAAATCAGCTTTAAACTTATATGCATCATTATTTCTTAAAGTGACTGCTTGTTGTAAAAACATTCATAGGGCTCTAAGAGAGAGGATGATTACACTAAGGGCTCCATTTCAAAACAAGGAATCTGACATTCCCTCAAACATTCCATTGGGAAACATTTAATGCCATTGAAACACATGGACCTGGAAGATTCCCACCAGGGAATGTTTAAGGAAATGTCATATTGCGTGTTTATTAATAGGAGCCCTAAGGCTACATAAACACGTCAGATGATTCTTGTCTGATAATCGCATCAGGGCTGGTATCAGGAGAGAATCTGGCGTGTATACAGCATCCTTGCGGATCCACAAGCGACAAACAATTGTAATACAAGTGAAGGGGAAAGAGAGCATCGAGGTTCATTTCATTGTTCTCCCTCTTCCCCTTTCCATAGAACAGAACGACGCTGTATTTCAGTCTTTTGTCATTCACGATCCTTTCCAGCGACAATTATTGAGTGTGTGTATGTAGCCTTGGTGTCTTAAATCTGATTTGTGATCATCAATGTCTATAACAGGTGCAAAACTGTGCCACCCCAAGTGTGTGATATTCCAAAGGCATCCAGTAGGTAAGTACATTTTTATGTTTCATAGAGTTTCAGGAAATCGCACAGCGTAATAGATTTAGATTGCATTCATTACAAGGTCTATGTGAGTCACACAAATCTTGTTTTAAAAAGGAGGGGTAATTTATTAGGAAAGGAAAAGATTTTTAAACATTTGACTGTTTAAACCATTACTGTTTTAAAATGAAAATATATTCCACAAACCAGACTGAAAATATGTGAAATGAATAAATAATTAAACCCCTAAATGTAAAGTATATTGGAGGATTACCCTTGAACCTGACAGCTTTAATAAAACATAAGAAACTGCACTAATATCCTATTTTACAAATGTAGCATAACAAATTTGTGACTCTATAAAATAAGCCTCCAAATATGCAGAATATTTAATAACTATTAGAAATGGTAAAGGTAATACAGGGCTTTGATCAACTGCAATTAGTTAACGGCATTTTAAAAAAGGTGCCAGGATACTTAGGGCTCATTTAGATCTATGCACTTAGGTAAAGCATGTGTGGTAACACGCATTCATTCAAACAGCTCATTAAAACAAGAAAAAGTCCCTCTCTTTTTCTAAGGCACTGAAATGCACTATACACTGTGGGGCATTGTGGTGCACTGTAATGTGATGCAGTAACACACACCTAAAGACAACACAGAGGTTAAAATAAACACTAAGAGCCAGGAAAATTAGTTAGTGACATGCTTTTAAACCTAAGAAATATGCTTTACTGAAAGCATAACTCTAAATAAGTGTGTTTGAAACGTCAGTGAGTCACCGATATGATTTACACACTTATAAACAAATCCAGCTGCTTCAGGCGCTTGTTTTCCTTTCATTCTGACTATGCAAACATCATACAATATGATTCATTTTAAACACCAATTCTGATTTTGTTTCAGCTAAGCAAACATATTCGATGCTTGGAGTACTTGCTTTTCAGTGATTTATTAAATGGATTAAGCAGCCAAAGTTTGATTTAAAAAATAAAAAGTAACAATTAAAACTTGTTATGAATACTAGGCAGATGTAAAAGATGCAAATTTTTTAAAGTTTTTTTTTATTTTATTAATTTAGCTGGAAAATCATTTTAAATATGCAACTAGTGTAAATAAATGAATTTGAAGTGGTATCAGCTTCTTGCAATATAGGAAGAGAAAGCAGCAGTAACTGGACGCAGTTTTTACTAGGCTACTAATTGCATTGTGTCACCAATGTTTACCTTAAACTCCTCTTTCAGCTAATATTTTTTTGGGTTTTTAATCAATTTCCATGCTCTCTTGGGGTGATTTCACATTTATCACTGGCTGAGGAAACAGCAAAAAAAACCTTAAAAAAGTACGTGTTTTCCAATAATTTGGATAAGGTTGAGTTGTAAGAAAAAAGTGGTAACATGCTCCTGGTTGTGCTGTGTTTCAGGCCTATGTGATTTTTTTGTACTAAATTCATAGACGTACATATGCTTTAAAAATGAAAAGTGAAAAGTGCTCCTATATTTGTCTACATTTCTGCTTTTTTAGACAATAGTAAATGGGAGAATTTATTCATGGTAATAGTAGATTAGATGTTTTGGAAAGAAGCCATCTCCTAGAACAAGGGTGCCCAGTCTATGGCCCGTGGAGCTGCCAGACCTGGGCATCTGCTCTTTCCTCCTCTGCTCTCTCTGCTTGCTGTCTTGTAGGGGATGGGGCTTGTGCATCTCCTATGTTGGTCTATAAGATCATGCTATCAGGAGAGGGAGAGAGTGGGCACGTACTATAGACAGGGCAATCAGCTGTGACTGCTCCCCGCCCACCTTGTACTGTGAGATAATCCCAGCAGCAGCATGAGAGCTGTGTCTGTGTCCATACAGCTGTCATTAGCCCCATGTATAAACCTTCATATCTCCTACACTGAGTGTCAAAGAAATGTCATGTTTTTAGAGTACACAGGGGACTCTAAGAGCAGCCCCCTTAACATAACAAAATGCAAGATACGGGGTCACAAGCACATACAAGCAGGTATATTTTTACATTAAAGTCTATTTGCATGTTTGGCACCCGCAGGTCCCACTTCCATGACAATGATCATTAGGATACCGTCAATTCGTGCTGTGGTGCCCTAAATATACACTTGCTCGTTCACAAAGCTTTAAGACTGCGTTCAGGCTGGCGATGAGGTTGCGGTGCTGTTACCCTTTCTCATGCCATGGAACCCTGCCCCAGCACCATCACAAGATATGAAAACTATATCCGTCATACCGTGCTGCCCTGTGACACATAGCTGGCCACTTACCTTCTGTGAACCCTAATTTCTCAGGAACAGGAGATTTAGGGACCTGAAGATGTAGCAGTGAGAACATGTACCTCTTGGATGTCACATGAATTGTATTTTCTGATTTCTCTGGAAGTATTCATTGCACAGATTTTGGGGTACAAAGAAGGTAAGCGGCCCCCTATAACTGACATGATGCATTGTATGTTGTGGTTTCTGCTCTTTGGTACACGAATGGTGAGCAGGGAGCAATTTTTGACCGACCAGCACTGTATGAGAAGCTTTAGTTTTGTACTTTTCATTAACCTCTTGGGTGGTTCATTTCTGTCCGGATTTATGTCTAAAAGTGGTACGTTGTTTTTAATGAAAATTTATTTTACAGCATAATATAGTATAATAAAGTTTGAAACACAAAATAATGTCAAAATAATAAAATAAAAAAAATAAAAAATATACTCATACTTTTATATTATACTGTAAAATTATGTTCATGAAAGACAATGTATTGCTTTTATACATGTATATCCACTGTATTGCATTCAATACAACGATTTTGTATTGAATGAAATACAAATGAATTTGAATTTCCTGCCCTGCCCCAAACGGAACGTTCGCACGCACCAATCTCACCGGGAACTACCCAGTGACTCATCAAGTGCAGAGAACGCCGGCCGGAGGAAGGAAGAAGACGCGAAGGATGATGCCGGATGCGGGCGGATCAGGTAAGTTGTGATTTACTATTATTTCCATAGGTTTAGCTACCCCTAATGTGACTTTTTTTCTAAAGATGTGTGACTCGGGGTTACCACCCAGGAGGTTAATAAAATGAGCATCAAGTGGTGAGTGCAAAAATTCTTGATTGGTCATTTCCGTTATTTGGTGCATGTACATTACTGTAACTAGAAACACTTTAATTTAGTTTTAAATTAAAACTTTTCTAGTTTTAAACATACATCTGTAATGTGTGTTTGCATTGTTGCCCGCAAGTTTCATCTCAATGTCAAGAGATGGGCAAGAAGATAAGGAAGCAATATTATGCAATATTTGTGCACTATTCCACCCTTAATATGTAATATTATTATTACATTATATTAAAAATATTATATGATAAAGAAAAATATTTAAAAGTGCTGTGAAGAAAGTTTATGTGGGTCACAATTGTTTGCAAGTTGTCCACTATGTGTGCTTCTGTATCTATAGAAAATGCATTAGTCATTATAAATAATTTCAAAGCTCATTGTAATTCTATCTGCCATATATGGCTCCTTGTTTGCTCTATTGTTTTACTTAGGAAACAAAGTTAGTAAACTTAGTAAAACAAAAATAAACTACATGCAACAAACCAAAAAAATTAATACAACACATTACTTTATATATATAAAAAAGTATGTGTTTTTGAAGCTAAACTTTAGGCAGCCTAATGAGTCTTTTGATGAAAAAGAAAGTTTTTTTCTCTAAAAAAGGCAATATTTAATTTGCCAAAATTCCTATGCTATGTTTTACTTTGCAGTAATGCACAAATGGGCAACTCCCATCTATAGTATAGATGAGTTGAATAAACAACTCATCTTTTCAACTCCATCTCTACATCCGACCTACACCTTGGATTGTAAATCATTACACAGGTCAACATGTCATTTTCATCAGATATAATTTTATGTGGGCTTTGTAGTATTTTTGATGCAGATTTGAAATCTGTGTTCAGTTTTTCTTTCCAAGGATCCAATCATTGAGAAAAGTGTGCTATCCCCAGGGCATTACATGTTAATTAATAACCTGCCTGGTCACATGACTGTGGGAACTTTGCAGTCAAAGCTGTGACTGCAGGCGATCCCTGGGGCACTACAGGTTAATTACCTTTACATCTAGTGCCCTGTGTTCTTGGATAGAGAAACTCTATCCATGAACACATACAACTAGTAAAGGGCTGCAAGAGCAATCTGATTGCTCTTGCAGCCCTTAATAGTCCCTAAAAATAACCACAATTCTCCCACCGTTGACTTCAATAGTGTTCGAATTCGGCATTTGATCACCCGAACAATATCTCACTATTCGATCAAATAGCTGTCGAAACGAATAGTGAGATATTCGACCAACAGTACTAACACTACAAACCTTTAACAGTTAAAACAAAATTATATTTTGTATTGTAATGGTGAGTTTATCTATTTGCCTGGAGTTTCATTTGTCTAGATATTTGTAGATGATACTGTACTTTTGTCTAGGACTTACCTCAAACCCTTTTATTTCCTTCACTTTGTTGCTCACTTTGTACATAGCCATAGACATAGCCTATAGCCAATGCTTTCACATCTCTGCAGTCTGATATCTGTGCATTTGCTTTTGGTGCCATTGGATTTATTGGAAGCTACATATATGTTTAGGTATGGCTTGGTGGAATTCTGGGTAAAGCACACAACGAAGATATCTGTCTGTCATTTGCAGCCCCTTTTTAATTTATAGCAGTGCGTAATATGTTGTCACTATAAAAATACTGTTTATTATTATTATTATTATTATTATTATTAATAATAATAATAATATTAATAATAATAATTTGTAGTCCAGCCTAATGTTTTCAAAACTTCTAATAGATGCTAGAGGATATTTAACCAAAATAATATTACAGTTAGTCCTGATGACCAAATATAAATCTGGTATACCAGGCCAATATTAACTTGTATCTATATGGTGCCAACATATTACACTGCTTTATGCCCATAGTCTTGTCACTAACTGATTCTCAATGATCTTATGTCTCATCATTAGCAGTTTAAGGCAAATTTTGGGGGAAAGTCAAATAAACTAACTCATGATTTTTGGGAAGTGGGAGGAGACCGGTGTGCCTAACAGAAATCCACACAAACATGGGAAAAACATCAAGACCAATGCAAACAAGTGTCCAGGCTATAATTTGCTGCCCTAGGTCTCCTATGTTACAAAAGCATAAAAAAATAAGTACATTTTATATTTTAAATACATGAAATAAAACATTTTTTAAAAAAGGAGAGTTTCAGGAGTTACAGATTTAGTAAACTAGTGTATTCACGAATGTCTGGTGGGGATGTGATGCATAAATGTCATAAATATTGATCAATACTGTCAGATTAAATTATTGCAGCACACTTTTGAGGATTTGCAAATTATTGCCTTAAAATGCTATAGTTTACAGACAGACTGGTAAACGGGTAGAGTGAAAAGACCTGAATGAATAATAAACTTCAACAAATATGCAGAACAATATTCAATATTTAGAGTGATGGGTTACCAAACAAATGCTCTATTTTAAAAACCAACTGTATCTTTAGTTTATATTACATTTCAGTATAAAACTGTAGAAACCTTGTGCACCTGAGCAAATGCAGATAAAACATGTATTCATAGAGTTATCGTATGTGATATTCCTATATGCTCTGATAAATGAATATTTAAATGCATATATAAAATGAGGTCTGACCACATACACAGACAAAATGAATGAAGACTTATGTTTGTCAGATAGATTGTTCTCAAACACAGATTTTCCTACAAATTGAAATAGATGTTTTCAGCTGATTGTCACTTGCTTTCCTTTCATAATGAACTGATTTATTCATCTGTTGGCTAAATTGGCAAAACAATAATTGACATGTCCGAGCAGTAAAAGTTTTGGAAGAGAAGATATCTCAGAAATTCAAGGAAAATTCTTTTACTAAACTAGTTAAATTTGGCCAAATTGGATATCAAAATCACTATTTTCATACATTTGTGAATACCACAGAATACTATATTTTTCAGAAAATGATAGAACATTTCAATGCTTGTCAATAAACATGTCTCTTGTTTTTTACATTGACCTTGCATCACAAGTTATCTCTTCCAAATATTTTCTAAATTTTCCAAAAACATCCCCTGAATTATTTAATTTCAGTAAAATTAAGCAATAAACCTGAATCAACTACATTTGTTTCTAAATAATATTTGTTTATTATTCTATAGATGTAATAATACAGATACATTTTATAATAGCACATTCATAAATAATATTATGACATTCTCTAAAGCAAGTAACATTTATCTCCTTATTCGATAAATAATTTCTATAAATGATAGAAAACTTACATCATTATATAAAATGCATTTGAAAACTAAAAGAAATGTTTATTTAGAATGTTTAAACACACATTACATTTTAGAGGCTGAAAATATCTAACACAAAAATAATAAAATACACATTTATTATTTTTAACAATCCAAAGTCTGTAAAGTACTATCAAGTCGCACTGGCCCACCAGAAAACTGAAGTAATAACTCTGGTAGACCCCAGGTATACAGAATGCCCCCCAAAAATTATTTTTGTGCCATATAGGGGGTCATAAAATATGTCACTGTGCTAGGAAAATCTATTCCTTCTGGGGGACCTTCTTTCTTGTTTCGTTTGGTCAGCACTAGTTCTGTGTGCATAAGAAAGTTTAAATTGTCTTACACATATAAACCAATAGAAAGAAGCATTATCCATGGAAAAACCATCAATTACTCCCCTTATTTTACAGCTTGTAGTAGATAAATGCAAGCTGAAATCAAGCTGCAATACAAGAAACCACATTTCTCTCATGTCTAAAGGTCAAATGTAACAATATATTTATTTGAACAACTTACAACATATAATTTGCACACATAATTTTTTGGATTTTTGTTTGTGGTGACCAAAGTCTGGTTGTTCTAAAAGACTCCTTTAGACCAAGAATTTTTTAGGGCTTGTTCATTATTATTAACTTTCCTCAGTGTTTCTCTCTATTCATGCTGCCAACACTAATTCAGTCATTAGCACTCTGGATCTTTGCTGAGAGCAGCCCCAGGCCAGATAAAAATGGTACTCAACAGGGCTACCAGAAGAACCTAACAATTTTAGTTGTCAGTGGTTTTGCTCTTCAAATGCTCTTCTGGTCCACTCTGGGTTTAACATAATATTTTTTCCATGAAAAGCATTAGTTTTAAAAAGCCATAACTGTGATTGTATTTACATATTCAGCATTACAAAAAAAAGAAAAGCCTGAGCACTTTGAGGTTTTTCACCAGTAAAAAAGGTTCAACAAATAATACAATGCCTTTCCCCAGTCAGCCAGTCACCAGAGCTTATTATTTAACTTCCTTGTCAGTTTATTTCTGTCTGGATTTATATGTATAAAAGCGGTACATTGTGTTTCATGAAAATGTATTTTACATTGTAGGCCTGTAATTCTTAGGCATAACTCACCGAAACATGTCCAATATTTATTCCAATATATTATAATTATTACTTTGTATTAGATTCAATACAGTTATTTTGTATTGAATCCAATACAAAATAATTAGAATTTCCGGCCGCAATCCCGCACACACCGACGTCACCGGGACACCGTCACCGGGGGACAGATCGAAGGAAGGACGGCAAGGCATGGACGGGCAGGACCCAGGAGGATGCTGATGGGACCAGGTAAGTGTTTATTTTTTATGTTTTTAGCTAACCCGAGTGTGGCTTGGGGTTACCGCTTTTAGCATGTTTTTTTACCCCGAGCCACACTCAGGTTACTCTCAGGAGGTTTAAGAAATTGATAACATGGATATTAAACAATTGAAACAATACAATTCCCTCTCTAGAAAAAGCTAAGCTGTTTTACCTATATACTTTTTTTCAATTTATTCTGGCATTGTCTTTCATGGTAGTGCCTGTTTTCCTGCCTTTAGTTTGACAACAGCTTGCTTATTATTTTTAGCCCTACAGATGGTCAGAATTGAAAATTAGGATACTCCTCTATAGAATTCAATGGGGTTTGCCATAAATCTTCCACATTTAGGTAGGTTTTCAAAATTGTTCACAAACAGGATCCAGATAGATTTAGACATCCCTAATGAAAATAATACTCAAAGAATTCAGTAGTAGGCCAGAGGGCATGTTCCCTAGGGGGTGGGGTCTAGAAAAGAACTATGAACCATCTTAACTGAAGGAGGATAAGTCTTACAAATGTTACAATAATTTTTATTTATTAATAACAGATATGTTTGTTGGCTATGTAATAATTTTGATGTGGCACACTGAATGAGGCAAACATGACTTATAGGGTTAACTAGGTGATGTAATTTGAGATAGTAAACCTTATACAATTACATATTTTACAGGAGATATTACAACTGTTATGACATAACTGAGGAAATACCAGGTATATTTTATACCTTCATTCTAGTTTATCCCCTTTTAATGGCTAAAGAGTAATAAACTATATTACTATATGAATACAGATGTTTTTCATATTGTAAAAAATTCTGTTAATTTGGTGTTTCAAAAATAGTTTCAGTAACAATAAATATTTTACACTCATGTAAATCTGTTTTCTAATTCAGAATTTCATGTAGCACACATGCTCACTATTCCATGTTATCAACAATAAGCAATAAAAATGTAAGTACAATAGAGAACAAGCATGGGAATAAAGTCTTATATGTAATGCACAGCCTGAATAAAATGAAATCAAAGAGTAAAATCAAAGTGCAACTAAAGCCAGAATTTTTCTCTATGCCCCCCCCCCCCCATTGTGGACCAGTGTTACTGAGACTATCCAAAACCTATTTTTTATATTATTTGTAATATTATTATTATTATTATTACTGGAATAGGAATTCCCAGAACACTTTTTCATTGGCACAAGAATGGATTTCAAATCTACTTCACTAAAACAAGAATGGATTTTTCCCTAATTTGGAAAAACTTTAACTCCCTGCTGCTGGTAATGACACATTTCTCAATAGGACAAGCAAAAAAATATTGGGATTTAAAGATCTATTAGGATAATAATGATGATCATTAAATATTATTAGCATTACAGATCTGTATCTTCTCATGGAGGCCATGCATGTTCATGTACAGACGGAATCTCAATACCTATTAAATAAAAAAATATTGTGTTTAAGTGTTTTAATGCCTTGAAGGGCCAGCCTAGCCACAATTGTCAGTTTATTTTTTGATACTTATTGGTGGGTTGATATCCTGTCATCGTACATCTCTGAGACCTTCCTAATGATTCCCCAGCTATTTATTTCTCAGCATGGAGTGTAATGCATTTGGTGCATCATAATGAGTCTTAACTGAAAGCTTTGATGCTTATGACAGGTGAAGAGAAACATAGGTCTCCAAGAGATTTCAGTTGGAAATCAGATATACCAGCATTTACTAAAATAGATGAAACTAACAATTTAAAGTTACAGGAAGGTTGACAAGAGGTAAGATGTGAAGGAAGCAATCCATGATGACACAAAGACATATAATGGCAGAATAATATCCATGGAGAAAGTGAGCACATGATATTAAAATAACACTTTCACATGATTTTTAATATTACATTGACTACCAACACGCATCTCGGTTACATATGATTTTTTATTTCTTTGATGGGACTGGGAAAGTAAAGAGGTGTTTGAGCAGTAGAACTGTGAGACTCAAACTCTAACAATATTTATATGTTGGAGCATTAATTTACAGATTTATGTGTCACTTACATTTGATCTTTTATTCAGGGTAATAAACGTCCTACTTGGCAAATGAAGATCTGGTTACAAACAGACAAACTTTCTATAATGGGTAGCTAAAATCTGAATGTCAGTTTTACATGTGCCCAAAAGGCAAGGCACTAATGGCAGTCAAATGAATGACTTAAAACGAAGAGTGATCAGTAAATACCACTTAGCTTTATTAGAGCAACTGTGGTAAAGCTGTATATAAAGAACATGCAAATTGTGGAATGAGTAAATCTGATTTTTTTTTTTGGGGGGGGTCTTAACAAGATATTTCCAAGCTACAGCTTTAATGTATTTATACTTTGTGAATATAAAATCTTCATTCGGTATACTATTTACTCATTTATTATGTTAAATCAGTGAATACCTACACAAGTTTAATACTGCAGGGAAATAAACAAGATACATTACATTAGTTATAGTAGTATAATGCTCTAATACAATCATTGTATTTATTTATACTTAATAGGCTGTTTAAGGCATCTACATTACAAGACACAGCTTAATAATTTGTGTTTATAGAATAGGTGTATTCTAAACACTAGGTTTATCTATTAAGTCTGATTGTAGAATCAAAATCCAAATGTATTATTTGCAAACCTTGCAGATGTATTAACAGAAAACAGATGGCTAGAATCTGTTCTGATCAGTCTGCCCAAAAATACTAAAGGAGTTAGGATGTTTAGAATGTAAGGTGAATCTTTCTTCGCAATTAATAATTTACTGAGCTGCGTGAAAAAAGTAAAATTATTTTTGCAGTAGATATTCTATCATGTTCAAGGAAATGTAAATACATATGATTATTTCTTACACATGATTTGATTGCTGGGCAGCAAAGCTAATTTTCCTAACTGACGAGCCAAAACAATCTGATAAGTCAATATTATTGTCTTTGTATACCTCTCATTTATTCATGTTACTTCAAATGAAATCTATCTACCTATCTGTCTCATGCAGACATTACAAATAACTCACTTTCCACTCAGAATGTGATTTGCCTTATTTGCCTTTTATAGCAAATAAGCTTTCCCTGAGCTAAAATGAAAGGACATAATTGTGAATCTGCATAAAACTTAATGGGTGACTTTAGGTGGTCTGATATACCTATTTCAATAGCTAAATGAACCGCCCTTCTCTTTTTTCTCCAAACACTGTTATGATTTCTGCAATCCCACTGAATAGTCCCATCTGTCACACCCTCTCAACAGTCAAGAAATCCCAATATCTGCAGATGGAATGTGTTTGGAATGTCTATATCATGGAGATAGATCATGAAAGGGCATATAGGTTATAGGGTGGATTAAAGCTCTCAAACACTGGAGAGGATAGCAAACCTGAAATACATTTCCTAAATTTTTTTTGCTATAAGGTTGAAAAATGTTTTCCTGGAGCAGACCCATTCCAGGTTTCCTGGATCACCTGGGTTCCCTTATGATAGTCTATCTTCTCCAGTTTTCAGGAGATTTATTATATCAGGCCCTGTGTATATAATCTCTTAGCACTGGAAAGATGGTTGGTTCCCTGAGACCAGCAGTAGCATGAAACAAGAATAAATGTGTATTGACCATACTGCAGAAAACAGCAGATATAGCAGTATTCCAAGATAAATAATTGTACTATTTTCTTTTTTTAAAACGGGTAGGTATCCTTAAAAAATGTTTTATACACTTTGTATACTTTGATACATGGTTGGTAAAAAATATCTCAGAGCTAGGGTTGAGGCAATAATGAAAAATCTGCTCTACCAATGATTAAGTAGATAAAGTAGGTAAAAAATTCAAGGAACCATTTATCTTTTTCACTCTGAGTAGAACAGTGGGATACTCTAATAGAATTGGATAACTGACATGATTATGCATGCAAACTTTTACAATAAATATTCTTAATTCTTCTAATCAGTCCCATTGTTTCTTGGCTGTCAGGCAAGTAATTTACCAGGAGTAATGTAATTCTGCTGTCCAAAACCCATCTCCAGACATTTGGCATGCGGCCTTTAGCAAACCCACATTTCTTTCATCACTTATAGACACCTCAGCTATAACCTATTGATTACCATACACCTAACCTTTAAATGTACCCTTCCCGTGACCATGGCAATTACATTACAAAGTCAAAACATTTGTTTTGTATAACTTGATCAGAGGTTAGAACCCATAGCACCTATTGCTGCATGTGTTACCAGATATTTACTGTCTCCATTTTTCCTGGTGACCAGTGTCACTAAAACTTTAAATAGAGAAAGCACATTTCCCATTGTGGATACTTGAATCAGTGCCAACTAGTAGCGATTTTTATCATTATGAAGAGATTTCTTATCCTTACCTGTTGTGTCTGCAGGAAAAAGAACTGAAAGGAAATCTCTCCAATGGGACTCATACAGGTGTATCTCAATAAACACCTGCAAAGACTGCTGACTTGACAGTTGTCAGGAAGACATTGACATCCTCCACAAGGAAGGGAAGCAAGAAAAGGTATTTGCTAAAGAAGCTGACTGTTTGCACAGTGCTGTATCCAAGCATATTAATGGAAAGTTGAGTGGAAGGACAAAATGTGGCAGAGAACAGTGAAAAAGAAACAGGGGTAACTGCAGCCTTAAGGGGATTGTAAAGCACAGCTCATTTAGAAATTTAGGGGGGGGGGGGTGGATTCACAAGGACTGTGGCTGGAATCGAAGCTTTAAGAGCCACCACACGGAGATGTATTCAGGACATGGCTACAAATGTTGCATCCCTTGTGTCAAGCCACTCCTAAACCAGAGATAACATCAGAAGCGTCTTATCTGGGCTAAGGAGAAAACAGACTGGACTGACAGTGGTCCAAAGTTCTCTTTTCAGATGATATTAAATTTTGCATTTCATTTGGAAATCAAGATCCCAGAGTCTGAAGGAAGAGTGGCCAGGCACAGAATCCAAGTTATTTGAGGTCTAGTGTGAAGTTTCCACAGTCAGTAATGATTTGGGGAGCCATGTCATCTGCTGGTGTTAATCTACTGTCTTTGATCAAGTCAGCACAGCCGTTTACCAGAAAATTTAGGAGCACTTCATGCTATCCTTGGCTGACAAGATTTATGGAGATGCTGATTTCATTTTCCAGCAGGACTTGGCACATGCCCATACTGACAAAAGTATCAATACCTGGTTAAAGGACCATGGTATCACTGGTAAGCAAACTCACTAGACCTAAACCTCATCGAGAATTTATGCGGTAGTGTCAAGAGTAAGATGAGATACCCAAAAATGCAGACAAACTGAAGGCCGTTCTCAAAGCATTATGGGCTTCTATACCACCTTAGCAGTGCCACAGGCTGATTGCCTCCATGCTAAGCCCAACTGATGCAGTGATTCATGGAAAAGTATTGCATGCTTGCATGGACAGACTCTTAAGTAGGCCAACTTTTCTGTATTAAAAATAATTTTTGATCGGTCTTCTGTAATATTCTAATTTTTGGAAACACAGAATTTTAGGTTTTCATTACCTGTAGGCCATCATCCGCAAAATGAGAAGAAATAAATGCTTGAAATATATCTGTGTATATTCAATCTATATAGTATATGAGTTTCACTTTTTGAATAAAATTACTGAAATAAATTAACTTTCGATGATATTCTAATTGATTGAAATGCACCTGTATAGTAACAACATTTTAGATTTCCCCCTGGTAACAAACAGAATCATAGAGGGTTATGTCTTCTGAGCAGAGGCACAAAAAGCGATAAAACCCCTACAAAAAAAAGTCTGCCCTTGTAAATTTAATCAAAGGGTCTCAAGAAGATATGGCTCAAATTATGGCACAAATAAATCATTCTGCTAATGCATAATTTTGCATTTTTCTAATTTTGCATAAATAAATAAAAATAAAGATAATATTTTACACACTCAGGGAGCTAGGGGCCTACAGAACCTGACAGTTAATAAGCAAATCGAGTGACAGACATAAGTCTTTCTTACTGACAAATTAATCTCATTGCCTCCGTCCAGAACAAAACAATTCTGTTACACTGTAGGTACAAAAATAACACAAATGCTTCAAATTAAGATAAAGGAAAGGTAACCAATATATATTTTTTGGCATCTTAAATAAAAATCATCATGAAAATATTTTTTTTTATGTTTCATTAAGTTATATCAACAGAAATCCAATGTAAATTTTATAGTTAAAATCAAACTGTATTTAAATAATTTTTGACATTAGATTAAAAAAAAAAGGATTGTCTGTCTAAACTTTCTGTAAATCTTAATGTGAAGTTTACAAGGCATGTCATACTGTACTGGTAACACACAATAACAGCACTAAACAGCAAACACGGACACTACAGATCTAGATTTGTTTCAGTAAGTATGAAAAAGGGTCTCTCACAAGACCCTTCATTACATTTGAAGGTTATGTTTTAATGTATGAAATTACTAAAACGTACTAACATTTAAAACCAATTATTTAAGCATTAAAAAGAACAGATGTATTAGTCATGCCCAATTTATAATATGCGGAATCATTTACATTTTACAACATTTTATGAAGTAATGCATAAAAAAAGTTTTACAATTCATGAATAACAATCTATAGATGTACAAGGTGAGCTAATGAAAACTGAATTTGTAGAGGCATCTGTGGAGTTTTTACGGGAGCATCCATTTAAAGTTGATTCGCTGGATGCAACTCTTTTTTTATGACTATGAATAGATTTGGAGGTTTCACCATCATTTGGATCAAACACCACGGTCATACTTGATTCCATTCTGGAAACTGTGTACAGACTGCTCTGTCTTGTTGGGTGGAATCTGGTAGACTTAAGCTCTAGTTCATCATAGCTGGATACCTCAATAAATGGACACCATCTGAAAGCTCTTTTAAAACCAGCACGGAACCTATATTGAAATAAAGGTAGTTTTAGAAATGGTGAAGACCTTGATCCATAAAGAATATAAATTCCCACAATAGCCAGTCAGAATTTACTGCTTGCTTAAGCTGACATACACAACATTGATTTGTATGGGTGTCCTTTGGTCACAGCTCTTAAGAACTACTAACTCTCTGAACGGGACATCTCCTGAATTCTAGATACTTTCTCTGAACCTGAATTCTAGATACTGAACCTTATATGTGCTCCTAATCAGCTCTTTGCTTGTCTGCAGCAAATGGTAAGATAGGCTTTGTCAACAGCCAGAGGTAACACTGATTTTACTATTATCTTCATGTGATGTTGCTCTGGTCTAGCGATTAGTTACTTGTTCCAGGCACCATCATAGGAGAGCAGGTCACATGCTCCTCTATACTCACAAGCTGGGTACTGACTGTGAAGCAGAAAGGACCTGTATATGAGCATATGAAAACAGAAGGGACCAGTAGCACTTTCCAGAGACATTTTCACCTTGATATGCATGGGCAAGGATATAGTATGTCATTAATTAATGGCATAATAACAGTATCCCTACAGGTGCTGGTTTAGAAGATCATATTGTTCCATTTATTACCGCACACACAACAGCCTTTATCCACTATCTCTTTAGGAAATATATTCTGCAATGCCAAACTGTATATACCAGTGTGCCCCTGTGGCCATTGTTGATGTAAGCTGCATTTACTTTGCAAACAAATAATAACATAGAAGTTAAACTTTTCACATGGCATTGTGTTGCCAAGTGGCAAATACAAAGAAACCTCTAGATAAAGCATGTTAAAACAAAGTCATAAACAATAAATAACAATTACAAAACATACCCAATATACTGAAATGGTAGTCTCTTTTAGGGAACTCTCATTATGAAGACAGTTCTTTCAGCTCCCATGTTAAACTGTTAAAACATATTATTCAAATGTTTTCTCCTAATTTACCTAATAAAAAAGATTTTTTTTCTGTTGCTGATGTTGGATTTATCTAATTCTCATACTACTAAAAGTTGTCAGCAGAAAGCAAAGTAAGGAAAATTTCTTTAATTGATCCCCAGATGGCCATGAGAACCAGAAATGGTTATTATCCTTTCCCACTCTATTAAAAACCAGAAAAGGGCATACATAGTGTAATCTTTTTAGGTTCACAGTTTAAGTTATTACGCTCAATGTTACAAACCAAAAGCTGCTTATGCCACCATTATCAAACAGATACAGTAGCATTTCAAACTTACCAAGACCTGTTGGATCTAGTTAAAGAATTCCCTGTCACTGCACTAGTTTAATCAGGTGAGAACAGTTATAAAGCCAAACCAAACCCCACAGAGCTTAGATGAAAATATTTTTACTAGGGATTCACATACCAGTACCACTTCCTTGCAATCCTATGTTGAGATATTGTAATGTGAGGATGGAAATTTTCTGTAGATGTGTGGATAATATTTACTTTTAATAGACCTTCTTTTTTTATAAGATTAAAAAAAAGAATGAAGAATAAATTAATTTTAGTTTCTAATTAATTTCTTCTAATGTTGTAATTGTATTTGACAAGTACAAGTGATAAAGGGATGCTGTCATTAGACATAATTCACTGGTTCACTGCATGGTTTCGAGGTACAAACAAATTTTTGGAGAAGTCAACCTAATTTACTTGGTCATACAAATACTAGCCTACTTGAGGAAGAACATCTGAGTCATGAGAAAGTGCTCCTTCATTCAGATATTCGGATAATTGGTTCCATGATCATAGAACGAGAGGAAGTTTAACCACATAGCAGTAAAGGAACTTCAACTGTGAAGTGGGCTCTAGAGCAAAGGAGGGAGTGGATGATTTGATGGCAAACTGTCCGTGGTCAGCTCTGTGTCACAGATTGGGGAAGTAAAAAGTTAAAGAGGGTGAATCAAAATAACAGTGAGGAATGATTTTTTTCACATGACTCTGTGTGAACAAGTCAGCATCAAATTGCCCACACTCCTCCACCTTGTTCAATGCTTGCTGCAGCCTTCTTCCAAAATAATCTCCTTGTTTCTTTCCCAACATCTCTGGTCTCCTGTGATAGGGAGGGAAAGCATTTCGCGGGTTTCAGAGGACTTAACATACTCACAAACTATACTATCAACCACTGGCTATGGAGAAATACAGACTTACTCGTATCTCGATTGGTATGTTGCAATAAAACCAAAACCCCCTCACAAAATAGAAAAGCAGAAACTTAGAAATGTTTTTTTTTCAATTGTCAATTCAACTTGTTATGATTATTTACACGTAAAGATTACAGGTACCCGATACAACATGATTCCATTACCATATACACAGAGGGTAGGTAATCACAGATGGTCTAGCTCCTAGGGATGAGCAAGCGAAATTTTAAAATTCAATCTCATGATGAATCGGGACATTCTCGCTTACCGAACATGTAAGCCAGAACAGCCTGTGTAAATTCGTCTGTCAAGATCAAATTTTTTGAGACCTGCAAGAGCAATCAGGGGAGCAGAGCTGACAGATGAATGAATGCAGCCGTGGGAAATATCCTGTGATGATTCCCACATCTTGCAAGCCCTCATCTAACTTCTAGTGCTCAGTGATCGTGCACAGGAGGATCAGCCGTGGGAATCCTCCTGTAATGATTTCCTCGATCTTCCGTTGGGTCCGCGAAATCGGTTCGCCGAAATTTCGTGGACCCATCGTAAGTTCGAGGAAATTTTCACGAGAATGTCAGAGGCATTCTCACTCATCCCAACTAGCTCCATTAAGGAGTTTACCTCTGGCTGCATCATCACATATTTCTTCAAGTGCAGGTCATATTCGAACAAGAACTCAATACAGGTACACTGTACTACCCTATTACCATGGTTCCTATCATTTTAATCACCTAGACTAAGCCAATAGATGAAACTCATTGGGCTAATGAGACATTTGGCACTTTCTCCCAGATGCTGATATTATAGGGAATTTAATGTATAGTTAATGGTCAGATACCCCAATGGGGCTGGACAATCTGTGATTACCTATCCCTATGTAAATGTTAATGGAATAGTGTTGTATTGGTTACCTGTAATCTTTAAGTGTAAATAATACAAGTTGCATTGCCACTTGAAAAATACCCATTTCTTCATTTCTGGTTTTCTATTTCTGAGTTTTACCACTGGCCAAAATATAACATGTTGATGGCTTTAGTAATTTTTTTTTCAAGAGGAAACTTTTCCATAGCTGTTTTTTTGTGACTGCTATTTCCATCAATGAATTCAAATTAGGATTCACTGCTAACTTTGCTGATTTCCAAACTAGATTTACAGTACGCTAGGTGACAAAGTAATTAAATGATCAGGAAATACTGATTGATTCCTGATCATCAATAAAAGCCAGGATTAAGCACTGGTAAAACTGCAAAGTGTCTGCTGTTAGATTTTAAAAGAGCTTGTCTAAATTAATGTAATATTAATAATTGTGAATGGGAACTGCTAAAAGAAAGTTTAGTTTAATTTAAAAGAAGGCTTTGAAATGGACACTCGTTTATTAAATATGACAGATACAAACATTAACCTACTTTTTTATGTGAAAGAAGCTGAAATGGAACTCAGTAGACATTAAAACCAATTATTTCTATAAACTGAGGATGGAGGATGCATACGGGATTGAATCTGCCCTATTTGCTAATTGGGTTTGTGTTTACATGTCATACTTACTGCATATCTATTCATGTCATTTATATGTACAGTTTATTATTACCTAAATTTAAAATCAAGTAACCCTCTCTTAAATAAACCAGAATTATTATCCTGTAGTGAGGAACAATTTTCTTTTCTTTCTGTGACATCATCACAAAGCTTCTAAAATTCTTGCAGGGGCAGCTGTGAGCAGTTAGTTCCTAAAGACATAGGAATACCTTTAGGGCTATATTTTCCAAGAGCCCCTTCTCAGTATGTGCACAGGATCTTGTAGGTTCAGGCAGAACCATTATTTTCCTGGGAAATAAACCACTGTATGCATGTTAAGTGTGACAGAGAGGGATGAGAGTGCATCAATGCAACAGGCAGGGCTGACAACACTGTTTAAGAATTGTGTACAGCAAAGACAATGTGTTGTCACCTCAAACGAGTAGTTAAGGAGCAAAATAGATTTGGCAGATCAACGGGAATTTTGTGTACGGGTGTACTGTATTTTTGAAGAAATCAAACATGAGAAAATGTCCATGTATTGCATTTTTTATGATTATTATATTTTCCTAAACTAATTTTAAGATAAATTGATTAAGGAGAAGCAACTGTCTCTGGCAAACAAATTAATTGGTTGGGATGTTTAAAAAGTTTGGCATGTCACAGCATATGACAGAGACATATCATGTGAGCCATGTTGTTTCAGGCCACTGACTGCAAATGCTTCAAGCGCTAATTATAAGACAGAAATCACAATCTGGAACTTTGCCAAATAATTTCTCACTCCCTGCAGAGTGCTATTTTGCTGCCTTGTTAAGCATTTACACCAGCTGATTGAATTCCTGAAGGATAATTGTCATATCAAGCTCTCTAATTGATAGATCTGGGTCCAAGGTCTTCCTGTCTTTTTTTTCTTACCTTTTATTTAGACAGCAATAAATGATGGGGTTGTACATAGTAGAACTCATTGCCAGCCAAAAAATAGCCAAGTAGATTTGTTGGATGTATTTCCATCTTTCCACTTTTATGTCAAGTGCGGTAACAATAAAGAATATATGGTAGGGGAGCCAACAAATTGCAAATGTTACAACAACCACAATCATCATTTTCACCACCTGCAAAGGAAAATGACAGAATTAATAATTACAAGTTTTACAATTGTTTTAATGCCAATAAAAATTATTTCCTATTAGGATCGCTTGGAACTAGAAATACACAATGAGGTTGCAATGAGAATCAGACTACTTGTGATGATGATATTAAAGATAATAAGTACTACTGTGTTGTTATTTTACTAACCCTTTAGTGACATTCGATGTTTATGCACCCCCATGCAGGAACAGTAATATGCAAGGTAATGCATTTGGATTTGTACTTGTGTTGAAAAAAATTTGTGCAAAAAGAAAATTCCAGTGTTCACAAAAATGAAACATACATAACTGTTATACAAAAAGTCTGGAGTTTAATGCAATAAGAAATAAAATAAACGTATCCATTCAGTCTGTAGCCAGCAATATTATCTGTATCAATACTTACAGCAGAATGTACGTTTACCCTAAAGAAAAGCTTTGATTATAAACCAACAGAAACTTTCCAATCCAAATTAGGGTATTTTTCTCAGATCTATGAAAGTTTATTTGCTTCAAGTTACTTGTTAAAGAGGGCTTGAACTGTGACCCCTAAGATCACAAAAGAACTACACAAAGAGGCTGATTCATCAAGCCAAATCAGAAGCTCGCTTTTACACCCGTAATTGCGATCCGGAATCAGATGCCAAAAACCTATTTATCAAGCAAATTTCGGCAGGCGAGAATAGGCTGGCATATTCTTCCGGCAGCTATCAACTGAAATGATCGCTCGCTCTGAACCGCACATCTCCTGTAGCTCGACACTGGTGAGCTTGCATTAAAAGTCACTGTTCCCCTAAAAAAAAATCTTTCTAATGGCACACATTTTTCACTTAGACCTAAATAAAAATGTTTGGGCTGTTCAAATGTTTCAAACATTTAAATTAGGTGAGAAATAGGCATATTTTTAAATGTCCCAGGACCTACAATTTAAAAATTCAATTATGCTTGTTTTAGGCAGTTCCCTTCTATGATTTGTTTTACTGGCTAAAAACAGCACAATTGGCTTATTAAAACCCAGTTTAATGCTCATAGTTGTGCACCAAACCTTAGGAGTGTGATGCGCATTGTTGTACGCCAAGGCGTAACTGCTATGTGCGCGTGAACTGTGTTTTATCAGTTGAAAAATTTTCCAGAGAAGGATCCTCATTCCGGTAAGTTTTTCTTTTCAGGTGTATATTGTTTTGCTTACTGTGCACTCATGTATGTACATACATGATTATTTATATGTTTTTATATATATGTATACATATATACATGGCTCCAAGCAACATTCATGGATGATATTGCTTCTGGTTAAAGGAGGAATCCACCTTATGTGCTTCCACTACCAAGCTGAGGTGAGTAAGTCAATATATATAGTGTGCCAAGGTATAAAATGCCATTCAAACCTGCAGAAACACCATGAAAGGCCGGAAGAGCAAGAACATATGTTTGGCAAAAAGTGTATTTGTCCCTGGAAGTTTTAGATACTAGTACTCTTTGTTTTATGTAAACACCGAAATAATGCATACACTCAGTATTTATTGAGCAAAATTAGGTGGAGCAACAACACAACATCTGTTCATTTCTAAGAGTGCCTGACCCTGCTTGTGAGCTTGGCAATTAATGTGCTTTGATGTTGTGCTTGGCAACCTGGACCTCCTTCCATCACCATCAGGTGTGTTAGAATGAGTATGCAACTCAGCTGCACAGCTAATTGACAACCTGTTTGGACAGCAAGTGGAAGTGTGTTTGTATACAATAGTGCTAAGATCAGGCAGCAAAGCACGATGACAACAAACCTTTAACACTACTACAAATGAACCCAGGAGTTGTGTGGGGACAAATCAACATGAGTGCAAATGTCAGACTAAGAAATGCATACATGTGTACTAAATATTTGTGGAAAAAAAATGACAGAGACTGTCATTACAAACCAGGCACAAAAACATTGCAGCAAAAGATGAAACTAACAATAATAAAGATTACAAAGTCACATCAATGCATACCATCCAAGCAAACTTATTTGATTATTCACTCCCCCACAAACCAGTCCAGTTAAAATAGTAATAATGAAAATGCATATGTATTTATTTGCATTTAAATGTATTTTGACATTCACACACAAGTGAAATCACTAAATGTTTCTTGATACATGTATTAAAACATCTTAGGCAACAATAATTAAACTTGAATCAAATCACAAATGCGTGGTCACTTTATTTTTACACTCATACAATTGTGTGATGACATAATATGAAGTGTTAATTAGTATATATACAGCTTGATCTAAATTAGTTTGCAGTGTTGCAAAGCAAACCAAAAAGTATCAAAACAGTGCAACAAATGTAACAATAAATGAATCAATTTTGTGAAGTATAATGTAACATAAAAATGTAGCACTTACCCAAAAGAAGATGAAGCATTAAAGATTCAAATTGACCTGTAATGGACTGTAGATGCGCACAGAACAGAGAGCAGGTGTGCGCTAATTAATTGCTATGACCTCACCATTGACAGAGCATACCAGATCCTCCTTAATTGCGCAGCTGGAAACTAATCGCCTTAATTGGCGGATTCCTGACCCCATTGCTCATTTATCAAGGCAGGAATCTGGCTGGCAAGTGAAGGCAAGTGTACTAGCACTGGGCTCCGGCTCTGTCTCGCGGAAATAAGCCTTGTATATCGGTGCGTAAATGCACGTGTCGAGCTTCCGCGTACTCTCTTGTTAAATCAGGCCCACAAAGTTTAATGCTACAGAAAGCTGTAAGACTTCAGACATACTACAGGGGATGGTTAGGTTAAAGACTAAAATTTTCTACAGAAAACAATCAGAGATTTCACATATGCTGTAAAAGATAGTCAGAGACTGCACACATTCTACAGAAGACGATTGGAGACTGCACATATACTGGACAGGAAGTATGTGGAAGATTAAATATCTTGGCAGGTAAGGTGTCTGCATTTTTAAATTGCTTTAGCTGTGTTTTCTGTTTGTGCCTGTGGATGTATGAGTATATATGCATATGTATGTATGCTGGCCAATGTGCATGTGAATTTTATATGTAGGTTTATATGTGCATGTGTATATGTCTATATATGTGTGTATTGCCAAAATAAATGTGCATGTATGGGTTTTTGATATATTAACCTCCTGGGCGTTTCACTGATGTCTAGATTTCTGTACCAAAAGCGGTACACTGTTTTTCATGAAATTGTTTTTTTAAATTGTAGACCTGTAACTTACA